>NC_083288.1:19841804-20180554 GCF_963506605.1 Zootoca vivipara | reverse complement strand
GGCCGCGTGCCAACCAGGGACATAAGGAAAGAGAACCATCTGATCACGCGCTGACCAATAGCAGAAGTCGAAGACTGCGAAATCGCACCCTAGAGGGGTTAGCTTTGCACAGGGGACCCCCCTAGAACAAACCAGCGAAAGCATCTCTGCCACCAACACCATCACTTTTGAACAACAGATACGCGCGCCCCCTCCACCCCCACATAACACAGATAGACACCCTCCCTCTTAACCACATACTAATGATGGGGGGGGGAGAGAGATAAATCGATTAAAAATTTGGACTTTCCTTTGGCTGTTGTTTTCTTTTTCTTTTTCTTTTAAAGAAGAAAATAAATAAATGCAGGAGGAGGAGGAAGAGGGTGGAAAGACAAGAAGAATAAAACAAATGAGAACTGATTCTATCATTGCTGCTGTCGTGGACACGAGGGAAAAGGAAAAAAATTGAATTCGTTTCATCTGGAAAAGTTTGGTAATTTCCAGCGTGTTTTGGTTGGGGAAAGAGGTTATTATCCCCCACCCCCACCCTTTGGGTTTTTACAGGAATATAGCGGGGAGGGGGAGGGGAGCTATAAATTCATATAGAAGCATATGTAGGAAGAAGTGGAACGCTAGATTTAAAAGTTCGACCGATCTTGGTATACAGTACTTTTGGAGAGGGTTATATTATGGAGCGTCTTAAAAAAAAAAAGAACTTTAAGCCACCTTCTGGGGAGCGATGGAGAAAAATTGTTTTGTGTCTCCCTCCATAAAGGATCCTAATGAATTGAATGGCTTGTGTGAGAGTGTGTATGTGTGTGAGTTTTTACACACTCACGCTCGGATTTTGTCACGAGGGTCCTAATCAAAACCCTTTACTTTTAAGTTCCTGCGGTACCGTATATAAAGTCCGGAAGATGAATGGGTGGGAATGGAGCTGAGCTAGAACGATATTCCCGCATATCTCTCAAGAACTGTGCCCTCTTGCGTTTTTGTGGTTAAGGCCGGGTCTTTGGACAGTTTAGAGTTAAGGGCAGCGGTTGGTCTGACGGCCAAGAACACTCCTTATTGATCACCAGGCATCGGGGAGAAAAATATTTAAGGCAGCTGGGAATGGTCATCTGGTAGATGGTGCCCGTGTTGTCGATAGAGGTGAGCCGGCAGAAAATGATGTCTGTGTCTACTTTGTGCGTTGGAGTTTTTTTTTTCTTCCCCAATTCGGCATAGGTTTAACTCAGGGATAAATGAAACTCGCTCAGAATTCGGTGCCATTCTGATATTGTGTTTTTAAACTAATGAATGAATTAACGAACGAGTGGGCTGGAAGAGTTGCCCAAACGGCTGAAGTTTGGGCATTTCTCTTCATGGTTTCTTCCCACGCTAACCTTTATGCATGGCGAACCAGTAGTTCGTCCTACCTTCAGATTGGTACAGTAATGGCATATAATTTAATCCTAACTCCCCACCACCACCACTTTTTGTTTTGCATTATTTTGAATGTGAACAACTGTGTATTTCAATAAATATTTTTAAATGCTCCAACTTCGTATTTCATAAGGTAACTGTGATTTGCCAGTTTCTCTCATGTTCGCTGCCAATTACTGTCATCTCATAACTCTGTCTCCGAGCTGTCCAGTTACCAGCTTCTGGTAACTACCAGGCACTCCCCCCACAAAAAAAACAACAACCATATGTGCTTCCCCCCCCCCCACCTTGCACGTCCATGCAAACGCAAATAAAACAAACCTCTCCAGTTTATCCCAACTTCTGATTATCCGAATGTAGAGGTCAACACCGCAATTTGGACAAATGAAAGTTGTAATCCAATCCACCTATCTATCACTCCTCTATTACAGACGCTGTAATCTGCTCGCAGGAATTATCCGCCACACATATTCTCAATTGCTCTCAGATCAGATTTACATGGCAACGTGATTCCTTCAGAATGGCCAATGTGAATTTGCTCAGTCGAGGGTTTAGCATTCGTGAAATGGTACCGGATTACGATTAATTTGTTGGAACCATCGGCTTTAATGACAAGGAAGCCCGTACGGTTTTAACACTCCCTGAGAATGCAAGGAAATAACAGGCAAAGGAAGTGGGTGGTGGTTTTCTGTTTTGTTTTGTTTTTAAAGCTCTCTCCTACAAACACATTTCCCCTGTAGGTTCTCCTCCCTCAATTTGCGTACAGAGTGCATCCGAACTGTAAATAGAACCGCTTTATTGGCGTGGAAAAGCAGAGGGGAACGGGAGCAGAGCAGGAAAAGTGGATCTAAGCAACAGCACCCCCTCCATAGCTGCCAAGTTATCCCTTTTTTAAAGGGATTTTCCATTATGCTGAATAGGCTTCCTCGCGAGAAAAGGGGAAACTTGGCAGCTATGACCCCCTCCCCTCTTATTTGGAAAAAAAAAGAGCACGACCTTTAAAACTCTTGTTCAGAAACATGCACATATCACATGTGAATAAGAATGTATGGATTAAGATGTGAAGTTTGGCTACTTGATGGTTAAATAAGTGAGTAAACATGCTGCTTGCATTTAACTTTTTATAACATAACTTTGGAAAGTGCTATTATCCGTTGGGATTGGAGAGGAGTACACGGAATCCCATTTATAATATGATGCAAATCTATTTTTTATGCCTTTTTGTGACTCAATAGACTTTCCTCTTACATATCCGTGCAATTCGGATCACCTCTAATGTTTATTTTGCAAAAACTTTATTTTCTCTTTTTTTATATAGAAGGTCATTAATTGAAACTCCTCTCCTAATAATGAATTACTCATCGTTCAAATGCTCCCCTCCCTTGCAAGGAAGGACTGCTCTTCAATTTAACTGATGAACATTAATTTAAGAGCTTTTAATGATTCATTTGTAAAGAATGAATCACTCTCTAAAAATGACTTTTAAAGGGGAAGGTGGCTTGGAACTTATAGTATAACAGGTCTTAAGCGTATGGAATCAAAAGGAAGTTTGGGGGTTTTATGACCGGGAATATTGTTTATAAGTCAACAACTTTTGTCTTCTGTAGTGAAGTGTCTTGATTCTTGAAAGTATTTGGGGTCACAATGGGTAATGGGATAATGTTTTATTTAACTTTAGCTCGGATATTTCTAACAAAATTTAAAAAATAGTTGGGTAATAAATATTTGTTCTTGCATGTGAACCATTCTGCCTGTAAGCAGCAAGCCTTACAAAGAGAATGTGTTGTTGTTTACTGCTGCTGCTGCTGCTGTTTGGGCTATGGCACTATTAGAGTTTTAATCGTGGGTCTGTAGGAATATTTATACACTGGGTCTCCAGTTTTCAATGTTACGCTTGGAAAAAAATCACCCACCAGCCTTCTATAACCCAAATAAACTCTCCTCTGTAGCCTGTTGTTGCTGTAGAGACCTAACATGCTTTCTCTTAGCTTGGCGAATTCATCTTGACCAAAGTGTGGCATAACTCAAATGGCAGAGAATAAATAAAGATTAAAGGGGCTTATTTACAATGTGTGTAGCTGGTGCTCTGTAGCTGGGGGGGGGGATGCTCCAGGTTCCTGCTTCCCACCCCACCATTTCCTCTCTGCTCATTCCTGCCTCTTCTGCATAGCACCAGCCAACTTTACAAAGCAGAAGGGAGAAAAGTGTGTGTGTGGGACAGATAAATGAGGGGATTAAAACAACACCCAAATATTTCTCTGGGCAGACACCAGGCCTCGGAATGGCTTGTTGGGAGGCAGAAGTGCAGAAGTTTAAGGGAAGTTAAAGCAGCCCAGAAATCTGCAACCTAGGCAAAGCGAGAAATTTCTCTTAACTAGAAAAGAAAAGGAGGAGTATCTGGCTGTTCTATTTAACGTGGAGGTTGTAATTCAGCAGCAAAGAGAAGTGCGAAGCCAGCAGGACTTTTGGGCAGGAGACTTAAATTGGAACCATAAACTGAAGACTGGCCTTTAAACCCTAGCACAGATACACACAGAACTGAATAGCCGCCTGCTTTTATTCAGGATCATAAAACTATTCACAGGAGAGAGCCTTCCTTTTGTCACATATATAGCCCTACTGCAATTCCATCTAAGTGATGTTTTCCTACATTGTTGCCATGTATAAGACAATGAACTCAGAAGGGATATATATAGATACTCTCTCTCTCTCTCTCTCTCTCTCTCTCTCTCTCTCTCTCTCTCTCTCTCTCTCTCTCTCTCTCTCTCTCTCTCTCTCTCTCTCCCCCCCCCGCCTCTCGCTCTTTCCAAGCACGCAGCCATTTGAAACTTAATTTCCAGTCATTTACGTTTAATTTACCTAACTTCCCCTACAGTGTATAATAATTTTGTTAATGGGATCACATAGGACTAAAAAGAGGGAGGGGGCGCCAGTCATTGTTTTATCAAAAGAGTTTAGCTAATAATTAACAAAAATGGGAAATGAGTCTTTGGGGTAAAGTTTTTAATGTGTTATTTTAAAAAAAGCCACAAAAGAGAACCCACAACCAACCACACACAAAACGACCACCATATTGCTTGATTTGCTTGCCCTCCAAAAGTAAAGGTAGTAAGGAATTATGAGAAATAGCATTTTAACAGATTTTCAAACAACAAAGCCAGATAGGAATGTGGAGGTCAGCTGGCTATATTTGGGGTGGGGTGGGGTCGTCAGGATTAAAGGAATATGGGCACAATCTTCCAGAAAGTTCTCTAGCACAGAAGCGCAATTTATGCCAACGACGTTTCCATAGCAGATCCTCTGGGAGGATTGCGTTCTGTGTTAGCAGAAGCAAAGGCAGTTCTAGAACACGACCCCTCAGCTTCCGATAGTGTTAAGTGTGAAGAAAATAATTGTTCTTTCTAAACGCACTGTAACATGAGAATATCCTTCATTTTCAGTTTACAAATATATATATATACACCAGCTTCAGTTCACCACTGGATATTTGATCATGGGAGCAGAAGTAAAGACAAACATAAATAACTTCAAACAGATAAATAATCAGAAGCAACTTTGATAGGAATGATCACTTATTTTAAGACGCCGAGAAAAGTACCCGATTTTACCAACTTACCAAAACTAAAGAACTAGCTCCTCCTGTTAAAGAAGGTTCAATGGGTTTTCTGCACACAGAGACACACAACCCCCCCATCTCGCAATGTTAATGCTAAAACCTGAAAGCTGTGAAAGTATTTCACACGACTTAAAACACTAAAAGAAGCCTAGTCTACTATGATGAGCGAGCTATATACCCGGAGAGATGGATGGGAATTATCTCCAGCTCCGTTTCCAGAATGTGTAAAGCATGTCCAATCCATTACATGACAAAAACATATTAACTGTAGAAAATGAAAATCTTGGTCTAGTTAAACTAGTTTTCATGGGAAATTAATCATTGTAAAACATGGAAACAAAAACCGAATCGTTCCCCTGTTGGACGGTAGATGGCAGCAAACAGCATAGAATGAGCAAGCTGAGAGGCTGCAAAGCCAACTCCTAAGACAAAATAAAGAGAAATAGCTGCTTTGATTTGGGGGGGGGAGTATAGGAAGGGAGGGAGATAAACAACTTGGTAGTGTTTAACCGATAGGAATTCATTAATTAGTGGCTTTATATAAATGGGCACAATCCACCGGGAAGCTCCCCTTAACAAGCCCCCTTTGAGCTAAAATAGAGATGAGCAGGAGCGCTAAAGGTAGGAAGCAGAGGTTGAGTTACAAAGGCCAGCTCATCTAATAAGACTAATAAGACCTATTGGGTAAAAGGGGAAAAAATCGAGCCTTAAATACTTAAAGTGGGTAGAAAGGAGGGGCGCAGGAAAGAAGAAAGAGCGTACAAAATGACGACTGAGCAAACATTAGTTACGTATGAAAAATGCAGAATGAATTTTATCCACAACTTTTCAACTTTCTCTATGATTTTCACCCTAGCTGTGATATGCTTCCAACGAAATTATACTCAGAAACAAACAAACAAATAAATTGGTTAACATGCTAGAAAATGTGCACATTTAAAAAAAATAAAAAATCACAAGTGTTACCTAACTGCACAATACGAAATTTACCAGGAGACCGACCGGTTGTGCATGCAACACTCGTATTTCAAATAATAATAACCAGGTTTATTTTCTTTCTGTCTTTCTGTCTTTCTAGCACAAACATGAACACAGTACTGGTAACCACCGTAAAAAGGGTATGAAATATTTCAAAATATCCTGTCTCTCAGCCCCCACCCCAATTTCCAAAACAGGTGTAGCAATTGTAGTGTACACCTTTCTCTCCTTTTATACAACACGTTCTTAGTTACTTAAACATAGGTAAAACCAGTGTTTAAAACGCGGAAGGAACACACACAAAATATATATTAAACACATATAAACTATTATTTTTAATACTCACATATACCGTTTATTAATTTTTTTAGAAAGACCATATAACAGTGTATCGCAGTTTCCTCTCCTCGTAATCTTTTATTTTATGGGTTTTCGAATCTAACCCCTCTTTATTATAAAATAAAGGCACTGCGTATTACTATTTTTCGTTATTAATTTTTTTATTATTATCTTTGTCTTTCCTGTGCCCCCTCCCCTCTCTCCCACCCACCCACCCGCTTCCATTGTACAGAACAGCTCCTTCGAAGAAAAATCGCCTATGTTGTCTCCATGCACCCTGGAGGGAAGCATCTCGTGGAACTGGCCTCTGTGCAAAACTTCCTAAATTGTGTGGATCTACTCGATGACAAGCAAGTCTGGTTAGATCGTTCTTCGGGGGGAGAGGAATAGGTTTAAAGGAGTAGGGGAATAATTAAGGGTGGGTGGGTTGTTATTTTTCTATTTTTTTCTTGACTATGCAGCTATCTTCAGCTATTCTTCTTAGATCTCCAGTCCAGGTGACATAAATATTTCAAATCTTATTAGCAGCAACTGCACTCCGTACACCTCTCTCTCCTTCCTTCCTTCCTTCCTTCCTTCCTTCTTTCCTTCCTTCCTTCCTTCCTTCCCTCTTTACCTTACAGAAATGTACGTTTATTAATATCTATTTCCCTGCTATGCATTCTTTCTTTCCCTGCAACCCCATAGCCTTATTTAAGACAGAAAGAGAAAGGCAAAACCGCATGTGCAACCTTTTTTTTTTAAAAAAAGAAAAGAATAATAAAAAAGAATTAAGATAAACTCGAATAAAATATAAATACATTCACTTACCTTTTGGCGCCTGTCGTTCTGTGGATTAAGGGAGGAGGAGGAAGAAGAGTTGGAGAGGAGGAGGGAGGGGGACAGGATTGCGTTTGCTTTTAATGTGTAAGCTGACAAATATTGTCCCAACCTGATAGCCGTCCATTGCGACTTCGGAGAGCTTTTCCTTTGCCGAGTCCTTTTGCACAGAAAATGGAGTAACTTCCCTCTTTGAAAAATGGCACAAGCCTCCATCCGGTACAGATTCTCCCTCTCCCTCTCCATCACTAGGCATAGAACAACAACAACACCCCAAAAAAAATCACTATGGAAATTTAACACAGAGGATTAGGAAAGGAAGAGGGAGGATCGATAATATTAGCAATCTGAAGTCATTCCTAGATGTGTGTGTGCGTGCGTGCGTGTGTAATGTGTGTGCGTGCGCTTCCCCTTCTCCTCTATTTTTAGCCCTATCGAGCTTATACATGAAAGTTAAAAAAAAAATGTAAAAAGAGGCGAGAGTCCTACAGAGGACAGTGATCCGACCCAAGGTACAGCGGCCAAAAGAATGGTAGAATAACCACATGGGAAATCATAAAAAGTTCATGTTCACGGTTAGCAGTCCACATGACCAGCTCTGGCCAATCGCAGAACCCAGCCACTCATAAAGTTCTATCACAAAGTTGTAAATTTTCATAAAACAACAAGGAATTTATTGCATTTCTTCATGACTGCTTTAACAGCAGTCTTTTTCTCAGCCGCCATCTTTTCTTTTTTAAAAAAAACCCAAAGAGAAGAATACGCAAAGATTCTGCGCCCCCCCCCCCACATTCCCGGCAGGGGGTCTTGCACAAGCCTTTATATACGAAAGGTTACAGGAACCTACTTTTGTAAGACTAAAAAAATGCAAGTGCATTTCAGACCTCGGACAACATCCTTGAGCTGCAGGTTTCTGCAATTGTGTTATTTACCGGTAGTCTTTAATGACGAAGGGGATGGTCCACCTCCGGTTTATTTTTAGTCTGTTTTTGTGTGTGTGTGTGTGTGTGTGTGGAGTGGGGGGAGGTCAAAATATGTCGTTCTATAGTTCAATCTGGTTGTTGTTGATATTGTTGCTTTCCTCTTAACGCTGTTCGAATTCCCTTGCGGGAATTGCCCAAGAAATTAAAATGTTGACTCTCTTCCCCTCCACACCCCCAATCGAAGTTTAAATAATTGAAGGTCCCAAGTAGTATCCGAGAGAGAGATGTATGGACACGTACATATACCAGCTTGTATATATGTGTGTATGCACGCATATATATATGCATATGCATATATATATATATACATATACACACACATATATATATACGTGTAGGGCGTTTCTGTATAGGTGTGTGCGGAAGTATGCATGCTTACGCTCATCTATAGAAATGGAAGAGAGGAAAAAACAGGCAGGCGTATATGCACAGGCGCACTAGTGCGTTAGGAAACGTCCACTACCGCAGTGGTACATGCCACGAAAACAATAGTACTGGTCCAATGCAGCAAAATCTGGCGAGGTAGGGGGGTTGGGCTGTTCTAGAACACGCTTCTGCCGCCGCAAAAGGTGTCTTTTGCAGTAATCTGCATTGCTAGAGAAGCAAATATACATTCCCGCTTTTGGGGGGGGGGTGCCGACCTTTTTTATTTTAAGGACGGGAGATGCTGTAAATTTGACCTGTTTTAAAGGAGACACTCAAACACACCCAAACACACACACACAAACACATACGTCCATGTGATTGTGCATATCCCTATATAAACCACCCAGCCATGGCGTAAACCTATGTTAATTCTATCTACGCGTGTATTGTGTTTGTCCGTATAGGAAATATTGCACGCATATACCTCTATAAACACATATATTATTTATTTGTGTATATGTTAATCTCTCTGTGTGCGTTTGTTCTATGGATAGGTAGCTAGATATAGGCAGAGAGAGAGATGATATAATTATATTTCTGCTTCTTCAAACTCTCAGAACGCCGTTTGGAGCGACATTGGGAAGCATTTTCCCTGGAATATCTTTCTGGGGGAAAATACGGTTAGCATAGCAGAATCCTTCCTGTTTATTTGAAAAATATTTGTATTTCTGGGGGGAAATACACTCTTTTGGAAGGATTTTTAAAAAATCAAACTAAAACTAAAACACACACGTGTGTGCGCGCGTTTGTAAATGGTTTGCAGTTCAATTTTATTGTGTAGGGAAAGGAAGAATGAACGAAGGAAAGAAAACAATTAAAAAATTTCTATATATTTTTTGTCCATTTTATTTTAAATTCTTTGTCGCAACGGGCAGGTGTCTCTTTATATATTATTAACCTATCTATATATTATTAGCCTATATATATTTCTCATTGTTGGCTGTATTGTTAGCAGTCTTGAGTGTCCTGGGTTGAAAGGCGGGGCATAATTATTATTATTTTTAAAAAAAGAGTGAATACACCCAGGTACAACACATCCCTGAGCACGGAAAAATCCCAACTGCTCGATTCTGTGAAAGTGTAACGTGTAAAACAGAAGGACGTGTTGAAAGGGCCCGAAATTGGTTGATACAGTTTTTGCCTGGTTTATTTTCCTACATTTAATTGCTTCCATTTAATTTTATATTTGTTTTAATGTTGAGCGTTACTTGACTCTAATGATGGAAGCGATGGTTTCCCCATAATAAAAAAAGGCCGAATAAGGCGATAAAAACACAAAACAAGGAAGCACACCCAATGCTACTGAAACGGCGGCTTCGCTTTTTCAAATCGAGGGAGTCTTAAGTTGATGATGCTGTTATTTCTTCTTTTCCTGCTTATTTGGAGTCTGGAAAGATCAAAGCGGGAAGGATGGTTCCCCCCCCCCCGATGTAATCATCAGATAGACGCAACTTACATTCTTAGTCACGGTTCTTTCCCCTAGCACAGTGGTTAACGCTGTATGGCCAACACATTATTACGGTGGAATTAAGATACGTGTGTGTGTGTGTGTGTGTGTGTGTGTGTGTGTGCGCGCGCGCGCATATATATATATATACCGTATATATATATATATATATATATATATATATATATATATATATATGAATATGCGCACACACACCTCACACCTTGAAGGAAATAAAAAAAGATGGCATGAAGATAGTTTGCAAGTAGAAAGACCCCCCCTTTCTTCTTCTTCTACGTTTTTAAGATTCGCTCACTCAGGCCACAATCCAGTAGGAAGGTCTCCTGCGCAAGTGAAACAAGGAAGGGGCTGAGCATTATAAAGGACTTCTACAAGAACCACCGCCCCATCTCAAGTCCCATGGATTCTGCTCACAGGGAGCAACTGACCCCATCCATCCAGCCCCCCCAAAATGAAGAAAAACCCATTAATGGACACGACTTCAGTCTATTCAGTAAGGTTATTTTCTTTTTTAATGATTCTTTTTCCCTCTCTCTACGCATAGTAATCACATAATACGAATAAAAAGGCTTGGCCAACTATTAAATTATTTGCTATCTATCATATACATCAGTTTTACTCAGCACAATATTAATTTTCGGATCCTCTAGTAACGGCAATAAGGAAGTGGTCCATTGTCCAACATGTAAAAATATACACCAACCAAAAAATAAAATAAAAAAATAAACAAGCAAAAGGGAAATAAAAGGAAAATAAAAATACAGCACCGGTAACCAGACGTAGAGGCACGAATCTACGAAGAGGAGAGGGGAGAATAGAATGGGGGAAATCTCTTAGAATTATGTACAACAGTCGTCTTAATGTTAAGCGTTGTGTTCCCTTCATACATTTTTCTAAGAAAAAGTGCTAACCACGTCCACATTTTCACTTCATATACCATTTTCTTAATTAAAAAAAAGTTACATTAGGGAAGGCGGAAAAAGACCCTCCCTTTTCTTTAAACAGGAAGATTTACAAATACTTGGGACTATATGAATACCCACACAGGGGATCAAAACATTATCTATATTTGCTTCTAAAGAGACATTTAATAGGTAGATTTATTATTCATTTTTGTTGTACAAAAAACAAAGCAGAGAAATGTTAATATAGGTAGTTTTCCAAGTGTCGAGAAACAGAATAAACCATTTTTTTATGTTTTCAGTTTTGCTTAGATGTTTTGATTTCTTGTTCAATGTACAGTCTTTATTGGTTCACTTTTTAAAAATTCCGTTTCTTCCTTTTATTTTTCTGGACAGTACAGTTCAGTTTTTGCCGAAGCTTCTTCTCACCAACATCTCTCTCTCTCTCTCTTTCTCTCTTTCTCTCTTTCTTTCACTCTCACTCTCTTCCCTCTCCCCCGCCTTCTTCTCCCTTCACTCTTCTTCATCTTCTTCAGCATCTGGTTTTTCTGGGACGTTTGATCCGGGGCCTGCGGGTTTGTTTTCCTTTTTCCACTTCATGCGCCTGTTCTGGAACCAGATTTTGATCTGTCTTTCTGTAAGACATAAAGCGTGGGCTATCTCGATGCGTCGCCTTCTGGTCAAGTAACGGTTGTAGTGGAATTCCTTCTCCAGCTCCAGCGTCTGATACCTGGTGTAGGTCTGGCGTCCTCTCTTCCGGTCAGTCCCTGTGAAACAATAAATGAGAATCTCGTCAGTTCCCTTTCGCTCGCTGCTTCTTTTGTAATTCTCTCTTCTTAATGTGTATTATCCCTCCCGGATTCACTGCCCACTTGTACTGGTCAAGTCAATTCAAATTAAATTAAGTCTGCCTTGTTATAACAAGAAGCGTTTGTTTGTTTGTTTTAAAATAAAGGTTGGGTTTAGAGTTTAGCTCAGGAAGGAATGTATCATTATCCTCAAAAGATTGTCCGCGTTAAATTTGTTCCTAACTCCAATCACCTTGAAGCAAGCCCCTTTAAATCCAACAGGACAAGGTTAGGCTTGCAACCTTAGTCTGTAGGCTGCGATCTCCTATACAGGCTTACCTGGGAGTAAGTCGCACTGAACTCAATGAGGTTTAACTCTGAGTAGACATGCATAGGATTGCACACAGGATGGCACCTCAAGAAAAAGTTATTTTTACCTGTGCAGACTAGCAGGCTATTCCGCTTGAAATAAAAGGAATAGTAACGTTACATGCTATGGATATTACCAGAATACCTCCTCCCAAAGGCTTTATTGCAGCCTTTTAAATTTGCAGTTCTACATTCTCAATATATATCAGCTGCGAAGACTGAGCTTGTCCTATGTTTACTCGGAAGAAAGTCTCACTGAGTGCAATGGGACCTCTCCTCGGGTAAATGATGCCTAGGACTTCAAGCGTAATGGATTTTATCAGATGCTACTGCTTCACATTTTGTCGAAGAAAAACCCGATGTTTTAAAATGTCCAGATATATCTCTCACACCTCACACCCCAATACTTGAGATTTATGCGTGTGGGGAAAGTATTCTTATCAAAAAGGTGCGTTATTTCCCTTCTCCAAAAGTGTGAGATTAATTCTTAATCATGCAGCAAATGTTGGAACGGGTTTAAATTCCTTGGAAACATCTTCAGTATTAATGTCCACATCTGGTAAGCTTCTGCAAGCCAGTAATGCTAATGCGCGGGTAATGTTACTTCCTTCCTATTTCAACTTGTGTTTTATTTCTCTCCAAGTGTCTAGAAAAATTGGTCTCCCCTCCATTAGGGAATTCGGAAGCTGGACAAAGTATGTGGACATTGGAACTCCTCAAAGGAAGAGGCGTGCAAGTCACCGACCACAACTATTTTACACAGGCCTCCAAAGAATATGGATTCAAACCAGGAATCAATTTTCCTGTCATTTCTTAGAGTCCGCTTGTGGGTACAATCCCGTAACCGAATCGATACTCCTGCTTTTGAGCAGATAGATTTTTCTGTCCAGCCAAAGGAGGCTACATCATTCATCTGAAACTTTCTGGAGGTTTGAGAAGTGTTTGCTGCTGTTGTTGTTTTTTAAATAAAAATGGGGGGGGGGGCGACGGGACGGCGGCAATAGTCTTCTGTTAAAGAAAAGAGTCGTAGAAAAGTCCGCCTGACTGAAAAGGCGGGGGGATAAGATGTCTGTGGAATGTGGGTTGTAAAATCTGTTGAAGGGAGCACCATAAACTTCTCTTGAATAGGGCAACCAAGACACATTCTCTTTTCGCCAACGGAATCGCCCAGATCCAACCCAACAGCAGACAAGAAAGACGGAAGGTTGGGGGGTGGGGTGGAGAAGAGAGGGAGGCGGGCGGGGGAAGAACCTTCTCTAGCTGGATCTAAGGTCGATGTAAGTTCTGGGAACTGGCAAGGAAGCCACCCTTAGCAACGATACCGCGTCGTCTACAGACGGCAATCAGAGCTTCGGAGTCTTTTTCAGCACCTAACCAACCCACACGACACTCTGCCCCCTCCTCCCTGCCCACCCACCCACCCCCAACCCGTCACCACTGTGTTTCAAAGGAAGTGGGGAGAAAGGAGGGGGTTATTCTAAACCGTGTCTCCCACAACTCCACTCCGGACCCCCGCGAGCACACACAAAAATTGCGCTTTGATATATCATCTGTAAACCACAGTTTATGGATCAGGTAATAAGGGAGGAGAAACCAACCTATTAGGCCAGGTCTTTGAGAACTTTGCTTTGATGTGCCTCTCTCCTTCCCACTCTTCCTCCCCGCCCCCCACGTCTGCTTTCCTGCAATCTGCATATAGTCCCGGCCTGGAATGTTTGCTCTCGTCCTCCTAAGAGTACTAAAAAGCTGCGTCGCAGACGTTGTGTCTTTAAAGATAACTCCTTTATCACACTATCAGAGGAATTGCCTGGCAAATCGCAGGGGATGTGGACGGGGTGGGCGAGAGGAAGGGTTGGTAGAGATCCTTCAGTAATTTCCACTACCCAGGGCTCGCAACCTAACTGCCCTACATTTTGCAGCAGATATATTTCTACCTGTTCATCTTCTACCTGTTTGTGTGTGTTGCCATGCAATTAAATAATAATAAAGGATTTAGCAACTGGCCACTGGCAAAATATTCTTCATTGCCTCCCTCACATTGCCCTTTTTTTCTATACAATTAGTCGTACCATAACACATTTGCTCTGAGCGTGTTGTGGAGGTTTTCCAGAAGTCTCTTCCCACATTTCCCAGCTACCTATAAGCGCTTGTGGTCAGCCTTGGAGAAAGAGCAAACACGAAACTGGCTAGCAAGAACCCCAGTGGACACGGGCATCCTGTTAATACCAACGCTGGTAACAAAATGAAAACATTACAATTTGCTCAGTTGCTAGAAGGCCAGCAGATGTTTTTCCTACACCTGCAATCCCTTGCATATCATGTGGGGAGGGGGTAGCTCAATAGCCCCATCTTCCGATGTTTTACCCCCGCCTACCCCCCTCCTGCTTTTCCTGGGTAACTTAAGACCCAAGAGTCTACAGGCTTAAGTGAGACTTAACACTGCATTTCTCAATTTCTAATTAATTTCCCCTGGAACATCAAGCCTGAAGAAGGGTTCTGTGCAACTCGAAAACCTTCACCCAGCAAAGTTGATTGTGGCTGGTCCTATTAAAATGTTCATTTCTACTGGTCCCGTAGCAGGATTTGTGTCAATTAGAGCTTGTTGTGGAGGTAGGCATAATCTAAGCCTTAGCAAACAAGAAAAGCAGGGGATGTATATCTGGCCCCTCTGTCGCTCTCGTAATAAGATGGGCACTGGCATCATTCAATAGGCTTATGGGCATCTAATATGAGTGAGCAGGTTTGTGCATCAAATACCATTTTGCGGTGGGTTCACCCCCTCCCCTCTCTGTTTTGTAAGGTGCCGTGGCAAATTTAGAGGGAAAACAAATGTCCCACGTTGACTTTAAGAATAATGCCAAGAGCAGACAGAGAGAAAGACAGACAGATTGATTACAGGGTTGGTTCTTGTTGTCAATGATTCACACACAATTGGGGTTGGTGGGAGGGGGGAGGAAAGCTAGATGTAACAAGCCCGAGGTATTTGTCCTCCTGCTACAGAAACCTTTGGCGCCCCACCAGAGTCACAAATGTAAACAAGCTACTTACAGTGCAGTCCAATACACCCCTACCCAGAAGTAAGTCTCCGTGAGTTCAGTAAGACTTACTACCAAGTCAGTTGGGTAAATAGGACTGCAGCTTTTTTCCCACGCTTCTGCTCCTAAGTGCCACAAGCAAATTTGAGGAGGGCAGATATACTGTACGCCCCCGCCTCTCCGCTTTCTCCTTTGACCACTCCATTCCCTTCCGATTTCCTCTTCCAGAAGAAGTCATTTAATTCTCGGGGGGGGGGGGCGCTAAGGTTCTGATGAAGAGCGAGGGGGAGAGACGGGCGACATGTTTGCTGGCAACTCCAGTTCCGAAGGAATGTCGACTTAGAAGCGGTGGTTGAGCAAATTAAGTGAAACTCTTAATATCGCGGAAAGAGGACAACAACCGCACACTCCTCTGTCCTCTGTCTTGCCCGGCCCCTACTCGATTCCTGCCTCCCTCCTTGCGTCTTTCTTCTTCCTGGGGTCGTGTCCAACGTCCGTCCTATTCAGGAGAGACCCACTGAAATGAATGGAAGTGACGAACACAGGCCGTTCATTCCAATGGGTCTACTGAAAGTAAGGGCTAGCGTTGTATACAGCCTTCCCCCCCCCCCCGCAAAACCAAACGACACTCACCACAACGCCCTGAGCCGTATTCCATGGAAACTTATTCCCAAGTTTCCTTTCTTTGGAACCGCTGGGAAATTTATAAACATATGCATATATGGCGCGGGGAGGGGGGGAGTCTTGAAGGGTGGGTTTCCTTTTCTCCCCCCCCCCTTTTTATTATTATCGTACAGCTCTGTAATCCCAACACACCACCTTTCTTCGAGTAGAGGAAGCCCGCAGCAGAAGCAGCCGAGCTAATAAATATTTAAGCTGCTTGTTTGTTTGTTTGTTTGTGTGTGTATGTATGTATGTATGTATGAAAGGGTTGCTTCCTTGAGGGGGGTCTCAGAGAGAGAGAGAGAAGAGAGAGATTCATTCCTTTGGAGGCAAACGTCATAAAAGGAGAGCTCAGCACAATCCTCTCCCCCCCCCCCGTCCGCACATCCCCAAACACAACTTCCCCTCCCACCAAAATCATTTATAGCATCTCCCCCCCCCCCGGTTTCCTCGCCCCCTCCCCACCCACCCACCTCAGAGGACTCTCACCTGTGCTTCTCATCCAAGGATATATCCGTAAGTTGTTTTCGTGCCGCAAGTCCGCGTCTCTCTGGTCGCTTTTGTTGCAGTTGGACTTGGACGCGTCTCCCGGACACATCATGGAGAGGTTTTGCTCGAAAGGGGAACAGTGCATGTTGAAAGAGGCGGCTTCCAGCCCGTAGCTGCTGGAATACATGCCGGCTGCTTGGGGGTGCATGCCTCCCCCGTTGGGGTACAGACCAGGCATGGAAGCAGCGAAAGAGGCCGTGGAACTCGAGCCATACCCGTTGCGCTGGGCATTGGAAGCGAATGCGCAAGAAGTTTGCTCAGGAAACACTCCGGAGGGGAAAACCGAATTTGCGGCCTGATATTTAGAAAATAAAGCATTCGCATAATACAATGAACTCATAATCTGGCCGGGTGATTTGTAGGCCGGGACGTTTTAGTGTCGGTTTTACGAGGTACCGTGATATATTACGGAATTAGACTCCAGATTTACACCAAAAAGGACCCCCTTTTTCCTCCCTTGGCCATGTGACTCGGGTCCACGTGATTCGGGCAGAGCCAATCCGCGCCTAGCTTCCTCCCTCCCCTCCAACGCTCCCCCCATCCTTCACCTCCCAAGCTGTGTCCCCCCCACCCTTGTAATATGGAAAAGGAAGAGAGAGAAAACACAGTATGGAGCACTGGTTGGGATTTATAAAATACGATGCATTATTGATGATAGGATACAAAACCTCCCAATATAGAAGCGGGAAGGAGACGAAATGTGCACACGAGTCAATAAGCCACCGGTTATATCAGTTGCTCAAGTAAGACTAGCAGGAAAAGCGGGCGCAGTGGTTGTGGAGGGGGGGCGGGGGTAGGGTAAGAGAGAACAGAAAAGAATATATGAAGAGACTGCAAGGTGGGCGGGGGAGGGGGAAGAGATGGGAATAGGAAAAGGAGGCAGAAAAATACAGTTAAAAAGGAAGATGAAAGAAGGAGGGAGGGGTGGGGAGGACCCATTTTGTCGGTAAAAACAGCTTGCGGGAAGTTCTCCCGGGCAAGCTTCCACGCAATGAATGGGAGTCTACGGGGGTTGCCTTCAATCCAACGAGGCCAGCATAGGAGAACCCTCTTGCGAGATAGTACCTTATTTCTTTCTTCTATAAAGAAGCAGGTAAAAGTAGGAGACTGTCCTTTTTGATCAAGAGTAGACTACTTTCCTCCTCCCTCTCCCCAGTCCCTCCCTGCCCCTCTCTCCCCCCCACACACTCTCCCACACATACTTTCACTCTCATACAGACAGAGAGAGTGTCACACGCGCGCACACGCACGCGCTCACACAAATACACGATAAAAAAAAGCAGACTAGGTATATAGCCCTCCCTATCCCACGACCTCGGGGCGGGTTTCTCTAGATATACTATACAGTTCCATTGACTCTCTCTCTCTCTCTCTCTCTCTCTCTCTCTCTCACACACACACACACACACACACACACACACACACACACACCACAACACACACACACACACCACAACACACACACGGACTCACCATCTGACTGCCGCCAACAAATCGGCCCCCCACCGCAGTGATACTTAATATTTCCCTTTTGACCGTCCCCCTACAAGCTTGCCTATTTCCCCTTCTAAACGCCGTTCAGTTATGCATGTAATTTATTCCACTGCCACAGGCGTTGGGTCTCGGAGCTGGCTTTGCTTTTTCTGGTGGCGGAGGAAGAGGAGGAGGAGGGGGAAAGAAGGGGAGGGAGTAGGAAAGATTACAACAGATCTCTATTTAAGCGTGTCAGCTCTTCTGCTGGACTCAATTACAGTGAGAAGGAAAATGTGACCAGCTGGTTACTCTTCTTTCTGCTGGAGAAGCAAGGAAGGCTTCCAAAAGAAAGGGGGAGGGGGAGGGGAGGGGAAATGGAAAGGCACACTTTTCATTGAAACTTATCAAAGCCTTCTATGACAAATAAGAGTAAAGATGGCCTTGCAGTTAAGAGATTGGCAGAGGTCCTTCTTTTCAAGGTTAAGTTGCAAAAAAGAGGGGGGGGGGCGAATAGGAAGGTTGTATACATCATGCTTACGCTCATTATGGGAGGGGGCCGAGGGCAGCCAAACTGACAACGTGCCACATACTCCGAGAGACCCAGAGAGGGGAAGGGGGCGAATGGCCACCATAGGAACAAGGGAGCTGGAATCCAGCGGTGACAGAATACAATCACACACACACAAACACAGAGAAGTTTCCTGGCACAGAGAACCTCCATCAAACCTCCCTATCATCACAGGGCATGAAATACATGCTTGCAGTACTTTTCAAAAGGATAACCAAGCCCCCCCCCCACCTTCGCTTTCCCCCTGGTTCGCAAGCCCTTGCTCCTCTTCAGGTGCAATGTTCTCCAAAAGCCACGAGTTCCTTCGGTGTCTCTCCAAAGGCTTCCTTGGGTGACAGTAGGAATGGCTTGGCTGCATTTGGGTCGGGTTTTTTTTGAGGGGGGGGGGTTTACTGGTTTTTTTTTTACTTTCTCTCCAAGACGTCCCAGAGGAAATTTTAAGGCAGGGTGAAGAAAAGAACAATGTCGCAGGGGAAATTGTGGCTTGTAAACTTTATTGTAACTCCTTTCTTCCGCCGCTTCCAGCTTCGACAATAGAACAAAGTGAAGAGAGAACAACAAAATATAGCATTAGTTTCCCCGCCCTCCCCATAAAGTAATTCACGGATACAGTATACATTCTCTTTTTTTTCACAGTAAACCTAAGGGGGAAAGAAAGAAACCCAAAAAAACCCAAGGAGTGGGGAAATACTTTTTTTTTACAACTTCTTCCACTGTGTGCATGCTAACTAAAAGGAAAAGGGGAGGGGGACCTCTCTATTTAATTTTTATTTTCTTTTTTTCACCTTATTTTTTTTAAAGATACACTTAAAAAGACAAACGCAGAAACAAAGCCAAAAACGGGACCCAAAAATAGGAAGGGAGGAAATGAACCACAGGAAAAAAAGAGACGACTACAGCATAAATAGGCAGTTTCATGTTGTCGGGTGTGTGTTTTCAGAGCTACCTCCTGAAGAGTTTAACCACAACAAGAGAGAAGAGAGAGAGGGAGAGGGAGGAGGGGAGCAGAAAGGAGGGAGGGAGGGAGGGAGAAGAGATGAGATGAGAGATGTTGATTTAAAAGTGCACTATGTATCATTTTCACATAATTTCTCTATATATTTATATTTATATTTATATAATATGAGTGGGCGAGACGGAGAGGGGAAAGTAAAAGAAGAAAGGCAGAGAAGAAAGTAAGTCTTCCCAAAGTGCAGTATATCATTTGTACATCGTTTCCACAGCACTGAGAAGTGTGTGTCTCCTAATGAGGGAGCGAAGGAAGGATGGGGAGGCGGGCTGAGAGAGAGAGAGAGAGAGAAGGGGTGAAGAGAAGGAAATCCTTTTCACAGTCATGGTTAACAGAAGCTATTGCATTACACTATTACTAATTCTTAACTGGCAAGAAAACGCAAAAAAGAGCAACAAGGCTAAAAAGACTCCAAGAATCTGTCTTCTTTTTCTTTTTGTTAAATATAGATATAGTTCATTGTTGGTATCAAAGGACAACCAGGAGAAGAGGACGCTCACAGCTATATTGTTTTACAGCAATAAAAGAGGAGTCCCCCCCTCCTCCCCTAAGCAGTGTTGAGATTCACCCCAGCCCACCCCAGCCCACCCCAACCACCTCTCACATTAACTGGCATTAATGGAAGGACGAAAGGTTGGGGATTTTTCTTTATTTCTTTTTTTTCCTGGGGCTTGCCTGTCCACTCTTCCAACTCCTACTTCTTGTCCCCCGTCTGTGCTTCTCCGGCCTCCTCCGCGTCCTGCGCCCGTTCCATTTTCTGTTTCTCCAGCTCCTCCTGTTCGCATTTGCTGCTGGGGAACTTATCCTTGTTGTTCTCCTTTTTCCACTTCATCCTCCTGTTCTGAAACCAGATCTTCACCTGCCTCTCGGTTAGTCCCAGAGCGTGCGACACCTCGATCCTCCGCTTGCGGGTCAGGTAAGGATTAAAAAGGAATTCCTTCTCCAGCTCTAGGGTCTGGTAGCGGCTGTACGTCTGCCTGCCTCTCCTCCGTCCGGCGGCTGCTGGGGTGTTGCGAGAGGGAGGTGGGAGGGGGAGAGACAGAGAGACAGAAGGAGAGAGAGAAAAGGGAGGTTGAGAGAAGACACATAAAACTGCTTTGGGGGCAGAGAGAGCAGGAGAGAGGAGGGATGCGCGCACACACACACAAAGACAGGGAGGAACTGCCCTTCTCTAACGTTGCAAGGGGGAGGGTGATTATCCTGGGAAGGGTGGAGGGAGACATCGAGGACCACATATGAGCTCAAGCCGCCCCCGCCCCCCCCCCGCTCTTGCAATACCAGCCTGCTTTCTTGAAAGGAAATATTGCTCCCAACACTCCCTCCTCTCACCCCCTAACGGGGTCATTTCTGGCGAACACCCCCCCCTCCGCGCGTCCCCGAGCAGCATCTTAGTTTACTTGCAAGAACCCTCTTTTGCCAGTTCCTTTATACAGTGTGTGTGTGTGTGTGTGTGTGTGTGTGTGAATGCCACCACCGTCTCCTACACCCCATCAGCTCTCCAGAGGGTTAAAAGATAACAACAACTAAGGGCCCGGGAGGGAGGGAAGGAAGGAAGGAGGGAGGGAGGAGGTGAAGGAGAGACACAAAAAGGGGGTCTCGGAGGTTGTAAAAGTACCATAAACTTTAGGGAAGGCTTCTCACACACTGAAATAAAAGGGGGGGAGTCCAGTTCTCCCCATTCAGGAGAAAAAGGGCTCCCCTTTCAGGGTAATTAAGCGATAAAGCAATTGAGAGGTGCAAAAGTTTACGCTCATAAAACAGTAAAAAGTAACCGAGGGTTGGGGGCGAGGGGAGGGGAGTTGGAGAGGGAGGAAGATCATGGAAGAGGTGGGCAAAAAGGAGGGCTAACTAGTTTTATGGGTTCAGGAAATGCCTCGGCCGTGGCTGGGCGGCGGCGGGCCCTTTCTATGATGCCTCCTCACCTTGCGGTCTCATCCACGGGAAGAGCTGCGTGGGAGACGGGCTCTGCTCCGAGTTGTCCGCCTCCTCTCCCAGGCCGGCGGAGGCGAGCTTGCAGTCGGGATACTGCACCAGGTCGGACTCCTGGGCGCTGAAGATGCTTTGTCTCTGCAACGGGTCATAGCCGTAGAAGTTGCTGGGGTCCCCGTGGCACGCTACGGCGCAGGGATTCTGTTGGTAAGGGGAGCTGGAGAGAGACGATGCTCCGTGGTAGAACTCCTGGATCTGGGTGGGGTGCTGGAAGGTGCCCCCGGTGCTCGGCCCGTACACAACCGTCGGTCTCCCTCCGAGCTCCTGGGCGAAGCCACAGTCGTAGAAGTTGGGGCGCAAGGAGTCCCCGGTTTTGTACTTGGAGAAGAGGGAGTTGACGAAATAGGAGCTCATTGTCATATAAATAGCTTGTTTTAAATAGGTAAAGATGCAGGTAACAAGGTGAGGGTCTATCAAAAAGCCACAGGATATTTAGCCACCGAATCAGATGGAAGCGATGAGATGCTAACCCACGAGTCTTTGTGGTTTCCAGGGATACATACAGATATACATAGATTAACAGAAAGGAAGAAGGGGGGAAAATCCCGAGGATTGAATCAAAACTCTTTGCCACAGTACATGGTATCGGATTCCTCTTTTTTATTGTTGTTGCTGTTGTTGCTGTTGTTGTTTGTTGTTGTTGTGATTGTTATTATTATTATTCCTTTCTCTCTTTCTCTCTCTCGCTCTGTCTTTCTCTCTCGCTCTTCTCCTTTTTCTTCTTCCCCCCTCCTTCTTCTTCTTCGGCCCCCCCTAAAAGAGAGTTCTCGCTTTACATTTCCAAGGAGAGGTGCCAGTTCATAAACAGTTTTCCGTGATTTACTTCGGAGCAAATGAGTTTGTTCATATTTCCCAGTGTCTTTTCTGGATCATTTGCATCTATTACGGAACCGTCATCCTATTGGTTTCCACGTACTCCACACGGACTCTGAACAGCCTGCGAGCAGAAAGGAGAGTGAGACAGAGGAGGAAAGAGAGAGAGAGAGAGAGCGAGGGGGAGAGAGAGAGAGAGAGAGAGAGAGGGCGCGCACAAGAGCGAGAGCGAGAGAGCGAGGGAGCGAGGGGGGTGGGGTGGGGTAAATATAGAGATTAAATATGCTAAACTATCTACGTTAATGAGATATCTCTCGCCTCACGACAAATCATCTACCTAAGCCCACCCAAAAGATTGATATTTGGGGAGGGTTGGAAAATTAAAGAGAGGCTTCGCTCCCATCGTTAATTTCCATTTTTTAAATTTTTTTTTATTTTATTTTAACGAGGCAGTTTTAGCCTTTGGAAAATGTCAGGGTTGCTTTGGAAAACTGTAAAAAGAGGCCGGATTTAATTGCTACCCGTTTTTTTCTAAAAGCCTCCTATAAATGTAATTGGTATTTTAATACCAAGTTATCAAATCGTACGGCGTCCTGTAGCCTCAACATATTTTAAAACAAACGAGGTAGTCAGATTTAACATTTTAATGATCAATTTCCTTATTATTGATAAAGGTTTAACTATCAGCACGAAAAGAAAGAAATGGCCCATTTGTTTAAAAAAAAAAACTCCCCCCAGAAACAGAGGGGGCCGTAAACTGTTTAACAAACTATAAAGCGCAATAAAATAAAATAAAAAACAAAAACAAAACAACAACTAAATAAATAAATAAAAACGCGCACACCCGGAGATGTTCTTGCTGGTTATATCGCACTACATAAAAAGCTGTTAAAGGGTTTTTATGAGTTCTTTCCCCTACTGCTATAAAAACCCAGGCTTCGATTGGCGCCTAAACTCCATTATCGCAAGATGTTGGGGTGTCAATACTGAATTAAAATGATTATAGTTTTTCATATATAACATTGACTTTTCGGCTCTCTCTACTATTCCCCCCCTCTACCCTACTGTTCTCCCTCCTCCTGCCTCCCTCCCTCCCCCCCTCCCTCTCCTTCCACATAGGAGAAGATGCGATGTTGCGTCTCTTATCACCTCCAAAGCGCCACATTTATGGGCATTCATAATAGCCCATTCTCAGCACCGTCACCCCACCTACCACCTCCAGAAAACTTAGAACACCAGGTGCTTTTAACACTGGAAAGAGGGTGTGTGTTGAGAGGTGTGTGGGGTGAGGTTGAAAAGGGGGTGGAGAATGGGGGGGTTATTTTATTTCTATTTTATACTGACGTTTGTTAAAGTTGCTTTCAGCTTTTAACATGCTAACTCGACAATTTCTCTCTATATAAGCACACAGGGGGTAAATTCTAGGAACCCTTTAACGTAGTCAGCAACTATTATGAAGACGTTTCCTCAGATCATAAGACATCTGAGCTTCCTCTCGGACCCCCACCTCCGAAAAACCTCTGTCCTAATAATCACCGCCTCTCCAAATAGGAGCATCCCCATAAGCTTCCTCCTCTCCCCCCCTCCCGCCACCCCACTTGAAGTTCATTTCTACAACACATTTAAGCTGAGATACCCCACTTCTTGGGGTATTTGAACCTATCTTCTCTTGCCCCACTACCCACGCCATCATCCCAGCAGTCCTATTTTGTTTACACCTCAAAGGCGAAAACAGACATCTCAGCTCTGAAACTGAAAAAGGCCCCCAGAAACCCCCCCAAAAAGATTCCCGAAACCTAATAGAATCCCTTTAAACTTTAAAAGGTTTGATGTTGAAAACAATATTTAAAGCTGTAGCATTCGAAAGAGGTAACTCCGACTATGGTCCTGTATCTAAATTGAGGGAGAAAAAGAAAGAAAGAAAGAAAGAAAGAAAGAAAGAAAGAAAGAAAGAAAGAAAGAAAGAAAGAAAGAAAGAAAGAAAGAAAGACAGGGCATTTAAAGCTTATCCAGGCTTATTTATTTTAAAGTAAAATCTATTTTGCTTTATTTCGTAAAAGAGGAATTTGATCCAAATCTATAATCCCACGCAATTGGAGCGTTAACTGCTTGAGATGCCTTAAATGTAAGCTTTTCTCTCTCTCGCTCTCTCTTGCTCTCTCTTAAAGGGTTTTAATTTTTTTATATTCTCTTTTACTACCCACTAAGCATAACAAATGAGTTTTTAAAGAAAGTTTGATTTTAACAACCCATAAATTCACGAGGTAATAGAACAAAATAAGAGCAGGATCTTCCTTCTCTTCCAACTATTGTAAACGATTTAACGTTTGAGTTTCTAGGCAAGTCTACTCAGAAGTCAGCACCACTGAGTGCAATGGGGTTTCCTCTCAGGTAAGCGCATACGGGATTCCAGCTTTAGAGCACAATCCTGTGCATGCTTGCTCAGGAGTAAACCCCACTGTGTCCAGTGGGGATTGTTCCCTAGTGAGCGGAGATTGCTTCCCAAAAGTTTCAAACATGTCTCTAAGAAGATTTCAGAAAGAGCAGGGTGATTTCTCTCATCGCCATTGCCCGAAGATGAGTGTGTCTGTATGTCTTAACAAAAAACTATCCTCCTTCGTGATAGACAAGTGTGGCATCCTCGTGTGTGACAAGTAACCTGGAAATGCATAACTACAAACATGTGAAAAGTCTATTAGCTTTTTAGCGTTCTCTCTCTCTCTCTCTCTCTCTCTCTCTCTCTCTCTCTCTCTCTCTCTCTCTCTCTCTCTCTGTGTGTGTGTGTGTGTGTGTGTACGAAACACACACACATAGATACGCATACGCATTCAAGACGAGAGGGATTGGCGAGTGGAGAGCTAAATTGTCTTGGAAGTTAACGCATTTACCAAGCGCAGTAGAGTTTAGTGCATGATGTCCAACAAAGCGCCGCCAATGGATCTAGAAGCAGTCGCTTGCATTATATCACCGGCATACTGTACGAAAGACCTCTGATGAAAGGAAAATATTTTTATTATGGTGGGGGAGAAAACCACAAGAGAAAGTGGGAACATAATTTACAAATACCCAGCGGAGGGAAGATTTATTAGCAAACCTTCCCCCAAAATACATCACTTCGTAAACTGTAACTTCTCATTACTTTATAGCTCCATGAGTTGTTGTTGTTTGTTTTTGAAAGAGGCTTCCTATTAATTTGCACAAACTACTTATGGCTAAAGGATCGCAGCTTTTATACAGCGAGGATTTGCTGGATTTCGCCTTTGGGGTGGAATGGGTGATTTGCAAGGGAGGGGTGGCATTTCATTTTCTTGTTCTCCCCAACACCTTTTGGATTTGTACTGTTGTAAAAGTAGGCTCTGAGCCCGTTAACAAAACTGTGTATCGAATGTAACCAATCTGCTGCATTTTTCATCAAAATACGTCTACAAAACCTGTAAACCTTCGTTAGAAAGCCTTTATTAAAATGGTTCCGTTCCTAATATTCCGTTTTCTGGTCATGTTATTTCGTGTTTTATATCCAATAATACCCACTTGCATTTTCATTTGAGGCTTTTGGGGAGTGGGGGCAGCGAAACAGATCTGAAAGTGTTTTGGTTTTTTTAAGCCAATAATTTGATGGTGTTCATACTCTTAGACCAAGAAAATATTTATAAAGGGTCACGTGAAAAGGTAAATTCACCTCTGTTTTCGGTTCATTTTAAGCACACACCTCTTCTTATTTATATATTTACAAACACACACATACACATACACATACATACATACATACATACATACATACATAGGAATATGTGTGGTCAGGGTTCACGAAATGTCTGGGTGAGCGCATTAAGAAAACAAGTGATTGAATAAGCCTATAAGGTTTTGGGGGATACTTGCAATTGTCTGAATTGTCTCCGTCATATAATGTACTACAGAGATTCCCATCAAAGTATAATGGGGTCCTTGTGGAATGAATGGGCATTTCCTGCCCTCTCCCAAAATTTGCGATCCATCTGCTTTATTTATTGCAAAATGCATTTTTTGTTTTGTTTTGGAAACTGTAATATAAGCACCATAACCTTTTAACGGCCCTAAAACAGTGGAGGAGCAAAACACCACCCTCTAAGGTTATATTCCTGTGCTCTTAAGCGTTTGTTTGCTTGCTTCCTTGACCACACACTCACATAGCCTCTTCAGACCAGGCTCCGGTCACCCAGCGCACACATACGGCGTGAAATGGACATGAATGGGAACTGTGCTGGAGCTGTTCCGTAGTTTACCAGTTCCTCTTCATTGCAAAGGGGCTTGCGCAGGAGAACTTCCTGCTGCATTCGTGCTGCAAGCTTTTAAAATCTTTGTGGATGTCTCTCTTCCAATGGACTGAACATATAAGAACCGAAACCTCAAAATCGCCATAATTAACCCTATATTTTATGCTGGAGGATTTATTCACAAAGGTTTTGAGCAGCAATTCCGTTTATTGTTCCTAATGAAATCAAGGTGTTGCGGACTCGAGAGGGGAAAGAAATCCAATAAGCTGCTGCTCGGTGATTTCTAAAAGTGGAGTAACAGCGCCATCTAACGACCATTCCAAGTAAGGCGCTTTTAGAAACGTACAAGCCAATTATAAGGGAAGGTGGGAGGTGAAGATTTGGTGTGTGCGCGCACGCGCTTTTATGGATCTCTTTTTTCTTTTTCTGTCTCTACCCCTTTGTGTGCGTTTTAAAGTCTTGTTGCACACGATAAATCATTTCTAAAATCGTAAGATCCCGTGTATATTTGTGATTGGGAAGAAGAACTCCACCCCACCCATCCCTACCTCAAGCTTTGCTGTATAGCTACTTCCCAGCCGGTCATTTTCAGAGCAATAAAAGACAGGGGCTGGGATTTCGCTTTTGGGAAGGGGAAAAAATCCACCATTGTTTCAAAACCCGAGACTAAACAATTGAAGTATTCTGCTCTGGATGGGGGAAAGCTCGGGTTGTAAATAGATTAAAAAGAATGGGAGAAAGGCTTTCTAAACCCAGACGTCTCGCCAGAACTTTGGTGTGTGTGTGTGTGTGTGTGTGTGTGTGTGTGTGTGTGTGTATATGTGTGTGTGTGAGATGGTGTGTGTTTGTTGTGAGTTTATGACCCAGGATGCTGGCAGCTTGGAAGTGATAAGAAGCGCCACACAAAGGGCGAAGCGATCCAGAACGCTGGATTTTCACGGAATTCACAAGAGGGGGATAAATTATGTAGACTTTCCTTCCTTCCTTCCTTCCTTCCTTCCTTCCTTCCTTCCTTCCTTCCTTCCTTCCTTCCTTCCTTCCTTCCTTCCTTCCTTCCTCTCCCTCTCTCTCTTCCTAAAATGATTCATATTTTTTTATTTTAAAGTGTCCCCAATTTCTGGGTAAACAAATGTCTGTCTACTTCTTCCATCCCCCTCACCTCCTCTCTCTCAAGACATTCTAGTAATTTAGGAGCTTCTGAAAGTTTTCTACTCTTGTTTGCTTTACAGTTGCTTAGTTCCTTAACCTTCAGAAATTTATACCCTATAAAGTTTTATGGCGGTCATATTCTTTTATTGCAGCCCTACCGCGCAGACTTTTCTTCTCTCGCTCTCTCTTTTATGACAAGCCCCTCTCCCACTTCTATTCCACTTAGATCCAGCGATCATTTCCCCCTTCTCTTTCCAGAGCTTGAAAAGATTTTTTTAATTACTTTTTCAAAAATAAGATAAGAAATCATCACCATGATCAAAACAGAGAGTTTATTTTTATTTTTGACATCGCCAACTTTACATTTCAAGGTATGTGTTATAAGAAAATAGTGGTTGGTTTGCTTTCTGGCCTCATTATTTGGATTTTTTTGGTCGTGGGAAATTGAAAAGCACTATTAAAAACAGCACATGGATATCCCTTTCCCAGTTGGTAATGGTTCTAATTGAAATATGTCGGACAACTCACTTTGGGGAAGGATCATTACATGAAAGCTTATTGGCCGTGCGAATGAGTTGTAAGGCAAGATATGTTTATCGGAGCTTCATTATATTTCTTATTTTCTTTTCTATTTCTTTTTAACTCCAATGTAAGTTGGGGGATCCTGGATCTACTTCTTCCCAGCCCTGAAAAAGAACCTTCGCCTCACCATCATTGGATTGCATGTAGAAGCCTCTCAAATTGCAATGTGTAAACATAATATTAACTCACTCACATACTTCCCCCCTTTCCCTCATTCACCCATCCATTCATTCATCCATTCATCCGTCCGTCCATTCTTTTTATTGGCTTTAAAAAGTAATAATAACGACTCTTTTCGCCACAAATGGAAAGTCGGAGAACCGCTTTATTTCTGTTTTGCTGAATGGGTTTATAGATGCAACCGATTTCACACGGGAAGAAAACAAAAAGGCGCCGAAATTGAATCATTATCAGCTTTTCTTAGTGACGTAAAAAAAGGGGAGCCACTGACCAAACGAAAACAAAACAATACAAAGCTATCTTTATAACACACCCTTAATAGACAGTAAAGAAAACAAACAAACAAACACAGTTGCAAATATTCTGAAGTTCTAGAAGAAGCAGTATAACACAATTAGATACAGGTAGGGGGGTCTCCCTTCCCTAAAATCGGTTTTTATTTTGAGGCATTAAACAGCCGTGGAAAATACATTTTGAACCGATGGAACAGAAGAAACAACAGAAGGTTTTTCCAAACATTTTCTCTCACTCTTAAGAACAGTTTCCTCTAACGAAATCCACTAGTTTTATTTTATTTTTTTAAATTTACTTCTGTTTATTAATCCATGCTTTAGCAAAAATGCGGTTTTAAAAAACTTCTCTTTTCTTCACTAATAAGGTCTAGAAATGAGCCTATGGCTAAAATGAGTGAATATGCTAATAGAGAAGGCTTTCTTTACAAAATGTGAATGTTAGCGTTGAAAGGGGGTTCAGGGCGATTTTGAAAGATGCTCTCTGCGTCCTGTCGGGTTTCAGATTCACTTAGTGCACCAGCGAGTTAAAAAACCGAAACAGACAAAACCGCAGAATTCTACCCAACCCCAGCTGGCTCAAAATACACTCCAATGATGAGAATACTATCTAAAACAAAACAAAACAACACCTCCGATTTTATACTTAGTAGGAGGGGGGCGGAATCAGGACGCTTCCTTGGAAATTCCATTAGGGAACTGGTTTTATAAGACAAAGTGAAGTTTGACTAATTTAAGCCACTGGGACCCTCTAAAGTTTAACCTTTATAAAAAGGAATTCGCTTATAGTTTGCCTCGTCGAAGATCACTCCTGAAAGCTCCCTACCCTCCAATAACTTATATAGGGCGGGAGGATTCTAAGAGAAAGTGATAGGAAACTCCCCCCCCCCCAAAAAAAATCCCTCTTATTTTTAAAACTGCAGATTTTATTTTCTTTGACGCTGAACTAAAAACCCTAAAAGGATTCTTTCCTTCCCGCCTCAGGAAAAGCCTACAAACCAGGCCACGCTATGTCGAAAGATCAAAATATGCCTATCAAATCTCTAAAGCACAACCGCCTATCAGCAGGCAAAAATGGTATAAAAGTCCTATATAATATTCTATGAAATTAGATTTCTCTGCTGGGACTGTTTTGTATCGAAAGATTCCGAAAGACAGACATTAATTTCTTCTCTCTCTCCCCACTCAATTTCCCATCCTCTTTGTTTTTCTAGGAAAACTTTTCCACCAAATAATGGTGTCCTTTCTAGAAGTGGTAAATCAGAAGAGGGTGGGTGGGGGTTCTACGAAGGCTTGAAGGGGGGCGTGTTTCTATATGTATATTTTTCGCCAGCTCTGGAACTAACAGGTACAGACCCCATTTTTATATTCCTAAAAGCCACAGAAAACAAGCGGAACGTTCACAAAAGCACAACCACGAACACATCCCCCCCTCTATGAAAACAAACAAAAGAACGAAAATGCGTACGCGCTGTAAAACCACCTTGTACTAAAGTTACTCACCTATCTACTTCCCCTTCCCAAGTCCTATCAAAGATGGACAGGAGTCGGGTGGGGATAAAACTATTTTAAACACATGGGGAAACAGAACCCCATGAGGGGCGATTTCAAAGGGAGTGGGGTAGGACCCCAGCAGAGATTGCAGATATGATCACCCCCCCCCCCTTTTCCGAGTATGAAATGGGAATTCTTTCTTCGTCCCCTTTTTGTAAACAGTGAGGATGTCTATCTGTGGGGCAGTTCCCACCCCAAATGCCATAGCGACCTTTTGATGCCACTCAAAAGTTCTTTTTCATGTTGAACATGGATGATGGATTTATACATGTCTTCCAGGAGCAATGGGGTATAAGGGAAAACATCCCTTGAAACATTCAAGTATTAAAACTTCTCAGCAGAAGTCTGGGTGAAGGAGAAAGAGAGGGTGGATGGGCGAGTGGGGCAAAAGGAAGACCCAGGAACCCCCCACCCCACACTTGGCCCTTGAACGGTTTCACGGAAATTCATTTTCACTGCAAAAGATAAAGAATCGAGCACTGGTGGGAACAGCCTTCTCTTCCTTCACTTTTGCAAAGCTAGGGTGCGCCCCTTCCCCAAACTCAACATGGCTTGTCTCTTTAAAAGTTTAAACCAAACTTCGTGGTGGCTGTGGGGAAGTTCTCCTGCGCAAGCCCATTGCAAGGAAGGGGAGGCCTCGCAAAAGCAGCCCTGCGCCCTGTTTGGCCTTGGGATGGTTCCCTTGCACTCTTGATTAGGCGGTGGGCTTCATTTGTGAAAATGGCATCCATGTCTCAGTAATAAACCTATCTCCTGCCCCATTTGAATATATGTGAAGGAAGGGTGGGGTGCGGATTCCCTGCGCAATGGGACTTCTTCTGACCCTCAATAAATGGAGGTGAAGAAGTCCTCGAAAAGTTGATGAGTTTAACTGGTTCCTTTCACTTGATAAGGGCTCGCTTTTTGCTCCGTGGAGAGCGATGTGGCCATATCCCCTCCATAGGAAAAGGAATATAAGATGGGGGAAGGTGTTGAGGCACAATTCCCCCGGTCCTAGGACTCTCCACTGTTGCCGTGGAACTCCACCGTTCATTTCTAAACAATTTGCCCAGAGGAACCCCAGGTTGGAAGGTACCTTGTGTTTGGAACAGAGCACTTGTCCGATGTAGACTGGAGGGACCAGTTGAGGGGATCTATAAGGACTATCCAAAATAACGACTTATGTGCATAGATGGGACCCTCTCAGTTAACTCGGTAGAAGGAACACATGCACCCAAAGGGAAAACAAACAAACAAACAAACAAACAAACAAACAAACAATGTGCCCCAAATTGGCGTTACCTCGTCAATAATCTTTAACAGTGAGAAAGACTCAACGGAATGAAAACAGGTGCATTCCTATTATGGGCACCCTTTGCATGCAAACCACGGTGGTCTGTTCGGGTTTGGCGTGGTTTCCTTGCTATCTGAAGCACTGCTGGGAAGTCGGTGCCCATAAATATACAGCATATAAGTTTCGAGACGGGGCCAACATTTGGGGTGAGAAGAGGGAGGGGTGTGGAAAGGGAGAAGGAAAGCATCATTCTTTCCCTTGCTCCTTGTTCATTTTCTTCATCTTCATCCTTCGGTTCTGAAACCAGATTTTGACTTGTCTCTCGCTCAGGTTGAGGAGCCTGGCCACTTCGTGTCTACGGTCCCTGGTGAGGTACATATTGAACAGAAACTCCTTCTCCAGTTCCAAGGTCTGGTACTTCGTGTAGGGGCATCGTTTCTTCCGGGAAGAGCGAGCGTGCAACCAGTTGGCCGCAGGGTTACCTGAAAAGAGAAAAACAGCGAGGAGACCCCGTCAGACAAGCGCCACTGGAATCCACAGAGACACACAACCCCACCCCACCCCCACTGCCTCCTCAGAAGAAGGGACTCTTGGTCAACTTTTGAACTGGGAGAAGATGAGCACCCACGTAAAGAGGGGCACCCATCAAGTACATTACAGGTTACAGCTGAAAGCCACCTTTGAAAAGCAACAAGCCAACAGTTGTAGAAACAATGCCTACTAATATTTGAACATTTATGTGCAAGGTTAGATATATGTCTGAGGCAGAAACTGATACTAAAAAGGGAAAGTTAACGGAACCTTTTTCTGACACTGGAAGGTGGTTAGAGAGTATAGCAAGTGATGCAGCTATTGCTTGAATGGAAAGGAAGGAAGGATGAAATATATTTACACACACACACACACACACACACACACACACACACACACACGAGTCCATCTGTTTCTCTATATATAGATAGATGGGAGATTATGGATGGATGGAAGGAAGGAAGGAAGGAAGGGTCTATTGTCAGATGAACACTATGGGAAGATGTAATAGTATTCTACAGTATTCTTTATTTCCTGCGCATCTTTGGAGAATCGTGGCGCGCAGATTGCCTTTCTAGCAACCTGCCTTTCTAGTGTCATATATGCAAATTGATTCATATAAAACAATGCATAATTTAGCACTCCCTCCTCTTCTTCTGCTTTCTTATAATTTACTTCTTTTAAAAAAAGAAGAAGACCTGTGACACCCTAGCTACCCTGCCAACGGCGAAACCAATTGCTTGTTGTTGCCTGTATGTGTTGTCCGGAAAGACGTGTTTACATCAAGGTCCTCCTAGGCACCGCAAAAGACTCTGGAGAAGCACAGGGTGACAATGAACACAGGCCACAATTCACCAGGAAGCTATCCTGCGCAAGGCACATAGCAGGACCTGCCCAGCGGACTATGCATTGCTCCCAGTGTTTGGGGGGTTTATTTATTTAGAATAGTAATTCAAGAAACTACTTCATGAGGGTTAGGATCCCACTCTGCACGAGTCACGGCAGAAACAAGAGTGTGGATAGAATCCATTTCTGCGTAAGGAGATAGGCACAGAGAGGGGGGTATATTCATATTGTAATAGGTCTATTCAAGATTAAAGAAGCCTCGTTGTGACGGAATATTTGACAAAAGAAACCTAGAATACATTTGAGCTGCGCCGGCTGGTCAGTACTGAAACTCTTGTTGATAATCAAACGGAGAGTTTTATAGTCCAAAGCCAAACTTCTGTCTGACTTTGGGATCGTTTTAAGTGGCGCAGGAGGTGCAAGTTACAAAATGAAATGCATTCGGAGTTGTTTTTTAAACCAGGCTTTGCTCCCCCCCGTCTTACAAATCCGAGCAGCCGATTCCACAGCAGAAGTGACTGGCTCTAATAGGCAGAATTAAATATTAAAGAGGCATGCTGTTAATAATTAATACAGCTACCTATCTTTTAATGGCATTTGGATGAAATCTCCACCAATGGCCCTTCTTTTAGTGGTGTGTGTGTATGTGCGTGATTTCTTGGCATTTCAAGGAAACATGACGTCTGCCACAGGAAAACAAGTTTATCTTTCATTTCACACTATTCCCCAAACAGGAAACAAACAAACAAAACAAAACAAAATCAAAAGAAGAGAGAAATGTTCGCTTGGCACGCTACTCTCCCACCACCCCACATACAACCCAAAATGGCACACATTTATATATATACAAATTAGACCTTCTCGAAGAGTGTGGATTCTCAAAAGCGCAATGCTTTCCGAATGGGAAAGAAGGGCATGGCAAGTGTCAGACATTAACTTCTGCTTCTGCCACGGACTTTTTCTCCTTCTTTCTTCCCTCCATCATCATCTTCTTTTTATAGCATTCTTTCCATATCAGACCAAACATACCTTCTAAGCTAGATTGCACAGGACGCCCTTGGGCAGCCTGGGCCTCTGGAATCGAGCAGGGTTCTTGGGTAAGATTTTTATCTATCTTCAGTCCCGGGGCTGGGGAGAAAGATGGGGGTGGGGAGGAGGGTAAAGGGGGGCACATAAGCTTTTTTTAAAAGCACCCTTCTACTTCTTCTCTACCGTTCTCTTCAGCCGCTGATCCAGATATCCTGCCAGCGTCCCAACAAATACAGTAGACAAAAAAATCCCTTATTCGCCCCCCTCCCACCGTGCAAGGCTGGGTGAAATGCTACGAACACATACAGAACTGCACCAACAGCCAAATGCCCGTTCAAAATTCTCGCTGTTTCAGCCCCTACTCCGCCTGTAGTTCCGGACTGGGAACTTACATTTTAAACATAATAATAATAATAAAGCATTAAAAATAAAAAATCAGTTGAGAAAAGATAGTGACAAATCGATAGATTGCATTCACCACCCCCCGCCCCCCGCAAAAATCCCAGGAAGCCATCGCCTCGGATGAATGACTTGCACTGAGATTTTAAACCATCTAAGTCATACTTTCTCCACCAACCAACATACTGAATCGAGCTATTCGGCTATTTGAAACGTCTCACACAGGGGGAAAGGCGGTGGCGACAGCCTTCAGAGCATCCTGTTTCTTTACCTTGAAGAATACGTAAGAGGCAAAGATGATTCCTATTATATTTTATTGTACCTCCATCCCTCGCCAAACCCTTTTCGCTATATATATATTTTTTTCCGCGTAGGGGTGGGGTGGTGGAGCAGGAAAGGGAGATAATAGCCACCACCCACCACCAGGTTGCAAAATGAAGCACACGATTAAGTTTAAGAGTTTGCCAGTCTGTTCCCCTTTAGGAAATAAAAGACCCAATTAAGCTCGTTCCCCATTTTACTGTTTTGTTGAAGGGGGGGAGAGGGCGGCGGCTTTGGGCTCTGAAATATTCATACGCATGTCGGGTGCATTTCATAAACAAACAACAATCAACAATCAGGGAGAGAGAGAGAGAGTGACAGAAGAAAGAGTGGCGGGGGGGGGAACCGGGGGTCTTTCAAGGTAAACAAGGGCACAGAGTAACATAGCCCCCTCCTTACTCCTCCACGTGAACTTCTTTCGGCCCCTTTAAAAAACAAAACAAGTATATTTCCCCAGGTCTCGCCCCCCTCCCGCATCCACAGATCCACGATAGCCCTACTCAGAGTAGATCCATTGGAAATAATGGACATGAACGACGGGCGTCCATTCATTTTAATGGCCCTGCTTCGAGTATAACTTATGGATAAGAACCGCAGAGACAGACAGGCAGACGGACGGACACACACACACACACGCCGATCTTTCCCGGTTCACTTTCCCCCGCTGCTCATTTTCCTATATAGTGAAGACAAATATTTTCACTTGCCCTTCTTAAAACCACTGGGAGAGGAAGATCGAAACTCATCCCCCCCTTTTGCATGATATTCCGTGGACTTAAAAATAAATACATATCGCAATAAGCAGCAAATGAATCTTTGACACCCCTACCCCCACCTCCCTCCAATGCTAGAACAGCGCTAGTGGGATTTTATTTGGGGGTGGTGGTGGCGTAGTAGGGCTGGGGGAAGGGAGAGATTTCTCTTTTAAGACCTGTTTTTTTTTAAGCTTCCCTCGCCCATTGTGCCGTTTTATGACACCCCCTCTTAGGTTTTTATGCTGTTCACTTCCTCACTTTTTATAACTTACTTTGATCTGGCCTGCTTTTGTCCTCGCTTCCTTCGCAAACTTTATTGTCCTCGAAGCTGGGCCTTTGATTGGAAGCGATCCCTTCCCTTCCAGCAGAAGTTTCTAAATGGTACTCCTGTGTCCCCTGTTTACGGATCTCCCCGGGGTGTCCCAGCAGCGGCTCTGTTTTAACTGGTCCCTGCCCGGCTGCTATGCTCTCTGCTCGGGGCACGGGGTCCAGCCAGCTCCGTAGATACCTGCTCTCGGAGGTAGGGATGTTTTGATGCTGGATGTAAGGATGGTAGACCGAAGGAAGGGTAGCAGCCGTGTGTGGCGTCAGTGGCGTCCAGGAAGCGCTGAAAACGGATGATTTGGGCTGGAAACTACAGGAGGGGAACTCGAGGTGTTCACTGTGGCTAGTTTGTCTGGAGTTTGAATACTGCCCGGAAGAGAATTTGGCGGCGGGAGAGTCTTCGCTGTCATGACTTATAATGGAGTCGACATAATAATTGCTAAGAGTTCCAGAAATGGACATTCTTGGACATCATACGAGCCCCACGGTTCAGTGAAGGGGAAAAAGCAAGCAAAACAAGCAAGCAATAATAAAAAAAAAAGAGAGAGGAGTAGATCTGTAGTTAAGCAGGCTCTAGAGGTATTAGGGTATATAGAGGGGAAGCTGTAAAAAAAAGAAGAAGAAGAAGGGGGGAAAAGAAAAAGAAAGAAACCACAGGCGACACTCTGCCTTTAACCCCCTTTTCTCCTCCAGCATCAACTTCCTAGCCAAGAAAAAGTACAGTCGGGACTGCCGGGTTGGGAGCTTCCAGCAAAATGATTGGTCAAACTTTTTTCGTGAGGCTGATAAAGCGTCAGGGCAGGCGTAAATCAATCCTAGCGGAGGGGGTTGCGCTGGGCTGTCAAACCGCCCTCTGCATTCCATATCAAGGATGGATTGTGTTATGTTGATGCAATGTTGCAAAACGTCGGGAGTTCAGAAAGCGCGAAACGTACAGTGCAAACGCGGGTGGGGTGGGGAGGGGAGGAGGTGGCGTGGGGGTGGGGGGTTAATAGGTCCCCCCTCCTCTCTCCTTCCCCCCCTTCTTTTTTTAAATCCCCTTCTGAATCATGAAAGAAAAATGCTGTGTTTTGCCCTCTCTTTGCCTTCACTAATACTCTTCTGGGGGAAATTCTCTCTTTCCATGCACCGCCCCCCCCCCGGCGCGTCCCCCACCCCCCACATCTATAAACTGTGTAATTCTAGACTCCGCTCACTCTCCTTCGAGGTGCCCGTGTTGTTCAGCTGATGGGGGGGGAAGGCAATATAAATTGCGCTGGCTTTCCTCTAAAGTTTTCTAAAGGGGGGGTGATACCTTTCGCAAGGGTTACAATGGAGGGCTTTGAAATGTATGTACGGGAGATGGCGATGATCGTTATGGGTGGATTGTGGATTGGAAGTAAAAATATTAGTAGACTATTCCCCCCCTTTTTTGTATCGGATGACTTCCTGATCTTGTTGCCTTCCTTTCCCTGGTTAAACGTAACTGTCAAGGGTGTGTATAGAGTAATGTCTGTGTGCATTATATATTAAACACTGTCGCATGTGTATTATATATGCCTCGGGGTGTGTGTGTGTGTGTATCTGCATGTGCAATATGCATGCCTGAGTGAAATCTATCGCCTGTAAGTGAAGGCCAAACCATATGATAAGCTTATAATTTTTTAAAAAAACCAAGTCTCGCCACATATGCATATGTGTATAGGCAGATCTCTCTCTCTCTTTCTCTCTCTCCATATATATGGTATGCATGTATATAGACACATATACAGAAAGACAAGCTCTAGGTTTAAATGTTTTGTTCGTCTATATGAGTGCATTTCAAGATTCAGATAAACAGATCGATGATCTGCAAGGTTTTTACCGCGATAGCCCGGTTTGTTTTGAAAGCAATGGAGGTTGGGGGGGGGGGAGGCTGAGTTGCATCGCTGAAATCAACACACTCCTCTCTCTCGCCCCCTTCCCTCCCCGCCATATACACGCACTTTAATTTTACTACCCTTGTAAAATGTCCAATCCGGTAGTGATCCTCTTTGTTTCCTTACAGAAGGCGTTAGACTTGAGACGGTTAAATAGTTGAATAAAACTTACATTAGCTTTCTCTGATTTTTATAGCCTTGAATTTACTGCCTGTGGAAAAGGAGGGTGTTTAGGGGGGGGAGCCCAAGGGGTGTCTTGAACATATCAGCGCACGTCTCCCTCCATCCCCTCTTCCTTCTCAACCTTTTTGATGCTCCAGATCCAATCCAGTTAAGCCGAAGCCTTGTATGTTTCAATCAATGATCCCACTACATCATCTCACAGCGCATTTGCTCCGGAGCAGTTATGTCCAAGCCAACCGCTGTGGCGTGTAGGCTGACAACCCAAGACCCTAAGTATATTCATGTGAGAGTTTATGTCCACTTATCTCAGTGGGATTTACTTCCAAGTAAGTAGATTTAAGGCCGTAGGGCGTGCCCAATAGGCCTGAAACGACTAAAATATCCCAATGAGCTTCGGCTTAACAGTCTTGCAGATCGAGCTGTCTGTCTCTGTCAAGGATCTCACACAATGCCCTATCGTAAATTCGTCTTTTACAACGCGGTGGGTTCAGTTTCCCTTCTAGCAGAGCAGGAAGTGTTTGACAGAGGTTTAAACTGGACACAGCTCCATAACCTTTCCGGCACTAGAGAGAGACAGAGAGGGTGAAAAGGACCCCGAGCTCTCACACCAAGGGTTGTCCAACACCCTTGGTCCAAAATGCAGCACGGAATAATTGTTCAATACTGGTGCAGGAGAAAGGTACATTCTGCGAGGACAGAAGGGCTTCGATTAAGCGGTTGCTCTCCTTGAGAAAACCACTCATCCTTCTAGATCATAATTCTGGGCCATGAAGAAAATTAGCCCAAGATCAGCAACAACGTCACGTCCAAAAGAAGGTTGTAATTTTCCTCAAGTAATTTTCTCAAAAGGATGGAGATGATGTGTGTCTCTGTGTTGCACACCAAGGTGCTATGCTGGTAGGTAGCAGAACAGATCTGAGATGGGTGAAGGATCGTGACGAGAGGCAAAAATGAATAGGAAGAGATTGAAGGAAAGACAGTTAGAGAGACTGGTACAGGTTTTTAAAAATAATTAAAAGAAGCCAGAGAGAGAAAGATAAAGAGAATGCAATATTAAGAGTACTTATTTGGAAGTAAGTTCCTTTGAGACCAAGGAAACCTACTTCAGAGTAAAATATGTTTAGTGTTGTGATAGAGGCAGGGAGTCAAAAAGGAAACAGAAAATATAGTCAGTTGATTTTGTGGGTGGCACATGGATTCAGGGGCATAGATAGAGGATTAGGCAGACTAAAGTTCTTTTGCGCTTGAAGGTTTAAAAAACAAACAAACACCTGAAACCAATATCTAGATCACTGCCTCCATCCCATCTACCTCGAGATTCTCTTTCCTCTGGGACGAAAGAAATAAAGAAATGTTATAGCCGGATGCTATGCATGTTTATTCAGCAGTAAGTAGTAGCAAGTTCCATGGGATTTACCTCCAAGAGAGTCTGCAGCCTTAAGCACCCCAAGTCAAACTTAAAACGTTTCAGTCGGAGAGTTAAACTAGTGCCTCACACTCCCATTGAAACGGGTGGAACCTTCAAGTGTGTTTAACGTTGTCTGGATCGTTCTCCCACTATTTGGTAGCCATAGTATGCAAAATGAATCGTGGTGGCATTTGGGGTAAGTTGTGTGGTCAGCTGCAGAATTATTATGGCCTTCAATGAGATCCGAATTCAACTTGATTTTACTTACAACTATAGGCTTTTCCTGTATCGCTGCATCACTTTGGTGTCATTACTTTGAATCTCTAGAGCAATATTGGGGAGGGGGGAATCACAACACAAAAATAATTCCTTAAATCAACCTCTTGTTTAATTTTCCTAATTTCATATATATGTATTCAAGACTTAGAGACGCCCACCCCCTTCCGGGATGAAAAAGCCCCCCAGTGTAATTAAAACTGGAAATCAAGCATGCGTCCTGTTTTATGGTATTCCAGAAATTACTGGGTGTTTTTTTTTAAAAAAAAAATCATTCTGTTTGGGGGGGGGCGCTATCTAGATTTTAGAGCGAAAGAAAAAAATGTGAGAGAGATTATTTAAAGGCATTGTGGAAAGGCCAGCTTGTTGACTGATGGGGCGGTTTAGACAAGCAATGGATAAACAGACATTTTTTAGCTGTTCTTGGGGAAGGGGTTAAAAAAATTAAATAGCGATGAAATTTACTGAACATTAATTGAAAGGAAACACCTGTTCAGTGTTTTGCAAGATAAATTGTCCATGTTTTACCTGTAATAAATATATTATTGGAAAATCCTCAGGCACCTCCTATAAATAATTATGAGGCATGTCAGCAGCCGAGTATATAATTTTCTGGAGTATATAAATTCATACCAAAATGACTTCAGGAGAGTTACCCTGAAGTAGAACCCAGGGCTTTGAGGGATTCCCCAGCGAAGTAAACCACACAAGAAGACCTGCAAAAGTCATTTGCCTTCTCAACTACTGGAGTTTTACCCAGGGGTGCATTAATTTTCATTTCTTCTCCTTCTCCTCTTTAAAAAATATGCACTGCCATGCAGGGCAACTCCTCGCATTCTCTTGCGGGAGGCTAAATACCAGGTCCATTTGGATGATTCTATATCGGAGGGAAACAATCATTTTGCCTGGTTTGGGGATACTATTTCCTTAAAGGAAGTATATACCAATAATTAAATTATTATTATTATTATTGAAAATTAGATACCAAACGGAGATGCATTTATGCTCGGAAAAGACTTAAGCAAAAGGAACAGAGTTTCCCCCAATCCTCAATATTTCTAAAGGGGAATTTACTAAGAACAACAGGGACTTCAACAAGATTACAGCTATGAGGTAGCGGTCACCAAATAGACCTCCAAACTTCCCAGTCATCAACCCATTTAAACTGGAGTACCTGGAGTTATATCAATGGGACTTTATAGCTCTAAATGCTTGAGTTTGGGGTTGTAGTACTATGTTCTGGTTTGTGGACTGGATGGAGTACGTTAGACAAATACAGTTAGCTCAGGTAGTAGATTTCAAAGATAAAATGATATTCTGTTCCATTAATTGCTTAAATGGCTTTAAAGACCTGTGATATATCTACAAAATAAATGGAATGTCTATAGCCAACCAGCTGAACGGGCTTCTTCCATTATTATTTTTATTATTAAAGTAGACTGCAGTGGACTGCTCAAAACCATATTCATTGTTTTCGATTGGTGGTGGTGGTGGTAGTGGAACATTTCTTATGGAAATTTATTGCCAAATCCCATGTTCACACGTTAACCTTCGGTTTGATGTTTTGCATGCTGAAAACAATTCCTTTTGGAGAGAGAGAAAAATCCAGTAAATTTATTCAATGTGCAGCAGACGTAACTCCTTTAAAACAAAGTATTTCTCTCTCTCAATTTTATCTTCTGGCTGAATGGTAAAATCTCTGGGGTCCAAATTTTGTGTGAGTCCTATTTCACCGGAAAAGTGTTTCAGGGCTAGGCTTGTATCCCTATAGCTTTCGGGGTGGGGGGAAAATGAGTTTATGACAAGTAGCAAGTAGCCTTTTCTTTTTAAAAAAGATTCCAAGCTTTCACAGGCAGCTGCAGAGGGAGAGCTTGGGCAGTAAGACACCCCACCCAGATAAGCAGGGCCCCCTTACCTGCCTCCTCTACCTACCTACCTACCTACCTACCTATATCTACATCTACATCTAGTTTAAGGGCCTAATATGTGGGGCAAAGCTGGTCCCCCTGCATAGGCACTTTGCCAGTAGGTCAACAGTCTTCGAACATAATAGACTCATTGCCTGTTATCCAGCTTTGGAAAACTTTTGGTTCGATTCTAGAGTGGGTCCCACAAATAGTTTCATCTACTTTAAAGCTACTTCAGTACCACAGACGCTCAGCAGGATGACTTCTAAGCCTTCAAAGGACAGCTATTTTGAAATCGGATACAGGATTAAGCCCAAATGACTTTAATTGAAAGGAACACTTTGGCCAACAGCATTTGATAGCAAGTTAAGTCCCTCTGATTACAATGTATGTGACTTTCAAGTCAGTGAGTTTAGGCTGTAATCCTAAAGCCAACACCCAAATCCTACTGAGTAGTCTGATTGGTTAGCCAAGGGCTACTTTGGATGGGCTGGGAGCTGAATCGTGAGCCCTAGTGGATTTCCAGTGGAAAAGGTTTTGAACAGAGGCGATAGCTTCGTTCAAGGCGTGGGTGTCCTTGAAGAGTCACTGAAATGTTACTTGCAAGAAAACGTGTATACAGGGGGTCGGTTTAACACTGACCTCCTAAGAGCATTTATTTAGTAGAAAGTTTCATTCATTTCTCTATCTGTACTCGGAAGCAGAGGTGCTTAAATTAGAGAGGCGTGGGTCAAGCCATTGAATTCCACGTTGTGGATTGAATAGTTTTAAAGGGCGAATGCATAGCTGCCAAGTTTTCCCTTTTCTCGCGAGGAAGCCTATTCAGCATAAGGGAAAATCCCTTAAAAAAAGGGATAACTTGGCAGCTATGCGAATGGTGGTAGATTTTATGAGTCTACCTCGTGGTAGCCTCAAATACGCCTCTCAGGATTCCTCCAACTCCTAACATTTGCTGTTGTTAATTTACAACTCAAGAACATCGTACACACTTTTATTATTTCTATATTAAAAAATCAAAAACCCCAGGACCAGGGCACAGAAAACAAACTTGGACAAAAGATTAATTTGCACCAGCCTGTTACAGGTTATGAAAGAAACTTTACTTCTGAGGGTGGTGGTGGTGGTGGGGGAGATGGGCGGGGAGAGTCCTGCATTTGAAAACTTTATTTTGTTTTAAATCAAATATGTTTTTGTAACCTTTATGGGGCAAAAAAGAAAAAAAGAAAAGAAACAAGAAGAAATCTACCTTTCTCCATTTCCTGTGCTAACCCAGGGTTATGAATGCTACCGTTTAGAGTTTTTTTTAAAAGAGCCCCCCCCTTTTTTTAAGTAAGTGGAGGAAAGGAGGGATGGGAGGGGAGAGTGAGAAAATTCCTTCTCTGAAGGGAAGCAAAACAATTTACACATGTACCTAATACTCCCGGACCAGAAACTAGACCTAACTTTAAAAACACAGTTCCAAGCTGCATTTATAATCTTAGCAGTTAGTAAACCAGTTAGAGATCTCTTGTAAAGTTAAAAGCCTGTGTGAGTTACAAAAAGGAACCCAAATAAAGAAAAACCAGGGAATTGAGGGAGGTATCATACATTTAATAATTTGAGCTGCCTGGGAACCAAGATGTTCACCCTTTAGGAGTAAGATTCCCAGAGAGTATAGTCGAAATTAGAGTAGAGATAAAACCTAGATCCGAAACTGGGGGTGGTATTCAACTAGGTTTTACTCAGAGTAGACGTATTGAAATAAATGGACCTAACTTAGTCATGCTCATTCGTTTCAGTGGGTCTTGTGTGGGCAAAAACTTAGTTGAATACCACCCTGAGATACAAATCGAAATATTCCCATCACCGAACAACTTCAGTATATTACAGTATTGCTGGCAATAGGGTTGCTACATTGGCTAGCTTAGATGCAAGCCAATGGGTCTGAAGGTTGTAGGGGGTTAATCTCATTTTCTTAAGAGTAAATTCAGTGGAAACGGGTGGCGTTTAACTGTCAAGAAAATCCACGGGAGCTTGGGGAGAGTGATAGTGTGGATTACGTATGGAATAAACTTTTGAGTGACTAACGAACTTAATTTAAGGAACAAAGGAAGTTATTGTGGATGTTCTCTGCGGTATCACTCTAATTTTGTGTCTAAGACATATTAATCATTTCCATTAGGTAATAGTTATCTACCTTACACACATACGCGTGCGCACACAAACTTTAAAGCTATCTACTCGCAAATAAATGTTATTTATTCCAATGGAACTTCCAAGTTCACACTCCTGCGTATACCCCATAGTATCTGTCCATAAAGTTTGCATCCCTTTTACTGAAATCAGTGATGAGAGACTTTCCCTCAAATAAATGAGTTTAGGATAAGGATGCCAATAGTCTAATGCAATATCGTTCTTATTGGTTGTCATCGACGGCTGGTATTCAACAACCAGCTGCTCTTGGTTGTGTGCGGAACAACTAATCCCTTTAACAGCAATGGGAATTGTCGGAGGGCCGCGATCCTACATAAACGAAAGTTCAAAGTAAAGTGATCCTTTACTTCCGATTGGCATCTGCCAATAACATTTTTAAAAAAATGTATCTGGATGCTTAGGAAGGCGTCAGAGTAAACTTTCTAATATCGCCTTAGATGTGTACTGTATGTGTGACCGAGCGCACAAACATTATTTAAAACTTTATTATGCGAAGAGTCGGATTAACAAACCATGAGATGTGGTGGTTGGGGTGTGACCCCAGAAAGGACACACACACACACACACACACACACACACACACACACACACACACACACAGGTAATGCGCTTAAATTTCTCAAGTATTGCTTCCATCCATATAATCTGTAGCAAGAAGCCTTGCTTTTAAAAGGGGGCGGGGAAGAGAGAGCCACAGACACAGACAGACTGCTCTTTTCACGCTGTATTACATTTGTAGAAATATGTTAACATCCCCTCAATACGAAGGAACCTAGTCCCCAAAGAAAGAGAACAAGGAAGATTGGGGTTGGGTAGGTGTGAGGAGGGGAACCGTGAGTTTCAGAGACTGAATCTGCCCAAAGTTGCTATTCGTTGTCTCTCATATGTGGCATGTGTCTGTGCGGGGGGGGGGAATAACCCTCAGTTGGCCCAGCATGGGTGTGCGTGGTGTTTTTGTTTTCATTTTGCAAAGACCTGCGATTATGCATTTATGTTGCGCTTCGCAAAGACGCGGGACTCGGCTCCAGGTAAGACCGATCTTAACTTTCTCTCTTTGGGATGGTCCGAAAAAAAGCAAGCGTCTATAAACAGAAAGCAACAGACTGGAGAGAGGAAAAAAGTAAAGTTGGAGCAGTAGACCATAGCTGTCAAGTTTCCCGTTTTTAAGGGAAATTCCCTTATGCTCGCTAGAAAAGGGAAAACTTGACAGCTATGGAGTAGACCCCCACCCCCAGCAATTATGTAGAATTTTGGTTTATCTCCAATTCTCTGCTACGCTTACTTTGGAATTACATTTAAAAGTTTTAGTTTTGGCAGCCAGGAAACCTAAGAATGTAAGAGTTCCCCCCAATTCAAACAAATATCACAAACCTAGTTTTAGCGGAAGTGCTTATTACCCAAGTCAGTTTAAGGGTGCCGTTCTCCAGAAGTCATCTGCGAGCAAGTCCCACTGAAACTAGTGGTGTACATGTGGTTATGTTCTAGGAGTTCACCCCAATTGCCGAAATCCAGCTCCTCGGGCTTAACTGGGTTGTGGGCCGTGAGCTGTATGTCAACCATGGATATGTTTATTTATTAGAATTAATCTGTGCGGACGCGTTAGCTACTGTTGTTATTCAAATACCAGCGCTGCAATACACAATCTATTTAAAGCCCTGCTCTAGCTAATTGGACTGTTCCGGAGTGAATTGTTAATTGCGGCCAATATCCATTCATAGATTTACAACCCCAATATTAAGCATGTAGGTTTGGAAATAAATCCCATTGATTTCAGTGTCATTCGCTTCCGGGTAAGCCTGCTGGTAGACCCGGCGATCCCAAGTAAGTTTTGATTGAAACAAAAACAAAAAAAAACATTTTACAGTAAATATCCCCAAAGGTAAGCGCCACTGATTTCAGTATCACTCGTTTCTGAAACCTGGGGATCACATTCCTGATTTTAAAGGCTTGGCATTATTATTTGGGAGCAAGTCTCATTACAGAAAAGAAAGTTTACTCCAAGTAGACCCACTGAAATGAATGGGCCCCGCTTAGTCATGTTCATTCAATTCAGTGGGCCTACTCTGAGTAAAATTTAGTTGCATACCATCCAGAACATCATTCTATAGGTAATACCCAGCTGAAATAAACGAAATAACACACAATTTTGTCTAGCACAAAATGTGGAAGGGTAAGCGTGGTTTTCTTGCAGTGTTTCTCCCCTTCCAAACTTCCTGACCTCTTCCTCTCAATCTGGAACTGTTGCCAAATGTCAAGGCATAAACTTTCTGGCACAGTTCGTTGCCTTTTTGCTGAGTATAAATATCCGCTACAGGGCCTTAGAAAAGCAGAACGGGCAGGTTGGGGGGGGGGGAGACGGAAATCAAGTCATTTTAGGGGGGCCATCAAGCAGCAGACACTTTCCCCTTTCTCTCGATTCACACGACAGAATCAGAACTCCAAATTAAGATGTTTTGGGGAAACTCCTACCACATCAGCATGCAAGCGAGGCTTTACCCTGTTTTGGAAGAACACCCAAGAGGCACACATAGATCCAGATCCGGAACAGACTTCGGAGGAAAGAAGCCGCACAGTTTTAAAACGGAACTTAGTTCCATGAAAGCGGCAAAGGAGAGCCTAGGCTCACTAGAAAAGGAAGTTCCACACTGAACACAATGGGGGCACACTCCCAGGTAAGTGGATAGAGGACTGCGGCCTTTCTGATCCTCTAATGTTTTTGCCTCGGAGCACATGTGCTGAGAATCCAAGGAAGGGTGGATCAGAGCAAAGGTCCATCTGGGCCAGCTCTCTAGAGAGCCATTTAGAGAGGCCGGGGAGCATTTGCCTTCCCCAGGCCCTAATTTCAGGCTACGTGTGATAATTTCTCAGGAGCACTGTATATCTCAGAAGATATATAGGTAGACAGATACACACACGCGCAACAAATACTCTTCAAATGCACTCTTGGGTTGCTGTTGTTTTGTCTTGCTTTTTTGCAGTTTAATCGTAGGAAAGCAGGTCTTTGAACTTTGCTATGTTTCCTGTCCCGCATCTGAAGTGTGCCTCCACTAACCTAAAATGGTGTCCTTTCCTGCTCCCTGTTTCCAACAGTGGTCAGCTAGATGCCCCTCTGAGGTAGTGATATAGTTATCTACGGGTGAGTCGCGAGACTCATTCCTCTTCCGAGCCATTCTTACGCGATCTCAGCAATAAAGTCCCAACTTAACGTTCTACAGGTAAAGTCCTACCAAAATTATCCGCCTACGTAGGTAAGAGAGGAGCGAGGCATTTAAAGATGGGTGTAAGGCTCTATGATTTTCGAGGGGATGCTCTTCCCAGGATAAGTGTTTAACACAGAGGTCACTAATCCGGCTGGAAAATTATTTGGTTGAACTGGTTTTGGAAATCTGGTCGAACTGTTCGGGAAACTGTGCAAGAGCACGATTCAGATGCTGCTTCCACCAGAGGTCTACTTCCCATATGACCTATGTTTTCACACGAGACAATTAAAAGTGCCTTTGAGTTCTCCGTACCACATGTGGGTGTTGTTAGCGCAGAAGAAGAAGAACGTATCTAGAGTTTACAATCTCATTCTAGAGACTATTCTAGCGTAACTCGACTGAACTTCAAAAGACACCATTCCAGAAGACCCTAGTGCCACGCGCGGCGAAACCCTTCAGCTACTGTTAATATAACCTGTTTAAGCTTCTGCTTGCATCGTTTAGACACGGTGCAAAAAACCGCACAGCTTCGACCTTCTGCTGCATCACCGCCAATAGTCCCAGTGGATCTTACTTCTCACGTAAGTGTGAGAACGACATTGTGTCATTCGTTTCCCTGCACTTTCGTTTAGGTCTGTCAACATACCCAATATATATAGAGCACAGGTAATCCGAAACTCCTGAAATTAAAGCATTTTGGTCTAATCAGGGTTAAAATTATCTGAAAGCTAAGTACTTCTACCTAACTGCATTGAGAACTTTTTTTTACGGAGTGGAAAACTTCTGCCTACATTTTTCACCCCCACTCCGATATATTATACTGTTGCATAGATTGCCGGCCAATCGTAATCAGATTTGTTGGAAATAAACGTTATTTATATAAATGGAAATTAATCCAATTTCCTCACGCATCCCCCTGAATGGTAACATACTGGGCACAATCCTCTAGGAAATCCTATTCTACAAGCCACATTGAAGCGGAAGCACACATTTAGGTTGCAATCCTATACACACTCTTACCCCAGACCAAGCCCATCTGAATACAGGTTGTTGTTGTTGTTGTTGTTGTTGTTTTTACTACTACTACTACCACCCCACCTTTCTCCCAGAACCGAGACTCAAAGCGACTAGGACCTTACATTGTCAATAGGGCTGGCGCAGGAAAACCTCCCTTATTCAGAAGTACACCCAATGGGTTTAACTTAATTCCATGTTTACTTTACATAAGAAGTGGAGTGGTGTCGGGGCGCAAATGTGTCTTTTGGATACTTGCTCTGAAATGGAAGTCCTGCCCTAAAATCGTAGTTTTGTGAGGAATACCATTGTTTACACGCAGAGAAGAGAAAAGCAGCCTGCACATGTTCAGAACCCCTCTATCTCTCGTAGTTTGAGTGAGTGAATGGAGTGCCAGTTAATGCTTATGTAGCTAAATAAGTGTTTGTTAGAAGAATAGATTATAGGGCCAAACTCTTCCTGATCCAGATTAAATCCTGTTTTAGGATGGGGTGGTTTAGGATAGGCAAAAGGAAGTGATATCCTGATGTAAGGGGCAAAACGTCTGTTTGTATGAACAGTAATGCTAATTAATACCGGAGGATCTTAGAGAAAGGAAAATAATTAAGTATGAAACACCTGAATAAAGAGGAATGTACATTTCTGTCAGCCCAAAACTGTTTGTATAAGAGGCTGGCTGATTTTAAGTGACATTGGGTGGGTGAGGACTGCAGATATTTTTGCATGTGGAGGAGTCGGAGTTTCTTATTCAACTGGTGCCTTCAGTCTGCAACGCTGGATGTTTAAATATTTAAAAGACTCAAATAAGAATAATAAAGACTTAAGGTTGCCGCAGATTACTACAGACGTAAAAGCGTTGAAGGTTTATATCATATTATTGCCTTAAAATTCAAGAACAAGACTTCACGTTTGATGGTTGTTCTCTTTAAAAGTCGGCTTTCAAAACCATATATATATATAATGGCCTAGGTACGAAAACGTTCCTTTTCGTTGCACTCTAACACTAGAATCGAAATCCGCTCGGGAAATTCTTCTACACAAGCTTGACTGCGATGAACGAAACCTGTACAAATGTAGTGCCCTTGTGGCCTTCTCTTTACTTTTTTGTGGAAGGAGCGGCGGTCTTGCGCAGGAGACCTTCCAGTTCCCTAAAAACGAAACAGCCCCACCCCCGTGCTTCCGTACAAATGGTTCGAAATTAAATTCTCTCCTTTTAAGAAGCAAAGTGTGGCAAATTCCAGATAAATTGTATCATTTGTAAAATAGTCGAAATATTAAGTAGTGGTGCTGGGCTGCCCCAAAGCTCTGCGTACGGTGGGAGAAAGAAGAAGTAGAAGTCAGGTCTGACATCTGAAGCATCATACAGTATATACTTACTCAGAAGTAAGTTCCACGGAAACGGGGTCCAGAGTGGGGGGGGGATTTACTGAGGAGCAGCAAGGGGGAAATCTGAAACAGCTTTGGACATTGCTCGTTTAGTGTAGAGGGGAGCTTTTCTAGGTCAGCCCTTCCTGGCCGAGAAAAGGGGGTGGGGAACAGATAAGCAGGAGGATCTATCTATGTATCCCGCCGGGAAATCGTCCTTTATCAAACTTCACTGAAATGAAGGCAGCCGGGCAAAAGAGTGCTGTAGTGCCATACTTGCGCAGGAGATCTTCCCGACAGATTTTACCCACGGGATGGCGGGGTGGGGGTGGGAGGCCCCTTGATAAAACTGAGCTAACAAAAGACTCCCATAAAGTTAAGGGGAATGACTGGAATACTTGAAAGGAGCACTTCCGGCGTACGAGGAAATGGACTGTATTGCCTGCCAAAGATCCTGCCACAATAAAGGAGCAAGCCCTTTAAGCGCTCTTCCTGTCTTTATGGTGGGGATCTCTGTGAACGGGACAGATTATACACAGATTGCAGATCTTTGCCAACTGGGTGTTTCCAATGTACGGTTATCTTAGTTACTGAGAAAGAGGGCGGGGGTGGGGAGAGAGATCTGAGTTGTGTGGCGGCGAGTGGAGGGAATGAGGAACTTGGAAATGTTCTCCGGTGTGGGAAAGGAGGAAGCTAGAGGGAAGCGGTGTGGGGGAAGAGAGATTGCTTTGGTTTTAAGCATAATCCCAGATGTGCACGTGATATTTTTTTTCATGCCCCAGATTATGAAAATCAAAATAAGGGAGCCTAAGAAGTTTGGAATCACCTATGCCCTCAATCCGGTTTCAACCCGAGAGTCCTTGTTTAAAAGCATGGCCTCCTCCTCCCCACCCCGGAGCAAGAGGGACGTTCTCCTGCGCAAGCCCCGCCTTGGAGAAGTGATGAGCCCCCATTCACTTAAACGAGGCTTGCGCAGGAGCAGGGGTGCCAACTTGAGTAGAATATTTGGGGGGGCAGGTAAACCCGCATAATCGATCACATGACATGGTGCACACTACTTGATTGGAAATGCCCATCAACTTTTGGGGGGCGGGGGCCCTAAACTATTTTATAGGGGGGTCCCCCTCGGCTCGTAGGAGTTGGCTCCTATGCTCAGAAGAACTTCCCGCTAGATAGATTCGCCTTCCTCTCTCAGCGCATAGTTAGAGGCACAAGTTTCTAGGGTCCTCCGCGCTTCTGCTTGACTGCTGCTGCGCTGGAAATTGCCAGACACTTCCTTTTTAGCCTCTCGCGCGAATCCACAGCCGTGGGAGAGACATTTTTAATTAACAGGCGCTGGTGCGCACACTCTCAAACCACAGTAAAATGCTTTGCAACTTCATCTGGTGTAAATCTAGAGCGAGGCTGGGGTGGAGCTTCGCCGTGGCCTCGTTTGCTTCCAAGATTTGCCGCGCGGCCTTCCGCTGCGCTGTAAATCCGGCGCCACGCCTCTCTCGCTGCCTGCCTCCCTCCCCCCGGAGGCCCTGGCCGATTTGCGCAGCGCTTTGTAGGCCTAGAACGGCTGTCACCGGAAACCGTCAGAATTATATCTCCCCCCCCCCAAACACACAGAGCAAGCAAGCAAAATAATAATAAAAATAATAAGTCGAGGCGAATAAACTGGAGTAAATCAGGTAGTTTTATGTTCTTGTGTGTGAAAAACGAATTCCCAACAACGTGAAACTACCTAATTCACCAAGCAGTTCTAGTTCATTCCTGTGTGTGTGTGTGTGTGTGTGTCAAAGGCTAACGAGGCTCCAGGAAAAGCCCTCAGAGCGGCCATTTTGCTGGGCCTCACATAGGCGCGGGCGCTGACTTACTGGCTCTCTCCCATCTTTATAGGAAAGCGTTGCTAGGGAACAAACGCCACAAAAGGACTCTATTCAGAAGCCAAATTAAAAACAAAACAAAACAAAAAACCCAAAACACAACACCCCACCATTTCCCGAAAACTACTATTCAAATTCTTTCCTGTGCGTGGTCGTGTGTTAAAACGGATCTATCCTGCAGGACTTTACAAAGCGGAGGGCAAACGCACCAGGGGGAGACACTAAAAATGCCGTTGACTTTGAAAAACAGCACGCTATTTTAGGACCCTGAAGTTATAAAGGGGAGGGAGAAGGAGTCAGGGAAAAGTGTTTTTATAGAGAGTTCAGAAGGAGAGTGGATTTGGCAGTTTAAGAAACGGGGTGGAGGGGGAATAGGGTTTCTTTCTAGAGCGCGCATGTAATGCAGTTCGCACCACAGCGAACTACACAATCAGAGCACAACCCAGAGGAAAGTTCTCCTGCACAAGCCCCATTGAAACGAAGGGGATCCGAGTAAGAACCATGGGCGTAGCAAAAGGGAAGGGCAGGGAGGGGCGGGCAGCTGCCCCCCCAATAAAAAAAATCAATAAAAATACATACTTAGCTAACTGAGGTTCTTCCCACCCCAGCAAAAGGCATCCCCCACCCAACAAAAATTCTGGCTGCGCCCATGGTAAGAACATCTTGGATTCTGCTTTGCTCTATTTTTTTAGGCTGCTATCCTAACCTCACTTACCTGGGAGTAAACCCCATTTAATTCAATAGGGCTTAAGTCTCTGAAAACTTAAACACTGTACTCATCTGTGGCCTTTTCTTCCTAGGAACAATTCCTTGGCAAGTATTTTTAAAAGGTTAGGGGGGGGTATTAAAATGTTGATTGTATTTGAAATACCGACTAAAAAACAACCCCATCCTGCCCTCTTTTCTTAAAGGGACTTGCTCAGGAAAAAGCCCACTGAACTCACTCACAAACTGCTCATCCTTTGAATTTATTTGGGAGGGAAAGCAGAGAAGGAGAGAGGCAGGCAGATGCTGGCATTTAAACTTGCCCTATCTGAATGTTGTTCTACTGTGGCCCTGCTCTTTAATCATGAGGTTGGGAGGGGAGCTGGTGGTCTCTTGCTGGGGGAGAAAGCACTCTGCACCTGCTCAGAGGCATTTTCCTTTTAATGTTAATTCATACTCCCCCCCCCCGTTTGAAATGAAAGCAATAATCAGGGCTGAGGCCCCCCCCCACTACTTCTTGGTTAAATAAGGATTAGGTGCAGGTCTCTTTCATACATACCCTATCAGAGGGATGAGGATTCATGCTTAGATGTCCCAACATACATGAATTATATTGTGATTATGCATTAAATCCCTGCCATTGCCACCTATTATATGAATTTCTGTTGTCTGAGGATATCATACTCTCTCCCATTTTCTCTTAATCTATTTCGAACATTTATATCTCCCCTTTCTGCCATTATGGAACCCAAAGCAGGAAAGTAGAACACTAACTATCCAGGTCCTGTCTAGACCCAGATCTTTTTAGCTCCAGCACTTAGGTCCAGAGTAAAAGAAGTCAGGTGTTTTTAATTATTAAATAATGCAGCAGGTTACTGAGTATGAAAACCCAAGCCACAGTAAATTACCCCATTGGGTCAGATTTTCCTCTTGCTCAAATTCCCATGGAAGTTCCTTCAAAAGCATTTACAGCTCCCATTCTTCTCAATGGTCTCACCTTTACACATAATAACTTCTCATTGAATAGCATCTGGATTATTTATGATGCCAACTGGACTGTGTGCCTTTTTTCTGCCTCAGGCGAAAAAGATTTCTTGTGGAATGTGGGTGTGCATGTGTGTGCTCCTATGATACCTTTCATTTCAGCCTGAGGAAGAGTCCTGTGAAATTGCAAAGCTTGCATAAGTCTATATTAGCCTAAAATGATAGATGTCATTCCTTCTGTATCGAACCTTTTGAGTTATGTTGACAAATTCAATAACACTATTATAAGAGTGGCAGCCATAGACATATTTATACCTGTAGAATACATCATACATACAATTTTGCTATAGGATCAAGTTTAGCAACATGATTATAGCCCTGTTATTTTGGAAGGTGTGAATGCTGAGTTGGGCTGGCTTCCCTGGGGTTTTAGACTGGGATATTACTTGGTACAGAAAGCTAATTCACATTCATGCTTATCAGAAGCATTATAGATTTCCTGTCACCTCAGGTTATCATTTACACCAGGCACCCCCAAAATTCGGCCCTCCAGATGTTTTGGACTACAATTCTCATCCTCCCCGACCACTGGTCCTGTTAGCTAGGGATCATGGGAGTTGTAGGCCAAAACATCTGGAGGGCCGCAGTTTGGTGATGCCTGATCTACACACGAAGTTTCTCAGTGGAGTCAGTTCTTACATTCAACAGTTCTCATCAAGGGTTGAGATATCCAGGCCCGGCCCTACGTGCAGGCTGGGTGGCACAGGGCACCATGGCGCCGGCCCGCCAGGAGGGTGCCGCAAGCTGCGCCCACCCGCTGGCTGACCGGTCCGCCGCGCAGCTGCACCTGCCCGCCCGCCTGCCGCGCAGCAGCGCCTATTGCACCCGCGCTGTGCGCGGCGCCCACCCGCCCACCGCGCTGGGAAACACATTTAACAGTAAGATAGGGAAATAACTCAGTATACTTACTGGGAGTGAGTTCATTTAAACTTAATGGGAATTGCAGCCCCATTGAATGCTTAGGATAGAGGAACCACATTAAGCTATAGACTGGCTTCCAAATACTGCTGAGGAAATATAGGTTGAATTTTTTTGATGCATAACTGCATAGTCATTAAATTAATAATTTAAATTAATAATTTCTCCTTGCAACATTTGATTTTTGCCCCCAAGGCAACATAATGCTTTTAAAGAAAGGATAGGGTTAGTTAACCTGTGACCCGCCAGATGTTGCTGGACTGTAGCTCCCATCAGCCCCAGCCAGCATGGCTGATAGCTAGGGATGATGGAATTTGTAGTCCAGTAACACCTGGAGGTCCACACCTGGCATAAAGCAATGTCTACAACAAGCCTGCACTATTTTTAAAAATTGGCTGTTCTAAATACACTTAGCAGAAACCAAGTTCCACTGAACTAAGTAGAACTTACATCTGAGTAGATGGGTTTCGGATAGTCCTGCAGGTCTCTGAACAACTACTAGTAACAGTCCAATAGATGCCTCTGTGTTCACAGAGAGAAGATTTTTTTTTTTTAAAAAAAACCCTTTCATTAATTCAAATTCTAGTGGGAGATTAAACAAACCTTTTCACCTAAAAGAGAGCTCTGTCAAAAACCCAAGCTTCTTAATTGATTACAACCAGTCAGTTATTCAAAATATTAGCATTTTCATTACAAGCTAACTAGAGGCTTGTGTTAAAGATGTCTATGCTGATACAGACTATATATTTATTGTTGTAATTTATTGCATCTCAGCCCTTGTGGGTCTTCTGTGGAGAAGCTTTCACCCCTGTATCATGGTGCGCTCTTTTAAACATTATTCCATTGCATAACAGATCCTTGGAGCCAAAAAAGTAAACAAAGGAAATGATGCAGTTCCCCCTTTGAAGAATTTTAAGTCACTTGTCCATTAAATGTCCATGCTGAAATGTCAAGATAAACATCACAATTAAGGGGAGGGGGCTAGGGTATAGAAAACAGAAGATATATAAGGCCTAGGCAAATATAACACTTTTAAATAATGGGCTTTTGTTGTCTGCACAAGTGCTAGCTGGCCAACCTTAACATTTTCGCAGCAAGACTGTCACTGCTTTCAGGTAGGATTCAATTACATCCCAGCAAATTCAGGTTGTACAGTTACAGTTGACTGGGAGGGCTTGCACAACAAACCCACTTCACAAAAAAATCAGAATTTTTCCTATAAGGAAAGTGATGGGTAAGTGCACTGAAATGTGTGGGATAAACATTTGGTTTTTGCAACATCATCTAATCTCTCTGCGAGCAAATAAAAATGAATGCTCATTAAATAGCCAGTGTCATTTAATATCTCTGCAAACAAATCAGGCTCAATAAACAGGTAATCTGGAAATGCCCATAGGCCCATTGACCTTACTATATATCTCCCTGTAGGACTGATTGGTGAAGGAATAAAAAGCAACAGTATAGTAAATGGGGGGGGGGGGGCGGGAAGGAGTCAGTGGAGTAAGGCCAGTCTGATCATGAAGTGGACTACAGACAGTGAATTCTGAGTGCAATTTTGGGCAGCAAAGATTGCAGAGTGGCGGATTCTGAATCCAATAATTAATCTGTGCTTATCATGATCATATAATTCTGAAATACACATGGCTGTGTGGGTATACCAGAGCTGGGAAACCTGTGGCCCTTGCCTAATTTCAAAAGCCCTTTATAAGCTATCAGTTCAGACTTATGGGAAGAATGGTACGTCCTTCCACTCCATAGCCCACAGCATGGTGAAAGAGACAAGGGGTAGTAGCAAGTGGAATAGATAAAGGGATGACCTTGCCCACTTTTGGCTCTGACCCACCCATTGCCAACATGCAGCCCTACCCACCAACATATTACCCCTGAAAGAATGCAGTCCACATAAGAAATAAGGTTGCCCACCAACAGGACTGGTGCACCCATGAGGCAAGCTAAGGTGACCACCTCAGGTGGCAGGATCCAAAGGGCTCGTAGGTCTTTATCCCCCCACCCCATTCCTGTTGTAGATCTTCACCCATCCCTTCTTCCCTGACTAGGAGGAGGACAGCATTTTGTGGTCAGCCACAGGTGCCAAAATGTCTGCTGTACTATGCACTCATTAAGTGTATTTGAGAAAGGACTGTAGCTCAGAGGTAGAGCATCCACTTTGCATGCAGAAGATCCAGCTAGGGCTGAAAAAGATCCCTTGTCTGAAATCCTGAAGAGCTGCTGCCAGCCATTGTAGACAGTACTGAGTTAGATGAACCAAGGGTCTGACTCTGAATAAGGCAGCTTCCTGTGTTCTTATGTAAATACATGATGGCTATTACTACAACTACTGTACTAGAAATTGCCTAAAATTTGAGTCAATCTATCAAGCGATACCAAGCATTGCTATATACACTCAACTACTTCCATATGAGAACACATGTCACATTATGCAAACCATTATTTATAGTGGACAAATGCAACCTTCCATTGGGTCCCCTGGACTCTTCCTAGGCACACCACACCACCTCTCCAGGTCACACTCCCCTGTGACCCTGCTCTGCATCCTTCTTGAGTGCTTTTGTCAGCCTGGAATGTGTCCTTGAACTGAAATAACGTTTCTTTGCTTGCTTGGGTGGAGAGAAGCATATATCCTGTATATTCCTGCGTATAAGACTACTTTTTAACCCAGGAAAACCTTCTCAAAAGTCGGGGGTCATCTTATACACCGGGTCGTATTTCTTATAGGGTGGGTATATCCCAAACTCTATATTTTAACTGGAAAAGTCGGGGGTTGTCTTATACGCCCAGTCTTATACGCCAGAAGATACAGTACCTCTGACTTTTACATGGCTGCAATGAAGCCTAATGTACAAAGCTTCCCATTGCTCCAACCCACTTTGGATCTGACCCTACTCACCACTGGTATGTGGCCTCTGGAAGGCTCCTTAGAAGCAAATGCAGCCCTCAGGCTGAAAAAGTCCTCCACCACTGCTTTAACGAATGTCACTACTTGCCACCATAATTTGCCCAATTATAGCTCATATTCTAACTCATCATATGTGACAACTCTTGCTCTCTCTGAATCCTGACATTATTTACGGATTGTCCCATGATGGGAATGGAGAACTTCCAGCACCTGCACCTTTATATGCTATTTCCTTGAGTGCTTGCTTATGTTAAGAACCAGACTCCATGACCTGAGGTTTTTTAAGGAGCTATAAACATTCTCAATGTTATGGTTTGCAAGTAATCATGATATGCTGTGCTTTTAATATGCCAAACTTCATTTTTCCATTTGTTCTGGGAGTATCTTAATCTTTTTGATATTTCCCTGAGTAGATGAAGGGGGTGGGAACCAAGAATTGTCTCATGTACCTTACCTGAAGGCTCAGGTAATTTTTAGAGGCCCTGCTCTTTCAAGAACACAATACTACTATAAAAGTGGTAGTCAGGGATATATCTGTGCCTGTCAAAAACACACACATCTTTGGTCACAAATTTAATTTGAGCCACCAGATTCTAATTGTGTTATTCTGAAATAAGTAAGTGTGCAGTGGAGCCTCTTATGTAGGTTTTTAAGATGCACCTGTCCTGGCTCCATCACTTCTAGCAAATTTCACTATTTCAGTTGTCTTTAAGAAGACAGGGCAAGTGACTACTCTGTAGCAAATGGCATTCCGCTGATGCTTTTTGTTGCTTTCTTTTTTAAGCTAGCTGCTCATATTCCAATTCTTTTTCATATGCTCATTGTTGTTTTATATTGTTTTAATTTGAACTTGTTAGCTAGCTTGGCTGTTACTTGTCACAGAAAGGGAGGGCATTATGATTTTTAATACACCAGTATGTGTGTGTGTGTGTGTGTGTGTGTGTGTGTGTGTGTGTAGTAGAAAGCATGGTTTCTCAAAAACACATGTGAAGCCAGGACATTTTCCACCCATGATCTCACTCATTCCCTATAGAAAAGAGTGTCACATAAACACGCCTCTGAACTCCAGAACTCCAGAAAGGAGAGGTGGTCTGGTTTTGCACCTGCAGCAACTTAGGGCGATCACAGAATCAAAAGACAATGATGCCCAATTACGTTTGAGATATTTGGCTGTGTATGTAGGATTACAGTGGAACCTCGGTTTATGAACACCTCGGTTTATGAATTTTTGGTTTACGAACGCCGCGGACCCATCTGGAATGGATTAATTCACTTTCCATTACTTTCAATGGGAAAGTTCGCTTCAGTTTATGAACGCTTCAGTTGATGAACAGACTTCTGGAACCAATTGTGTTCATAAACCGAGGTACCACTGTAGTACTATAAAGTATCAGGTGCAGCCTAATATACGGTATACATTAACTCATCTACTCTTGTTCCACCTGGATACGTAGACAGAGTCAAGAGCATTTTTGTGACGTAAGATGGGGACATCTGCCTATATCCTACGGGGAAATGGTATCAGCATGCATTTTGCTGCTAGTGAGTTTCATACCACCTCTTATATAATTCCCTCTATTTCTGATGAGTGTCAGTAGGCTTGGGGGGTTGCAGATGCAGGGGGGGGGAAAGCTAGGGAAAAAGAAACCTAAAGGGGAACGGTCAAACCAGACTAATGAAGGCTGTGCATGCTCAGTAGCCCCAGAATGGTGACCAACCGTTGGGCAGAACAAAACAGAAAGCTGAAGAAGTGCAATGAAGTATACAGTAATGGAGAAAGGTGTGGCTGGCTGGAAAAGCGAACAGGAGCAGACAACAACATTTTGTTGCAGATCTTACTGGCGAATTCATGTGAGGAATCAGTGCTTCCTATTATAGTGGCAAACTGAGCAAATGGTATTGGCAGCACGAACACAGGTGCTTTTTTGCTGCTGTTAGTGTTTTTGTACAAATGCTATAGTACCACTTAATGGATAAAAATAGGATGATTACTCTTTATTTCATTTACATGCTGCCTTTTCTCTGAAGAGTTCAGCGCTGCCTACATACCTTTCCTGCCTCCCATTTTATCCTCATAGCAACCCTGTGAGGTAGATTAGTTTGAGACCTAGTAACTGGTCCAAGCCATCCCCTAGGGACCTGAAGCTGGGTTCCTGATGCTGGCTTAGCCTAGCAGTTTCTCCACCAAACCACAGTAATGGTTTCTCTCTATCATCACTCGGGTTCGAATGCTGCAGGTGCTGTCTGGCCTAAGTCCTAGTCCCAGTGACTCTCTTGCCACTGCCTCACACTGCTTTTCAGAATAGGAAACTGCTACTGCAATAATCAGTAATTATGCCCCTGGCAGGCTCTCAATCCTACCCACTCCTGGGAGTCAACACTATGACAAGTTCAGAATGTTTGTGTTTAAATTCCCATTATACCCTCCCACTACTGGAGGTATAAGCCTCCCATGAACCAGAGTGGTTAAAGCTATTGCCAATAACCGTTGGTGTGTTGTTGTTTTTAGTGTGTATGCAAGGAAGCACAAGTCAGCAACTCTAGTGCAACACTGCCAGCATTCAAAGTTTTGTTGAAAAATTTTCTCCTGTGCATGAGGACTTAACCCCTAGAGCCACAACAGATCAACTTGACCTCCCTCTTAATTCCACCTAGAAATTATTTTGTGAGAATTCTGATTTGGTGTTAGTCACTGAATGTTTAATATGCAATGTCAGCATTTGACATCCAACAATATACAGTGGTGCCTCACTTAATGAATGCCCTGCTTAACGAAATTTCCGCTTAACGAAAGGTTTTTTCTAGCAGAGGTTGCCTTGCTAGACAAATTTGTTTTACGAAAAATTCGTCTAGCGAATCGCGGTTTCCCATAGGAATGCATTGAAATTCAATTAATGTGTTCCTATGGGCAATTTTTTTTAAAAAAAAAAATCAATGCATTCCTATGGGATTCGCTAGATGAATTTTTCGTTATAAGAAAAGACCCATGGAACGAATTAAATTCGTCTAGCGAGGCACCACTGTATGTCAAATTTCATTAATTCATACTTCACAGTATGGAACTGTATTTATTACTGTTCCTGTTACTATTATTTTATTTGTTTATACCTCACCTTTTCCCCTAACAAGACTCAATCTTTAAAATACAATTAAACATTTACGGTATATAATTATTTGAATAGTTTCCACGCAATGGTGTTTAGCACTTGACAGCTATTGTTTGTCTGAAGAGTGGACTGCATATCAACTTACTCAAAAGAGCACAATGAAACCAGTCCATAGCAATGACATTAAAACAAAGCTGATACTATAGCAGGATAACAGCATAATATGGAACTTTGATTTCACACATTAAATAGAACCATTTCTACTTCCTTGTCTAAACTCTAAAGAACTTTGATACAGTACTTTAAGAGGGTTTGGGCTGGAGAGCTTTCTTAAGTCTAATACGTCTAATACAAGTGACTTAAGAGGTATCCTATTATTATTATTATTATTATTATTATTATTATTATTATTACCACTACCCCACCCATCTGGCTGGGTTTCCCCAGCCACTTTGGCTGGCTTACAATATATCTAAAAACATGATAAAAACATCCATCCTTCGAAACTTCCCTAAACAGGGCTGCCACATATTTTAGGCAGTCTTGGAGGGAGCCAGAGCTAAGTTATAGACACGGGTTATTCTGGGATTTTCCAATAAGTATTAACAGAGAAAGGGATCGCACCTTGCCGTCTTATAACAATGGCCTACATATCTGTAATTAAGTGGAAGGGCTTCAGGGTCAAAGATCATGATCAGCAGGCCCTTAAACCCAGCACTATTCTTCCTAAAATTTAACCACAGATTTTGAATAGATAGGGGTGGGTGGTACTTTGACACACATTTAGGAATGATCTTATACTACAGCTAAGCCCCAAGATGTAGAATCATAGAATCATAGAGTTGGAAGAGACCACAAGGGCCATCCAGTCCAACCCCCTGCCGAGCAGGAAACACCATCAAAGCATTCTTGACATATGCCTGTCAAGCCTCTGCTTAAAGACCTCCAAAGAAGGAGACTCCACCACACTCCTTGGTAGCAAATTCCACTGCCGAACAGCTCTTACTGTCAGGAAGTTCTTCCCAATGTTTAGGTGGAATATTCTTTCTTGTAGTTTGAATCCATTGCTCCGTATCCGCTTCTCTGGAGCAGCAGAAAACAACCTTTCTCCCTCCTCTATATGACATCCTTTTATATATTTGAACGTGGCTATCATATCATGTCAAGGTTTCCACAGGCCCCAGCTTATTCAGTGACATCTACTCATGAGTAAATGAACTTACTTAAAGCATAACCTCTCAGGTATAAGCTATGGAAATCTACAGAACTACCTATTACAAGCTGAAAATGAATATTTACATATGTACTTGGGAGGATTGTTTCCCTGTGTGCTTTTAAAAATATTGATTAATTGATTACACCTGCCCTTTTCTTGAAAGGTAATACTTTTATAAGCAGTTGCTTGCTTCCTGACCATATTATGAAGGCTGTGATACTGTATTTCTTAACATGGGTGTAAGCTCTGTTGAACTGAACGGGACTTTATTCTGAGCAGACATGCATAGGCTTGCTCGGATAAAGCAGCTGTGTTTAGGCAGCACTATGCAGTGAGAAAAAAAGATGCTGGTATTGTGTATGTGATGTGGGTCCTTTAAGACTGCCTCTGCTCCTTAGCTGGTAGGGTGGGATATGCTGCAAATAGGTGGCACTTATAGGTTTTAAAGTTAAATAAAATTACTGTACGACTTCCATTTCAGAGAAGATTTCAGTGGGCAATTATAGCAGAGTTAATGCACTATACTATGCTTTGTTTTTTACACTCCCACTGCAGAACATAAAAAAAGGTGGGCGTATTGCTTAACGAGGAAATAAAGCATAATTTTGGAGGAGTAGTAGTAGTAAAATTGTAACACCCATGGCAACGAGATGCATAAAAATGAATGAGTGTTTCCTTAGTATTATCGCCACCTCCAGCTCAATTTCCTTTTTCTCTGGCTATAGTCGAGGCTTACAAACTGAAGCCATTTAACAAACGAGTAAGTCTCCGGGAAGCCAACGAGTTTATAATCGCTGCCCACTTATCATTTGATGTCATACTGACATACGTGTCCTAATGATAACTGAGATGTTAATTCAGGAGGCTGACCTCTAGCCTTCGACGAGTTGTTTCTTCCGATTGTCTGTAAAGCCAGAGTCCTGGTTAACCCTTCAGGTGGCCTCTAGGCGGAGCTGTTTCGTCAAATATATATCTGGGTTTTTAAAGAATTAAAACGATTTTTTAATTTTTTAATTTTTTTTTTACGGAGACGTGGTTCAGTTATACGATGCTCTATCATTTCATTCCCGTCAGTCGCATGAACTGGATATAAGAATTTAAACTATTTTAAGGGGGAGGAAAAGGAAAGGGAATGTTCTTTACGGATGAAAAGTGGTACTGTACTGTACTGGGATTGCACCATCTTTTTATTACTGTATAAGGTATTTGAAACAGTGCTACGGATATTGTTTTAAAAACCAGAGGAGTGTGAGTGGATGGATCAAACCACTGACGTGTGTGTGTGGGGGGGTGGATGCTGGGTTTTATTTCAAGTGCCTAGGATCGGGTGTGAAAGCGCAATTTTATACCTGTCGACTCATAATTAAGACTCACTGGGGTAAAATAAAAATAAAAATACTCTCAGTATTAAGTATGTATGAGATTGCAACCTAGTCATTTTTATCTGAACTCCCTGTTTTTATACTTAGAGCTTTATCTTGTACTTCCTTGGAGCTCAATTGGGAGAGGGTCTGTCGTTTTCACTTACAAAATTACTGATACCCCCCCCCCTAGATCGTGCAGGAGAACAAAACGCGATTCCAAATTAAACGCGAGTGAGAAAGAGGCGGGGAAGAGGAACATTTTTTTGGGAGAGTGACATGGGACAATAGAAATAGCTTTCAAAATTGTTTATCAGAATCAACTGCAAGGCAAATTCAGCTCCCTAATAAAAAAAACTAAGAGGAAAAATACTGAATTGCTCTTTTCAAAAGCAGCCTCTGAGAAGTCAGCGTAGACTCGGAGATTCCAGGTGCAATAACTGTTTTTCTGGTTCAGACCTAATTTGGCACACTGTCGCCAGCAGCGACCAGCCACAAGATATGGCAAGGCAGACATTAAATTTAAACAAAGCAAGTTTGTAGTTCGGTTCCATTTATTAACGGTAATGTATACTCTTCCTTTGCCCCATTGTTACTCCAGAGCCTCCACCCCCGAAACTGAGCTGACTTCTGCGCATAGGAATGCACTGGCGGGCTCAAATTCTATGACCGAGCCGATTACATGGAAGAAAGACCCAGTCCAAGGGAGCCTGACTTCTGAGTAAAATGCACAGGACTGTGAGGCTGCAATTCTATCATAGCTGCCAAGTTATCCCTTTTTTTAAGGGATTTCCCCTTATGCTGAATAGGCTTCCTCGCGAGAAAAGGGAAAACTTGGCATCTATGAATTCTATGGAAGTCCCACTGAACACACACCTCACTTGGAATGAAGTATTTCAGCTGACAACCACCCATTTTAAAGTAAATGTATTTTTTAGGTCGGGATCAGGGTGCCCAAATAGAAAGAAAGCAAGATTCGGAATTTGGCTAAATCGGTAATCTGAACCCTACTTACAAGTAAGCCCTGTTGAGTTCAGTGAGACTGGCTCCCAGGTAAGTTTGCACGTAGATAGCATTGCTTAGGAAGATGTGATGGAGACACAATGTTTTATCGATGGCTGATAATGCGCCACGGTTGTTCCTGGAGCTGTTCATCACTAAGGGCAACGCTAAGTTTTACCTCCCGAAAAGTCTGACGAATGTAGCATTTTAGAGAAGACTACAAGAGCAGGAAGCTGTGGTTGTGCATGGCTAGGAAACACAGCCCACCACACCATGTGAGCATCATGAGCGTCCAAGCTCTTTGAAAAAAAAAAACTATTCTGATCTCAAATAAAGAGATTGAACTCGTCCACTGAGCAACATGGATGTCAGAAGTGCTTAGTTTTGTCTGGCTCACGCCTGAAAGTTGCAATCCCATGATATGTGTGTTCAGGTAAATCCAACTGAACTCTTACTATTGGGAAAATATTCATCGAATTAGATTTTCATAGTACAACCGGTGTTCAGTTGGCGGGTCGCGACTGCTGCGTCCCAGCTTGACCTACTACTAAACTGGGTTTGAACAACACCATTACCACAAAAGAAATACACGGTTAACAATTTTTTAAAAATAATAATAATAATAATAATAAAGAAGGCGGGCTCCAAATACTTGCTTGGGCCAAATGTGGACATCAGTTCTGAAAAGATTAAGAACTCTAACCAAAAAGTCATTTAAAGTTAAGGTATTTTAAATATGCAGTTATTTATTTTTAAAAAAGCATGATTAAGTTAGATTACAACTATGCAAACGCTTAAGCCTATTATTACTCCTGCTTATAGGAGTCATTAGACTAGCTCATAAACTAAACTCCTCTTCGAACGGGAATAATGCATTCCCGTCAGCTGCTATAAATGCTCAAAACAGAACTTTTAGCCGATCGATGCAAGAAAACATTTCATTCAACACGTGTCACGGTTTTTGCAAAGACCAACCCTTTAAAGCAGAGGAAATTATACTTCAACCAAAGTTCACGGCGGTGCTGCGTCTCTTGGGGTTTTGTTTTGTTTTTTAAAACTACCCTCTTAAATTGGTTTCCGCATATGCTTCGGAGTTAGTGATTCGAGCAATTAAGCCTTTCTTTAATTAGCACGAGTGGCGCTGTTTGGATTTTTTCTTGAGCAAAATGGTTAAGGGCAAAACCTTATCTTTAAAAAAGAAACGTCATTTAACAGCAGGTAGAGAATAAGCCATATCGCTTCCTGGAATGTCCCACCCCCCTCCATTTGCCATAAATCGGCAAAACGTTTTCTAGAGACTCGTTGGACGAAGCCAATGAGCTCTCCATATGTACGGGCGCATTTTAAACTTTTCTAAATTGGATTTTTTTTTAAGAAAAGAAAGGATGGCTGAGTCACAAATAGCTTCCAGGAACCTTAACGGAAGAACTTATTTCCAGTCTGTTTAGGTCTCAAGAGGACTTATTTTCCAAGGGTTTTTTGTTTTGTTTTTCGCCAACGGAGCAGAACCGAAGCACATTCCAAGGTTATTTCAGGTTTGTTAATGTGCTCAATAATACCGGTGAGTAAAGATCTTCGTTTGGAGAGCCTAATGCCCACAAGGGAGGACATATTATAAGAAACGAACAAGTTTAATTCCTGCAGATTCGAGGTCGGGGAACACATTACGATTCCTCTTAGCTGACACAGAAACCTGGGTGATGCACATTAGTAATGAACAGCTAAATTTCACGTTTCTCCTTATGGGGAGTAAATTGAGGGGGGGGGTATTCTTGGATTCAGTCAAGATCAAAGATTGTTGGCGTCATTAACGACAGCCTCTAGCGCAGGAGGTTTTGTAAAACGCGGGTCATTTCAGTCACTTGAAAGGCTTTTCATTTGAAGCTTTCCTTTTAAACAATGCAAGAGCACGATCCGGCCAAAAAGTTAAGCATTAAAATAGAGAGAGAGAGAGATTTCCAGAGGAGAATTAAGCCTGGAGCTTAAATCGCCCTCGCGGTAATTCACTGAACTCACAGGTGTCTAACTTCGGCAGGCGAGACCTCCAGGTTTTCAGCTTCTGAAATGCCCCTTTATATTCTCAGATGTGGTAGCTGTTGCTTTTCAATCGCTTACAATCTATCTTGCTCTTTTCCCACCACTTCTCTTTATTTCTTTGGTCATGTTTACGGGAGGAAGAGCGGGCGGGGAAGGCAGACCCCGCTGGAAGAAAGGGACTAAGGAGCGGGAAGAGAAATCTAAACCCAAAGAAAACGGATCGTAGGTATGATGCAATTTTGTTTCTCCCCCTCGCCCCAGAATAACCCTCCATCTTCTATCCTGCCTGCTCCTATCTCACGTTCTTTCTCTTTGCCTGCACTGTCTGGCTTTATGGAGCCAAGAAGAGAAAGGTTTGGTCCAGTAGCACCTTGCAGACCGATTCAAGGCCTGTTTATTCTGATTAAAAATAAACAGACAATCGCCCCCTAAATCCAATGATGCTTATTTCCAAGTTGAGTGTGAATAGGATTGCAGTTCAACTCTTTCCTAGAGAGCGTGTGCCTCACCTCTTTTTCTTCGAAGCTAAAGGGATCTTATTTATCTGCTTTAATTCACCATTTCCCCCTTCTCAATCCCTATTTCTTCTGCCTGTGTAACGTCCGACTAGGGAAGCAAGCTGGACCTGAATTAGACTGCAATCCTATACACGCTTACATGGCAGTTAGTGCCATTGAACTCAGTGAGACTTACTTTAGAGATCATGGGCATAGGGCCTTGCTGTAAAAAAATAATAGATCCTGTCCAATACGCTTAGAATCGGGCTGTCGGGGTTCTCAGGCAGCTATACCTAAAATAAGCAATGGACTGGCCTGTTCCGTTGCAATATCCCTGTGGATTTAAGGCTAAGAGACGTATTTGCATGTCAACGGATAGGGCAGGAGATATTAGGAACGTAAATCTTTATCAACTACTTCTTTATATGGAAAGCCGTTAGTAAACTGGGTCTGTAAGGTTTATAGATAGATAAGGAAGCTTGAAGGAAAGAAGATGTAAAAAAAGAGGACATACTTGGCATTCCCACTACTTCAAAACAGCCTCTCTCTATATATACACACCCACCCCTTGCAAGGAAAGAGATAGTACGTCCCAAATACAATTCTAGATTTACGCTTTCTTATTGGCTCTACTTGTGCAGGAAAATTCCATTTAATGGCGCCCAGGAGCGGGAGAAATGTCTCCCTCTCAATCGCGCGTGCACCAATTAGGAATTCTCTTTGATGTTGAACTGCTCCATTCCGACGTCCGCGTACACTTGGGCCTTGGGCGATCGCTGCGCCCCTCCACGGGAAGGTCGTCCTTCACTTGAGCTTGGGTAGGATCAATGCCTTTCCCTTGGTCGCTTGGTTTTCCATTTGACCTCAGCCACGGGTAGGAAAGCAACTTATTAAGTGGCAGCTTATTTCCCCCACCCCACCCCCTTAACATTTCAGAATCATTCTGGTTTTTGTCATTCTTCCTTAACTGTCCTCACTTAAGTAGCATAACTATTATAATAAGAGGTGTGCTGGGTTGACGTGCCGTACTTTTCTTTTATTAATTTTGAAATGTATTTTAGTGTCTGTTCATGCCTTCCTTCTGCCTGAGACTGTTCCCTTATAGCGAGGGGAGAGAAAGAAATCTCAGCTCCACTATTTTCCTTTAAAGTTAGGAGCTATGTGGCGATTTAAAAAGAACAACATGAGTGGAAAGGAACTGTTTGGGGAGGCACAGACGCGTAAAGACGCACAGGTGCTTCGTACCCCCCAACAAGTGCAAAACTACCACGTTTCTTACCGGATTGCTCCAAGGCATTAGGACTGAGCTTGTGCAGGAGAACTCGCCACCCCACCCCCGCCTTCCGCGCTAGGGCCTTTGTGATTCGCTCATTAGCAAATGCAGATATGTTATTATTGTTTTTAAAAGCATATCCTGGAACCCGGCGCTGGGTTTTTAAATCAAACTTGGGATGCCACCATGAATTCGGTTGCTATTCTTGTCTGTCGCAGCTGACTGCCGTGGCCCTTCTCTCCAACCCCGCTCCCCAGTTCTTTAAAGTTCCCGCAACTAATTCTTAATCTCATTTCACTCCTATCATCAGCGTAATCACGCCACAACTTTTTGGGATTCAATTGACCTGTGTGTGAATTCGTTAATTCCCTAACGTTGAGGTCCAGGGGCACAACACCACCTCCCCCCTCCAACCACTTGTTACAATACGATGAGATTTAACTCAGACGAGGAAAACATTTTCCCCAGCGCATTCGTTTCCTTTCATTTTCCCTCCCGTCCCATACATCTTTCTTTTTCTTTTAAATTTAATGATTCTGATTATAATAGGATCGAGGCATAGGAGGAATATTTTTAAGTGCTGCATTTATTATTATTATTATTATTATTATTATTATTTGCTCAGGACAACACTTTCCAAGATTTTGTCATGCTTCCCTCTCCCAAATAATAACCCTCTGCTTTCTCCTCCCCAACCTCAGCGCAATTGACCCACCTGGTGAAGTTTTGTCTCTTTTAGATAGATCTAAAGATGCTTTCTGCAATAAAATTTTCTCCTCCGCTTCCTCCCTTGCTTCTCCTTTGCTCTCCCCTGGTCCATAGTTAGGTTTCAATAGGATAGACACCTCGTACTCTCTTTTGTCCACGAAGGCAGGAGGAGAAGGTGAAGGACTCCCGCGGTGTAGAGTCCCGTTGGAGGCGGCGGCGGAAGTTAATTCTTCGCAAGGTGACGGCCGAGGAAAGATGCCCAAAGACGGCTGTGGAAGGGAATTGGCCGCGAAGGCTGGCTGCGGAGGACCGCCTTGGCGGACGGAGAAAGCCGGTTCTTTCATCCCCAGCCCAGGGAGAGGAGGAACTTCTGGCTGGAGAGGGGTCGGAGGAAATTTCTCGGCCTCAAATTCCAAGCAAGAGGATTCCTGGTCTTTTCTCCTCGAAGCGTACAAGCAAGACGAGCTGATCTTCGGAGGGAGGAACTCATGGTGGGGATGGTGACCTCTCCAACCTGGATGGTGTGAAGGAGGTGGAAGGAACCGCAGTCCAGACTGGTGGCTGTTCATGCCTCTTCCCCCATAGAACCACTGTCCACTGCGCCCCCTCCTCGCCTCAAGCCAACCCAAATTGCAGTGTGAGGCTTTGGCAAGGAGAGACTAGAGTGTATGTATGGGGTTCTCCTGAAACCCACCTATTATCCTATAGGGTGTTCGGGTTTACAGGAAAGTTGCGAAGATAACACCCTCCAGGCAGGAGCTTGGCAAAAAAAAATAATGATGGAATATACCGAGCCACTGTCTGTGCGTGTGCGAGAGAGAGAGAGAATGTTTAAGGGAAAAGGTCTCGAGCAATAGACTTATCTGTTAGAAAATGCGTCCGCCGAGCCACTTCCGGCGGGCTAGCCAATCCCAGGTGGACATGGCTTCTACGGACATCCCCTGGTGTCAATTTTAATGGCAAACTTTACTGGTTTGCGGAGGGACTCATCTCTTTTTTTTTTTTTAAAGGAACGAAAGAAAATCTTCGGTGCAGACATCTGTAGCTACAATCCATTCAATTCACGCCACTCCCTCCCCCCCCCCGCCTCCGAAATAAAATCCGTCTGCAACAAAGGGGAAAGCCCTTTGAACCCTGAAAAAGCAAATGATAATAATCATGCTAATGATTTGTGCGCATCTGCAGATTTACAGTCTTCTTGCTTGTGCTTCTTTGCAGTGTCTTGCTCACTGCTGCGCCTCGCTACTGAGAAAAGGCCGGATTTATTTATTTCTTTTACAGTACAGTATTTGGGAGGAGAGCCTAGCTGGAATCGCTGGGCCCGCTCTGCCTGCATACTTGAAAAACGTAGGGGCACGTCAAGCTCATGCACAAATACACCAAAGTTCTGCTTTTAACTAACGATAAACCGGCACCCCCGGCTAAAATATTGGCTTCCAATAAACTGTGTTCCCTTGAAATTTGAAGAAGGTAGATGAGCCGCTTTCTTATAATGTACTACGCCTTCATATGGCTGTATATTCATATATAAACAAGAGAATATATACGAATGCAGTAGGTCGTCAGGCGTGAAACACTGCGGATGTGAGTGTGCATGTTTGCAGCCAGTTAGATCTAAATTCATCCCATACATATTGTAAAGACTACATATTGTTGTATGGTTTTGTGTTTTTAAAAATAAAGGCAGTCGCCCTGTTCTATCACTCAAATCTCCCACAATCTTGAGAAGCAGAGCTGTTCTTTCAGAGAAGAGGAGACCCACATCCTTGGACGAGAACTTGATACTTTCAATGATGACGTTACACCTTGTCCTAAGGTGGTGTGCATGGTTCTCCTCCTCCCCATTTCATCCTCACAACAACCCTGTGAGGTAGGTTAGGCTGAGAGATGGTGACTGGAGGAAGGTCACCCAGTGAGCTTCACAGCTGCGTGGGAAGTCGAACTCTGGACTCCCAGGTCATAGTCCAACACTCTAACCATCACACCACAGTTGACTTCAGCTGATTTCTGGTTAATGCTCTATTTAAATTAGCCCGCCTCTTACTCCTAATGGGTGTATCAGGGAGGATTCAAGTTGCCCTCTAGAGACAAAGCCGTGAAATAGGTGTGTGTGTGTGTGTGTGTATTTGTGGATATATACTTATATATCTCACGGTTTTGTCTCTAGAGGGCTTTTATAATTATCCTCCCAGCACGGCTTAGCTATGTACCGTTTAATTAAGGCTCCAGCCTCCCGTTTATCCTGAGCAAAAGTCTCAGCTAAATCACCATATCTCCACCACCACTACCGTTTATTTCATTCTAGGACCTAACAGAAAAGTTTTGTAGTCTCTCACAGGCACCAGCCATGGTAAAACATCCATACAACGTTTTAAAGTTAAACACAGACATAGACGGATTTGTACATATGTGGGTGATTGCTATATATATAATATATGCGCGTAAGGGTTTCGTTCATGTTTAATGGGGCTGAGAGGGGAGACCCTCCTGATGGGTTCGGGAGAGATCCACACTCTTTCTAAGCGCATGTTTATATACAGCTCTGCAGGAGGTTTGAGACGACCTTAATAAAGCGTTATTACTATTTTGGGATATCCCCAAAATATCCACAACGCAATTAGGAACGCCAGGAATAAGAAAGCCTTTGGAAAGTTTTTGCCTAAGTCGGGCCACAGCAATTAAGGAGCTCTGACTGGTTTCCCCTTATTATTGTCTGCGGCTTGAGAAAATGGCTGTTCCATCTTGCAGATGTTACTGTTGGAAGCGGGCCGAACTTCCCTACACAACTTTATATCGTCCGCATACGGAACAATAACAACTGAATCCTAAGTAAACTTTCTGCTGAAGCAAGTTCCACGGAGGTCAGAGAGACTTTTATTTCCCAAACCGGATAGAATATGGCCAAAGGGTATTAGGTCCGAGGACCACTGAAATGAATTGAATTGCACTTGAAATGCATAGAAGATGTCAATATTATCCTAGCGGACTAAGACTAAAAAGGATAGAATTCCACAGCCACAAGTCCCCCCCAAAAGAACCTAAAAGAAGTGGGCGGGAGTGAGGGAGACACGCATTGATTTCTAGTGCCCGGCCCTACCATTAGATAAGAGTGAGGATGTAGAAGATTTAATTTATTGTTACAGTTTTTTTCTGCAGCGGCAGCTTTTGAATTTTCGTTTCAGGCACCAAAATACTACGGGCCAGCCCTATAACTCTGAATACGTTCTTCTCGACATGTTTGACATTTTCTCTTGAGGTTTGTTGTTGCTTTGACCTCGACTCAAGGCTGAAGTTGGATAGGAAACCGTGGGCAAGACTTGCCCCTGTCTGTGCACAGGCCTATGGGAAATTCTCCTGCGAAACTGCAATGGAAAAGAATGAGCGGGCTGTACTTTTGCGCAGGAGACCTTCTCTCTGGATTGTGCCCATTGACTTGACCTGGACTGAGCATGGCCGCTGAGTGTTTCTGGCCATCGCTTTTGAAGGCCAAAGTGCTAAATTCACCAACACTGCAATCCTATACACACCAACTCAGAAATAAGTCTCACTGAGTTCAATGGAAAAAATATATAAAAAATTCCTTCCAGCAGCACCTTAGAGACCAACTAAGTTTGTCATTGGTATGAGCTTTCGTGTGCATGCACACTTCAATGGGACATTCTCAGAAAAGTGTGTAGAGAGGATTGCAACTTGACTAGGGAATAAGTTCCACAGAGCTCAGAGGGCACTTTATCTGATTCTCAGCGTAGAATCCCACTCCACAACCCATTAAAAGATGATCGTGGAACATGTTCGAGAGTGGTCATGTTGAAATCACAAGAGATCTTACTAATGGCAGTAGAATTATCCTGCTAGAGGTCACAGTCATAGCTACTACCAACACAATGAAAACTTCGAAGACTAATTCAGAATATGCTTTATTATCTCACCTACCGTACTTTTTTTTAACCCTACACCATTTTTAGGGACAAAGAGCCTTTTAAGCCTCCCGAAAGGAGGTTAACTTTATAAATTCTACCTTCATAAATTTTTACCATATCCAAGCGGTGTGCAACTCATTTCTCCGCGAATTCAGTAGCCAAATTCCCTTCGATCTGAATGGAAAATGGGTTTGCAACAGTCTACCTCAATTCTAGTTTACAATGGGGTCTACTTTACTGCCAAGGCACATGTACTTGCGGTATAATCTTTACTTTCAAATATAAATTAAGCTTGATGACCTTTTGGGGGGGGAATCCCTGGGCTGCGATCCTTTCTCTACACAGCTACCACAACTTCATGGGGCTTGCCTCTGAGTAGACAGGATTGTGGGGTAAGCGTCTCAGACAAAGACCCTTTAGTTCCTTCCAGCTGCGGAGGAAAGCGAATGCACTCGAAGAGCACTCTTCCTCAGAAGCTGGAGCAGATAAAGGGTAACTAACTGCACACAACCCCCTAGCAGTTCTCCTGCGCAACTCTTGCTGAAATGAAAGGGGTGATGCCCAAGAGCTCTGCCGTGCTCGTTTTGCTCGAAAGGATTGGCGGAGGGGAACTTCTCTGCGGAGATGGTGCCCAAAGGGCGAAATTACAGAAGGGTGACCCAGCCAGTGTCCGCGGCACCCCTAGACTCTACGGCAGCCCAAACGGAACAAGCATAGTTACACCCCGATCCTAACCATGTTAGCTTACCCTAGGTGCTAAGAGGGGGTGCAGCCTTTCGGTCCAGCCCTCCCTAAGACGCCTCGGAAATACGCACACCGAGTTAATCAAGAGGACTTACCTCCTAGTAAACATAGTGAGGAAGGGGTTACCGGTTACCAAAGACTGCGGCCCTAAATTGGAAGACTATCCCATGGAATTCGTGGCAAGCTTTTTTTCCAAACAAACAGGTTTCCGACTGAGATGTAGTCAATCCTAAACACAATTACAAGGGAGAGACCTACCGAACGCAGCGGGGCCTGCTTTCGAGTCAACATGCGCAGGATTTTGCTGCCTGTATACTGTACTTTGAGCTCAGAAACACACCCTCCACATATAAGTTTAAATCTCTTTCTTTTTCCTTATTCTTCATCCCTTTGTCTACTTTCCCCACGCTCACTTGGGCATTATTTACTTCGCATGGCCCTTCTTACAACCACTTCTCAAACTAAGACCTTGGGGATGAAAAAGTACCGAATTGAGCACTGATCTGTTACATTAAGCCCCGATCCACACCGGATGAAGGCTTATCTTGCTCCTCCCCACAACCCTCAATGCATGCGGCATAGCTGCCAAGTTCTCCCTTTTTTAAAGGGAAATTCCCTTATGCTGAATAGGCTTCCTCGCGAGAAAAGGGAAAACTTGGCAGCTATGGCATGCGGCCTTTGAGGATATTCTGGAGACGACTATTCTTTCTCTCTTCGTACCTTATGGATGCTACCGTACACTGCACACACTTACCTGCGAGTAAGTCCCACTGAACTCAGTTGGGCTGACTTCTGAGTAGACATGTCAGGCTGCCCTTCTTGCATGCAGCTGCCCGTGGACCTCAGTGAGATTTAAATCCGCGTAAATACGCAACCGGGGTCTGGATGTGGCCAAATTTCCCTGCCCGCAAAACGCAGGCAATGCGCGCAACAAATTAAAAAGCAAACGCATGTTGATGTTCTCATCCCCTTTTCCCAGCAGCAAGTCGTAACGGTATAGGACGGCTAAGCATAATACGCCGTGCAGTTTCAAGAGGATATAAGAAACTTACCACAGTATTTGTGTGGGGGCGCCAGCAGCAACAGACTTTCCCTTCGAGACCTTTCCCCTTTCCCCACTTGTGGCAAACTTGTGTCGCGGCAACTTCAACTTGGGCCTGTATTCTGCCCGGGTAGGGTTCAAAACATGGAAAAGGCGGCTTTCTAGGGGTCGGAAACGAGAGAAAGGGACGACCCAGCGAGGAAGCATCTTGGAAAGCCACCAACGCGACCTTCAGGGGAATAAGGGAATGGTGAGGAGACGCCGCGACCCATTTCCCTTGAGGTCATGTGTTTCTGAAGGTCGTAAACACGCAGCACAATCCTGTAAATGTTTAGTCAAAAGAAAGCCCCGTGTGAGTTTTTGTGAGTCCGGGTCACTCCCTTCCAACTCTACAGTTCTGTGATTCTACTCTCAGGTGGATGCAGGGCAACCTTATTCTCCTTAGCATAGCAAATGTGGCCGCTGGATTTGTTCCCAATCTCTCTCTTTGGTCCCCCACCTGTAGAGGCTCTTAAACTGAAGCGAGGCCGTTGTTTTATACTTAAGATATGTAAGAATCAACTGACATAATCAGATGCGTACAAGTCTGCAAAGCATATTTATTTTTATTTTTTGAAAACCACAGGGGGCAAGAGGAGGGTTCTGGGATACTCTGTTACAAAACCTCAATAAGTCTCTGAATTGTTGCGTCTACAAACTTATATTTCTAGAGCAAGACATAAATAGTCATTTAATCTGTCCGATTTCTGCTGGGGTATGAGAACACGTAACACGTCTACTCTTTTCTATTGCTCTTATTAGGAAAGCGTCAAATGGAAGAGGGAGGGGAGGAAATTTTATTTGCTCTGTTTATTTTGATATAGAACATGCTTTTCCTTTCTGTGCATGTGTGGTTGCTCGACCCCCACCCTCCACCCCCCACCCCACCCGCAGGTCTTGGAACTACCGATATTTAAAATATATTTACTTAAAATTAACAATTGTACATTGTTAAACAATGAGTGTTACTATATCTAGGGGTCCAGAGACTTACCTTTTAATAGAGTTCACCACCCAATTTCTACCAAAACTTTTCAGTGTCCCCTGCTGCTATTGAACCGAATTAGACTCTCTGAGACTAGTGCTCCAGAGTTGTCGTTTTAAAGAAAGAAAAGCGAAGAAATGCAACATTATGCTGGCGGAGGAGGGTGGCAATTCACACATGGAGGCAACTTTATGTTTTACAGTCTGAATTTCAGGTATTTCCCAATTTCAGGTGCAAATGTTCTTTTTCTCCCTCAGGAAGGCCCACATGTGAAGGCAAAGGATTGTGTGGATACCTTAAGTGATGTGGCTGCTATTCTTTACAAATTAACGTGTGAATTCGAGTTATGAATTTCAGCGCCCTAACCTTCTAAGGACGAAATCTCTGGAGAAACCGCATTTTCTGGTGCTGAGCTCCTCCAGTGGGTGGAATATGCTTGTCCTCGGGGTTAGCGTGGGCTGGGGAAAGGATATAACTCAATTCGTCCAAGCTCTCAAGAATTTCAACAACTGGACATCCCGCGGTACCAGTTTTGGGATGTTAGTGTGAAAGTTCCAAAAGTCAGCTGCGACTCTGAGAAAAAAAAGGGGGGGGGGCTGGTCGATGGAATTGGTTCATTTCACATAGCGAAGGAAAGGAAATAAAGGGAAATGCGACCCCCTCCCCCACAGCACATTCACAGATGAAGTTCCATTAAAATGTTGCACTCAAAAAAGAAACAAACAAAAAGTTTGAATGGATGGTTGGTTTGATGCAGGGGAGGGGGAAGAAAAGAAAACTGGGTTGGAGAGCAATCTCCGGAAACTCATTCAGAAAAGAAAGAGAGAGTAGCACCCCCCAACACACACACACACACACACACACACACACACACACACACACGGATAAAGGAGACTTTAAAGCCAAGAGATCTGAAGTTCTCTCTCTCCTTGGTCTCCAGACTTTCCCCTCAAAAGGTTTTATGGTGTTTTCCTGGGCAGTGTCAAAGTCTCCCACATCTCTGTTGAAAATGGCCTCTTTCTCTCTCTCCCCTCCCCTCCCGTCCCACTTCACTATTGTGCTATACAAGAACAGCTAAACTTGGCCATATCTGTTTCCCTCCTCCATCTTTCTCTTGCGCCACCACCGACACCAAATTGTTGCGATGTAGACGGATGTCCTTTCTCCAAAACAATCGGATAAGACATGAAGTGGAGGGAATTGTGCAGTGTAAAGCTTTTGCATGTTCACTCGGAAGAGTAATCCCTTTTTTGCGTTTCATGGGGCTTACTCCTTAGTAAGTGTGTTTAGGATTTCAGCCTTAATTAGTGAGGAACTGCATCACAGGACTTGGGCCCCTAGATGAATATCTGTAGGAACTTCGTTGGACCTATCTGATTTCCTATTAGGCAAAGGACTCCACTTACACCCTCCTGCTAGCTTGTGTATCCCATTCATCCCAAAGTCAAATTTTAGTCATATATTATTTTTATGATTTTCTTACCTTTGGGGTAAAGTGAGGAGTGGCAATCCTGATAAGGAGAGAGTGGACAACATCCCCTGTTGGTTAGGAAAACATTGTTCTCTGGATTAAAGTTGTTTGACCTTAAAGGTCAAATGTCATTGCCTTGAATATGCAATGTGGGAATAGGGGAGTGGGCTGTTTTGCTGGAATGCAGTGGAAATCAGGAAACGAATATAACACAGTACACAAAAGAGATTGTTTCTTGGCTGTTTCTAGGAGGATTTGTCAATGGCTTCAGTGGGCTGGCCCAAGGTATTTTGGTGCCTACAGAGAAAATTCCAAATGGTGCCTCCTCCCATTACATGATGTCAGAAACCTCTTTCCCAGAAATGATACTGCATAAGATTCATGGAAGAGGATAGGAGCTTCATTCATTACTTGGACCCAGTCGGGCTCCTGAGGACTCCCCAGTACATGATGTCCCCATGGGGTGTATATTGCTTGTGTCACCTGCTCAGCTGTGCTTAATGTCAGTCCCCCAAACCCACTGCCAGAAGCAAAGTCACACATGATGGGCATATGAAGTAGAACATGACCCGCTGTCTGCAGAAAGAGAGATCTCCATTAAATAAGCTGAGTTGGTGGAGGAGAAGGTTCAGGTCAGGGATCATAAAGAGTTAAAAGGGACTCCAAATATCATCTAGTCCAGGCATCCCCAAACTTTGGCCCTCCAGATGTTTTGGACTACAATTCCCATCTTCCCCGACCACTGGTCCTGTTAGTTAGGGATCATGGGAGCTGTAGGCCAAAACATATGGAGGGCCACAGTTTGGGGATGCCTGGACTAGTCCAACTCTCTGCCAATACCAGAAATCTAGCCTATAGCAAAGAGGACATTATTGGAACCCTTTACATCAGGATGTGACAAACTGTCTAAAGCTGGTAGTTACCTGCCCAGTTAATTTTCCTTTGAGCAAGCCTTTAATTTATGCCTGGGACGATGACATCATTTTTATTGCATGTCCATGATTATATTTTTGTTCATGATGCTATTGTGTCGGTCACACGTGATTGCATTTTCCATACAGTTTGTGCCTGAAAAAGTTTTGGGGTGGCCACACTGCTTCATTTCCAGTCAATGCATATCCCATAACTTCCTGCTGAAACCCCGTAATTTTTAATACCACAAATGTTTGGGTCAAGGGCGTACCCACCACGGGGCAAGTTAGGGCAGCTGCCCTACTCTAGAAGCAGGGCTGGTGGGCAGATGCGGAGCACAGCCCGGCAGAGCGCGAGTTCGCCATTCCCGCCGCGCCGCGACGCACCCTCCCTCCAGCTCCCCGGCGCGCCCTCAGGCAAGGCCAAGCGCGGCGGGGAACCAGGGAGCGCGGCGCAGTGGGCGGGAACGCCGAACTCGCGCTCCGCTGGGCTGGGCTCCGCCTCCGCCCACCAGCCCTGCTTCTAGGGAGGGGCACAGCCCGGCGGAGCGCGAGTTCGCCGTTCCCGCCCGCCGCGCTGCGCCCTCCCTCCAGCTCCCCGTCGCGCCCTCTGGCAAGGCCAAGCGCGGCGGGGAACCAGAGAGCGCAGCGCGGCGGGCGGGAACGCTGAACTCGCGCTCCGCTGGGCTGGGCTCCGCCTCCGCCCACCAGCCCTGCTTCTAGGGAGGGGCACAGCCCGGCGGAGCGAGAGTTCGCTGTTCCCGCCCACTTTGTGGCCCCTCCCCTTCCGTGCCTTGGCCCCTCCCCTTGCCCCCCCTAGTTTTAATCCTGGGTACGCCCATGGTTTGGGTTTATTTTTTAACCTCGCTTTCGTTGTGCTATAGCCCTAACCCTAACCCTCCAGACACAATAATTTGATAGTGTTGGGGAAACATTGCAGAACATACCAAAGCAGAATAAATGCACTATTATTGCATCATGAACCCATAGCTGCCAAGTTATCCCTTTTTTACAGGGATTTTCCCTTATGCTGAATAGGCTTCCTCGTGAGAAAAGTGAAAACTTGGCAGCTATGCATGAACCTGTTGCCATCGCACACCAACAATAAGACACCAGTCTGGAGGAACCTAAAGTTCCTTTCTTTTTTTCCCGCTGGCCTGCAGAAGCAAATTGATGTTAATATTTGTGCATTCCCCAAACTGCCAACACTAGAGGGAGCCCTAAGATCAGTTTTATTCCCTAACTCTGGCAGGATTCATTCTGGTTCAGAAGCAAACTCAGAAAAAAGAACTTACATGGGTGACAGGAAATGGGGAAACAAGGAGGAGCGAGCTTCCCACTCATGTCCATAAGTGACTCCCACATACCCACAATATACATTAATCCTTTCAGAAATCTAATATGTGGAACAAAGTATATGTCAGCCTAGAAAAGCTCTTTGCCCCTTCTCTGTCTCGTTCAGTTCAGTTTCTGGACTCCTTTCAGCTGTGTGAAGTGAATCAAATATTTACTTGTGCCTTCTGACAAAGTTCTGAACTCCCAGGTTTTAAATAGAGAGGCATACGTTTTCTAATAATAATAATTTTTTATTTGTACCCTGCCCTCCGCCGGGTTCAGAGCTCAGAGTGGCTAACATCATATAAATAATACAATATGCATAAAAACAAGCAATCAATCAATTAAAATGCATCCCAGAATTAATTCAAATAAATTAAAATTAAAACTGGACAAATGACAATCCTCAGGTTAAAATTGAAAGCAGTTAATACTCACCAGGACCAACTGCTTCCACTGATAATTTAAGGACCTGTGAGAGGGCTGGGAAGCCTCCTTCGTGCTTGTTCTTATACAAAGAGAAAATGAGTCAGATGGAACCCCTGTCCAACGGTCTAAAGGCCACTGCACTCATCACTTTGTTCACTCAAGTAGTGTCAGATGCTGGACCAGCCAAACACATTTTGCTGCCTGAAGCAAAGGGAAAGATGGCACCCTCCCATGACACAGGCTATGTACAGTATGCACTATACAGTACCTTTAAAGCACATTCTCCCCCTCAAAGAATGACCTGGATCCTGCAATCAGCACCTGAGACCCTTCTTTGTGTGCCTCTTCTGCAAGAGGCCCAGAGGGTGGCAAGACAAGAACTGGCCTTTTCTGTGGTGGCTCCCTGTTTATGGAATGCTCTCCCCAAGGAGGCTCACTTGCTCCTTCGTTATATATCTTTAGGAGGCAGGTAAGAACATTCCTGTTCTCCCAGGCCTTTGGCTAATTAAGCAATCTCTGGCCTTTTAATCTGTGTGGCGGGGTGGTTGTTTTTGTTTGTTACTATGCTTTGCATTTTTGTGTTTTTATATTGTAAACTGCCCTGTGATCCTTGAATGAAGGATCTAATATATGATGATGGATGAAAAATCTAATATATGAAGTGTAAGCACCTGTGTGTAAGCACTAAAGGTAAAAGGGACCCATTAGGTCCAGTCGTGACCAACTCTGAGGTTGCGGCGCTCATCTCGCGTTATTGGCCGAGGGAGCCGGCGTACAGCTTCCAGGTCATGTGGCCAGCATGACAAAGCCGCTTCTGGCGAACCAGAGCAGCACACAGAAACGCCGTTTACCTTCCTACTGTAGTGGCCCCTATTTATCTACTTGCACTTTGACGTGCTTTCAAACTGCTAGGTTGGCAGGAGATGGGATCGAGCAACGGGAGCTCACCCTGTCGTGGGGATTCGAACCGCCGACCTTCTGATCAGCAAGCCTTAGGCTCTGTGGTTTAACCCACAGCGCCACCCATGCATGTGAAACCCAGGATAGGCCCAAGACATTTGAGCACCTGAGGCAGACCCCCAAATGCCAACCCCCTTACCTTTCAAGGAAAAGGGGTAAAGGAAGATTGACATCAGGAACTGCTGCTACTGGGCATCCTGCCACCTGAAGCAGCTGCCTTACCTGGCCTTGTGGGTGCCCCGGCTCTGGTGAAACCTGTGCCATGCATGGGACATGTGATTACCCACAGGTGCAGCAACATCCTTGCAGCCTTCTGCGGTGCCTGTGGTTCCCTGGATGAAGGCCAGCACTTCCCCACACTTTTAATAAAAAGAACCTGCACTTAAATTAATGGAAATGGCTTGGCAATCACTGCACTGAATCCAATAACCCAGGAGTAAATAACATTCTTGTTAATTTAAAACCCAAGCCTGGCCATGTTTATGACTTTGCAACACTCAAATTATTTGGGAACTTTATATTCTGTCAAGGGTGCAGACGGATGAGGCTGGAAAAGTTTCCCAGGAGCCATTTTAAAGGGGCTTCTAATCTTCCCCTTTAGTGGTGTTAATTCAGCTCAGTGGAGTTTTTTGAAGCACCATTTGGCAGCCAGAGAGAAGTCTGGAGAGAAATAAACTTCTCCTCTTGATGGTGTCTTTATAGCAGTAACTCTCTCTCTCTCTCTCTCTCTCTCTGTGTGTGTGTGTGTGTGTGTGTGTGTGTGTGTGTAGATAAATACATGACCTTGTCCATGTATTTGCTCAATAGCAAAAGATGTCACTTACTGGAATTTTGGGCTCTGTTATAGCTACTTGCCTTGGTTCAAACAATACATTCTGCTTTGAAAACAACAGCAGCTTTCCTTGAAAAAAATCAGTGGTACCAACTGGAGAGAGAGAGAGAGAGAGAGAGAGAGAGAGAGAGAGAGAGAGAGAGAGAAGAAACTCCTGTGGGGGGAATCTGGTTTTAAGCCAGCAAGACAGACATAGCTCATAAGTCATCCCATACACATTAGATTGTCAAATCATAGACTGAAATAAGGACTGAGATCCAGTAGGAAAGAAGGATGGCGTTCTGGCTAAGCCTTCACTGGCCCCCCACCCATCAATTCCCCCAGTATGAATACAAACAGAAGCAAATCTGACACCAGTAAAACTATGCAGATGTGAACAACGAAGAGTTGTGTAAACTGGTGAAAAAACTTCAGGGCACTCTAATGGTGGTAAAAACATCCTAACCAAAGTGTCTGAAAATTTACTTGGGCTGCATGCACACATTAAAAGCACACAATGTCTCTCAAATAATGTTGGGAACCGCAGTTCACCCCCCACAGAGCTATAATTCCCAAGACCCGCAACAAACTAGTTCCCAGGATTCTTTGGTGAGGGTGTGTGCATAAAAAACACATGGTGTGTATATGCAGTGCAAAGACCCGCCCAGTGCCTCCCCCCCCCAATTTAGTTTAGCCCCCAAATTAACTTTTATTATGCTTATGTCAGACACCACGCTTACGCCTTATCTCTTGTTTATGAAAGATGGGAGGAAAAAGAAACCAACTTTTTAATGTGCTCATTTCTTTACAATACACCTATACTTAAGTATACACCACCACACTTAAACTTATAAGTATTGTTTAGGCACCTACTTAGGAGAAACATCAGTCGTGTCAAAGGTGCCGCTGCCCCCGCTGCCGCATAGCAGCTCAATATAATATGTAACATCATATTTTGATGTAAGAGTTAATTTCGTGTGCACGGCGCCGTTGTTGAGTTTGAGAAGCGCCGCTGTTGTGAATGACAAGCGCCACCACTAGCACGGTGCGTCTTTGGTAAATGAGCGCACAAAGCTGAAAGTCCTTTAGTGAAACAGTAGGTATACATTTCGGTAATACCTAGGTATATATGTATTTTGTTTTCCTAGCTTGATCAAAATTATTTATTATTTCGTAACAGGTAGAGAGTTAAGAGCTTAGCCTTAGGCGGCTTCAGCAGCGGCGAACACCTGGCGCCCCCCAGAATTCATCACCCGGGTGCCCCGTACCCCTTGCACCCCCGGGAAAAGATGCAGCCAAGGTTTCAAGGGGTCTCAAGAGAACACATAGCTAGTGTGGAAAGATTGCTGCACTAGCAAATGTCAGTTCCCCACAGGAGTATAAATGCAGCATCAGTTCTACCCTTTTGTAAGCCTAGTTTGATTAAGGCCTCAGTTAATGACTCAGTTCCAATAATCGTTTACTGGAAATGCTAGAGGATATGAATGCCTCTATCTGGAAGCCACCTCATCTTAGAGCTGTTGAGAGAAATGCCTTGTAGAGGTGAGGAGACAGTGGGGGGGAAATTTCTGCTATGCGATGGGGGATAGTTTCTTAGTTTTGATCAAGGTCTTCATTCAGGGTCACAGCTGGATACTGTCAGGCACCACAGGGGGTGAGCTAGGGGCCCCATGGATCAGACACAGGGATCCCTTTCACGATTTGAGACAATGGTCACAGGAGGGACTTATCGACACGGGCGGAGGAAGGGGTGTGTGGTGGGTGTGGCCCGCCCTGGGTGTCATCCCTGAGAGGGTGTGACATCACCGCACCCCAGGGTGCCGGAGCTGCTAGCTCCGCCTCTGTTTATTGACAATTCCTGCTAGGAAATGGGTGGGAGCTTGTGGCCCTCAAGATGTTGCTGGGCTCCAACTTCCATCCTTCCTGACCATTGGCTGTGCCAGCTGGGACTGATGGGAGCTGGAGTCCAGCAACTTCTTCAGAGACACAGGTGCCTACTGTTTAGCTACAGCATCCACACCATGGCCCATAATGGGGGAAATCCAGTGACACTAAAGGACCGTTTTGAGACCACTGGCTGATATAGAGCTCTCTGTGTTGCTATCTTCCATCTGGACAATCTGTTACTGAGAGAAGCCACCAGGTCTGTGCTACTTCTGGCCTTCTGCCTATCTCCTACACAAGGTACTTGGCTGCCCCTGAACCTGAGCACCCGAAAGGCTCTGTAATGAGCATCTTCGGCTGTGATCACTGCATTGCAGGAGGTTGGAGCACATGATCCTTTGGGTCCCTTCCAACTTTACATTTCTATGATCGCCTCCATTCCCAGGCAATTAAATTCTAAAATTTGTTGACATACTTAAACAGATGCTGCATAGCTCAAAATGTGCTGACCAGAAATGGGTCAATATGTGGGGCAGACTCTAGTTCCAACCCCAGTCTATTTTTAATAATAATAATAATAATAATAAATAATGATAATAAATGTTTAACAGACTATTGTATTTTAATATTTTGTTGGAAGCCGCCCAGAGTGGCTGGGGAAACCCAGCCAGATGGGCGGGGTATAAATAATATATTATTATTATTATTATTATTATTATTATTATTATTATTATTACTACTACTATTATTATCCTGCCCATTTGGCTGGGTTGCCCCAGCCACTCTGGGCAGCTTCCAACATATATATAAACATAATAAAACATTATACATTAAAAACTACATAAATTTTACCATATCCTTCAGGTGCCTTCTAACAGTTATATAGTTACTCATTTCCTTGACACCCGATGGGAGGGTGTTCCACAGATTGGGTGCCACTACCGAAAAGGCCCTCTGCCTGGTTCCCTGCAGCTTCACTTATCGCAGTGAGAGAACTGCTAGAAGGCCCTTGGAGCTGGATTTCAGTGTCTGGGCTGAACGATGGGGGGGGGGGTTACACACAGCTTTCTGGGTGTAAAAAACTACAGAAAGCACAACTTGCCTGGGAGCTAGTCAGTGATTTTACTATAAAGCAACAAAACAAAACAGAACCTTGCAGTTTAACACATACCATTACATCCAATAATGACTCCCTCTAATAGGGAATTCAGGTGGTGAGTGCCAACAAGATTGTACCCAAAACAGGGACAAGAAGAATCATGCTCAGGAAGCTTAAGGTTTGCAGAAGTACAAAAGAATCTTTAAGGGGCAAAACCAAACCAACAAGCAAATAAGCAGCAGGTTAATGAGGACTGAGTATGTTCAGCAGGCAAAGAATGTAGATTGTGCAGTTGGGGAAAAGGTGGATCAAGGCCAGGTGGGATGAGATGGAGATGCCCTGTCGGGAAAGAATGACTGACTAGAGCCCTGAGAGCAGGAGCTGAGCACTCCTGTTTAGAGAGGGGAGACACACAGCTACAAGCTGGCTTCTTCAGGTCCAGCCCACTTGTGACAGACTAAGGTCAAGTTCACACAAAGAGAAAAGGACACACGTTTCTGTCTTAGCCCTTCATCAGCAAAATGAGGATGATTCTGATCACCTTTACAAGGTTGATGTGTGCGATACGGAGATTCTGCGTTGTACTGATGTTGGGTGCAAATCTTTATGGGGAAGTACTTGTTTTTTCCCATTTTGAAAAAATATTATTTTTGTTTTCACTTTTGCATATGATACATTTGTTTCGTAATTCGCCTTGAGTCACTTGTTTAAGGCGCCTGAGAAAATTTATTAATAATAATACCGCATTCGAAATGCTTTGAACCTCCAAAAGAGCTGTTTACTTCCGACCTCTCCTTCCGCCCGTTCTGTACGCGGAGACTACATCTCCCAGCAAGCAATGTTCCAAACATAGGGGACTAAAAGGAACACAATAGGCAAGATCCCCGCACTCAGATAAACACGTTGACTTCCGGGCATGCTTCCTTCCTGAAATTCTTGTGCCCCCACGAAACTGTTCCTTCCTGTGCTGTCTTCTGCATTCCAAGTCTCCGAGCGCACTTTTATTCTTACGGAACCAGCAGAAATGAAACTTGAGGACATTTAAATCCTCAGTCACTATTAAAGGACGATCCCTTGCCAAATGGTTGTAAAAAAATCAACGCATTGAGACCCAAAGGGGAGCTACGTCAGGCCCTGGGAAAACACCATGTGTGGATTGAAAGAACGTGGGGTGTTATGACCTCTCAATTCCAGCAGGGGGCACTCTCTAATTACGTTTTAATTTTACCGCATCTGTAGGGGGAAAGCGTTTGGCAGAAAATATGCACTCCGTTTTTTTCTCATCCGCACGGACATAAAAAATGGGAAAGAATGGGGAGGAGGTGAACACACACACAGAGATTGCTTTTACTTCATTTTCCTGTATATAAACATACTGCTACATCACACGCCAATCTTACTATGATAAATATCATGCAATATATGTAATGCAATATCCTCTTCTGAGTCATGTTTTTTAAAAAAATAAAAAAGCACAAAATGTGTATGTTTATTCTGAGTGCATTAGAGCTAGAGCAGAGATAGCAGTGTGTTGGTGCATTATGCAATTTCCAGGACATCAGTAGTGGCCAATCAGAAAGGTGGAAATAGTGGCAAAACAACAACAACAACAAAAACTTTCTTGCTTGGCTCTGAGGTTGGTTGTTTTGGCATGTGTTGAGCTTCAGACTCATGCATGACTGTCAACCCCAGATCCTGATGCTATTATTATTTGTTACCTTTATATCCCATCTTTCATCCAAGAAACTCAAAGGTGATGTACACATATCTCCCCATTTCATCCTCTCAACAACCCTGTGAGGTAGGCTAGGCTGAGGGGGAACTTGAAACCATGGTTTCCTAGGTTCTTGTGCCAACAGTCTAACCACTACATATCAAGGGTGAGTCACTGTTGTTGTTATTATGATGGCACCAAGCCAGTAATTAAGATGTGGGCCCAGAATTCTCCTCAGCAGTGCATTTCTGTCAACCCACCCTAGCCCCACAGGCTGGCTGCCAGTGGCTGGCTGCTGCCTACCCCTGGCATGCAACAACGAGATTTGTAGCAGTGGAAACAACAGAGGCTAATGTATATGGGCATGTGGGGCACTGCCCCATCAAGTTCAGCCTGTTGTCAACCAGTCCTCCTTATATACAACCAGTCCAGGGTAGGCCTACTGTTGATCAGCCTCCTCTTCCTTAATCTCAGTGTAGCCCTTATAGAATGCAACAGAGAAGAGGACAGGGACAAAACAGGAAGTAGTTAGCTCCCCCTATCTTAGGCTCCAGCTCCACCAGCCATTGGCTCTGGCTCCCCCTACTGTTGGCCTCCCTACCTTCCATCCTACCAGCCTCAATGGCCGAGAGAGTGGCTGTGGGTTCCAAGTTTGCCACCTGCTGACGTTGGGCCTGCTTTTATGTTAGCATATATACTGTTGTGCTCCAGGTTGTTCTGTTCTGTGTTGTGTCACTTTCATTTGGTTGCGTTTTGGCATTGGTCCTTAGTGGGGAAACAAAGGACACTAACTGGAATTGCGTAGTCTCCTGAGTTTCAGACTCGGGGACAGATTCACAGCAAGAAGCTCAGGGGTGGGGCCTGGCAGGGCAATGAGTACAAGTCTGAGTAGGCCTGGCATTTAGTGAATCGGGGGAAGAGTCTGTTATGTGCAGTGGGTCAGAAGGCAGGGCTGAAAGCAAACAGCAAAGGGAGCATACTATTGCATGCCCTTTATAATTCAGATGCCCGTTACAAAACCCTCTTTAGAATGGTGAAGAAACATCAGTTTGGGCACTGAAGGCCAAAAAGCAATTGTCGTCACACAATATTTTACTCATTTGACTGGTGATCCTGCACGCAGAATAAGCATACACATCCTGCAATCTGGATGTTTAGATCAAATTTCAGGACCTGGCCACTCTTAGCACCAATGGGCAATTGCCTGCATAATGAAAAGGCTTGCTTCAAGCATTTTGATTTCTGTCTATGTTCCTAAGAACTCTCAGAAATGTATCGATGGTGTGTGTGTGTGTGTGTGTGTATCAGGAATGGCATATGGATTACTGATTGGCACCCTTTCTGCAAGGGGTGCTAGGGCTTGCCTTGTATGTGGAGATAGCACCCCTAGCACCCTGAGTGAATTAACAGCACCCTTCAAATATTCTGGAAAGAACAGCACCCCTATGAGGCAGTCTTTCCCAAGCAATCTGGCACATCTGTCTTTGCTCCTCCTGCTTCATACCTCTCCTTGTCCTGGGAGACCAGTGGGACTTGTCACAGCAGGAGGGGGAGACACCTTGACTTCTTCACCAGCCTGACTCCTCTGTGCCTCTTTTTTTTATATATAAGATAAATTTTTATTCATTTTTTTCATAAAGATATTAACAATCATACATATTACATATAATTCAACCTATATGACTTCCTTCCAACCCATAAGTGGTAACTTCTGTCAAACCTACTTCGTATTTTCTATTTACAAACAACTCATCACACTGTAGAGGTTATGTTACTACCCCTAACGCTCTCATACCCAGATAATTTCCTTTAGCATATTCTATAAATTTACTCCATTCAGCTTGGAACTTCACATCATCCGAGTCACGTACTCTGTGTGTTAATTTGGCTAATTCCATAAACTCTAGAACCTTCGACTGCCACTCAACTATAGATGGTATATCATTTGTTTTCCATTTCTGAGCAATAAGAATCCTGGCAGCCACTGTGGCGTACATAAAGAATCTTACGTCTGATTTTGGGATTTCCTTATCGACTAAACCCAGCAGAAAAGCCTCAGGCTTCTTCGGAAAGGTAAGTTTCAAGATTTTTTTAAGTTCATTGTAAACCAGATCCCAGAATTGTTTTAACCTATCACACCCCCACCACATGTGAAAAAATTCCCCCACCGATGTTTTGCATTTCCAGCACCATTTGTTCTGGTTCCTGTACATCTTAGATAATTTTGCTGGCGTTAAGTACCAGCGGTAAACAAGTTTCATTACATTCTCCTTAAGTACAGTACAGGCTGTAAAATTGATATTTTGTTTCCACAATTTTGACCACATATCGGATGAGATGTTGTGCCCGAAATCTCTGGCGACTCCTCTGTGCCTCTTGGCCTCCCTCCTCTCCTGCTTCTGCTTCTGCTTCTGGAATTCTTTCTGCTACAGTCTCTCCCTGCTCACTAAACCCTGTTACCTCTTTAACTTCCAACATCTCCTCCTCCCAGTCATCTTCCTCTTCTCCCTTTGGCCACTCATTGTCATCCCACCACCAATCCCTGGGTTCTGAGCCTTGGTGGTTCCCAGCTGCTGCCTCCCACCATTCATCTTTGTCCAGCCAATGCATGACATTAGCTATGGGAGGAAAGGCTGTGAAATGCACTGGAGGAGGAGGGGAAAGTAACTTCACTGTGCTCTCAGGTAAGTCATATGAGCACACCTTTGATATGGTGGGGTCGGGGCGGGGAGAGGTGACCCCAAGAAATAACATCTGGAATTATTTCTAGTATAGGGATAACATTTTCCCATCCCAAGCCAGGGCCTCATTTCCTTCTGGGCAACTTTCTGATGGCCACATGCCTCGAGGTTTGCATTCAGCTGCCAGGCCTGAGGTTCTCCCCCTCTGACCTAGGGTTATTTTCCAGAGTCTTACTTGCTTCCATGTCATGGGGATGCCTGTATTTTACACACAAAGACCCCATATATAGTTCCCAGGGCCTTTCTTCCAGAAGAAGCTTCTTCCTCTGTAAAATTTTGTCACAGAAAGGTGAGCATGAAGCAGCTTATTTTAGGAGGGGAGACAATGAAACATTTCCATCAACTCCTACTTTTCAAGAGGATTGGTAACATAAGCCCTGTTGTTGTTGGTCCAGAAGGAATATCAACAGGAAGATGGGCAGAAGGAGCAGTTACTTGGAGAGAACAAACAGGGGAAGAAGCAGGGTCTGCAGATCTCCTTATCCCACAGATAGACAGTGTCTAACTGAAAAAAAGCCTTCCATGCAGAAATGGCCATGAGTCGAGGGAAGGAGCCTCTGCATGAAAAATAAAATAAATCGGTATCTCTAGCGCTTACATATGCAATACTGGCAGTGTTGAATCCCAGCTGTTCCATAACCTGTTCCCACCTTCCGATCTTTTGGCTGCTGAATAGCACTGGGATGACTGACAAGGGAAGGAAGCTGTAGAGTCTTGTCGTTTTCCTATATTGCATGCAGTGGCTAATAAAGGGAGGAAAGAGCAGCTTTTCTGCCAGTCATAACAGTCCCTTTTTCTCTTTGCAGGAAAATTATTTAATCATTAGGTAACACCAACACCCAGTGCTATTTTTTTTAGAAAAAGAGGTACCGGAACTCACCCTGAATGTAGCCCTCATTCTCTTAAGAATGGCAATGGCGCCCATCTGAGAGGCGCCAGAACTGAGTTCCTGTGAGTTTCCCCTGAAAAAAGCCCTGTGTTCCACACAGTTAATTAAAAGCGAAACGTTGCATTTCAGTTGTCTGCATATCTTTCGTTGGAACCAAATATGTTTTACAAGTTCAACCTAGGCAGCAGAAATAACCATGTCAGGTAACCATGAACAGGAATGAATGGTAGTTTGTTCTGAATCTCTCTGCTTTTAAGGTGGCTGTACAATAGCTGTCATAGGGACCCAGGTGGCACTGTGGGTTAAACCACAGAGCCTAGGGCTTGCTGATCAGAAGGTCGGCAGTTCGAATCCCTGTGACGGGGTGAGCTCCCGTTGCTCGGTCCCAGCTCCTGCCAACCTAGCAGTTCGAAAGCACGTCAAAATGCAAGTAGATAAATAGGAACCACTACAGCGGGAAGGTAAACGGCGTTTCTGTGAGCTGCTCTGGTTCGCCAGAAGTGGCTTTGTCATGCTGGCCACATGACCTGGAAGCTATACGCCGGCTCCCTCGGCCAATAATGCGAGATGAGCGTGCAACCCCAGAGTCGGTCATGACTGGACCTAATGGTCAGGGGTCCCTTTACCTTTACCTTACAATAGCTGTCACTAGCTTGGCCCACGAACCACCACAGCATCCAAGAAGCATCATACCACACTGTACAGCTAAATGACTTGGGGAGCATAAGTTGGCACTTACTTGAAATGTTTAAAATACAGAGGTTAGGGCAGGGGCAGGATGCAGCCCCTCAAGACTACCTCTATGGCCCCCATGGCTCTCCCCAGGCCACACCCCCTCCCCAGCCACACCCAATTCCAGACCTTACTTCAAACTCCCCTTGAATGTTTTTGCCTGGCTGGGATGTGTTCTTTAGCTCTTACCATGCCTCTTGCTTGCTTTGATGTAGGAGAGAGTGGGGTGTGTGAGTGTGTGTAGAAACCACCCTAGTGTGCAAAGGTGAAATTTACATTCATTGCCCCTCCTACTTTTGCCTCTGGATTTGCCCACCACTGAGATGTGGCTCCTGGAAGGTTCTCCAGAAGAGAATGTGGGTTTCGGGGTGGTGGTGGAAACCTACCCCACCCCAGATTTATTTGGACACTTTGATAGGGTGACAAGCAGGTGAGTCTTAATATACCTAAGTTTTGCTTTACAGTATGGCCCTTGGTGACTGGACTTGTGAAAGCCCCAATATTTATGCAATGCATGTTCAGAAGGCATTTGATGGCCTCCTGATTCAACTCAAAGGATATATCTGGTGGTGATGGAGCTACAGTCTCATCGTGTGTTCAATCACCAGTCTCTCTCTCTCACACTAGCCAACACAGTATGGTGAATGGTTGATTCTGGAAAGAAGAGATGATGGAAACAGCTCCTTTTCCTGGGAAGAAGCACCAAGTTGAGCTGAGGCCGATGTAATTCCCCCAAAGGGTGGTTCTGGGCGGGGCCAGGGAAAGAAAACATAGGTTGGATCCCAAGTCCATTCAGCTCAGTTTCATAACCTGGCATAGGACAGTATTTTAAAGTTTTGTTTGCCCTCTGCCAGGCTAAGGCAGAGCTGCAGCAACAGCCCCATTGCTGAATGGGGTTCGGATCTGGTTTAACTTTACGCCGACTTAACTTATACTGGCTTGCTTTATGCCAGCTTTTTGTGTACAGGATTGCTCCCTTAGGGTGGCATTCAACCACTTTTTACTAAGATTACACCTATTGAAATTAATGGCCCCAACACTAGATTAAAATAGAAAGCAAACAACAATAATAACAATATCATTTCAATAATGCAATCATATCATCAACAGCAACATGAAATCTTATTGGCCTAATACATTATGAACAAGTACAAATTTGGCTTGTACCTTGACAGCTGGTGAAGCAAATCCTGCCACATCCATAAGAGCTGCTCAATTACAAGAGCGCAACAGGAAGTTTATTATTTGCAGCTCAGACCAAGTTGGTCTGAAAATTTAGTTCGAAACACAGAGAAGATAAAATAAACAGCGTGGGCAGTAATATAAGTTGGTACATCCTCCACAGGGCCACTGCCACAGGATCTCAAATAATAAGATTTTAAAAAACTGTAAGTTTGCACTCACTGCATTCTGAGCTGAGTAAAACTGTTAAGAGGAGGATGAGAGATAAGCTTCAAGGGACACAGACTCAGATTTATATTTGATCACAGCATACCAAGGGCCATCTTATTATTGGTAACAGCACATGGACCAGATTGGATAGTAACACTATGTATCCCATCTTCAAAACATGCTTAATTGAATGAGGATTCAGGAAGGAGAAAAACTACGGAGAAGCCATATAATTTAATTTGGTGTACGGTACAAGTATTTAGAGTTCAAGCTCTTTTTAATCCAGTGCTGCTAGTAAACTTAATTCTCCTTATTGGGTTACAAGTCATGCAGCCATCAGATGGGTGATTGATTCAAGGAAGAGCAGATTAATATAAGGCAGAACAAAACACAAACAGCAAAAAAATAAAGTCAACGTGGGAAGATTATTGCCAGCATCACCAGGGGAAGGGGAAAGGAATCTTTGCTGAACTGAAATGTCATGAAGCAGCATTGGATAGTCCTACCCATTGAACTGAATGAATATACAGTAAGTTCGTCTTGTTCATTAACTTAACATAGGTTTACTCTGGGTAGGACTAGGACTGAGTGCAACCCACAGATTTTTTTTGGAGGGGTTGCATAATAATCTATAAACAGATTTTAAAACAAAGCCGCACTGGTTTCTTGCAAAGTTTTAGGAACATATGTTTTATTACATGTTGTTTTACACTGGAAATCGCGCCGAGACTTTTTAAAACAGTAGTATAAAACGATATCTATGTCTAATAAACCAAAGCAAATCAAGCTGGGGTACAACCCAGAAATGTGGGTGTAGAAATTTGGTGGCCAATGTCAAGGTGTGGAACCAGGTCATAAAATTCACATTAACATAGTGAACATCGATCTGGAATCTCTCGTTAATTCCCAGGATTGCAAACCTCCCTTTCATCCAAGCAGCGTCCGCGAATGAACTGGGAGGGCGTCAACCTGAAATCGTCAGTCTCAAGGGCAACTGGAGTCTACCTTCCTCTCTCCTTATCGTGGGTGAAAGTTATTCCTGTCTCCCACCCCCCACCCCTCGGAACCTCTCGAGGCGACCTTGGCTCGGAGGCCCTTTGTCTGCACTAATCATGACCTGGTCGTTCGAGCCGTCAGTCAAAAGTTACGTGCGTTTCATCAGCTTTCCCCCCACTACCTTGGCCAAAGTAAGGGAGCGAGAGCGAGAGAGCTTTCATGCAAAAAAAACCCCAAACTCCTCCACCCGTTGTACAAACAAAAAGCGAAGGGAAACACTTTCACACCGTAAAAAGGTAAGACATCTGTAAATAAAAGGAGAAGGCTACAGCACGGTCTGTGTTGACCGAAAACCGGTTAAGGAAGGGTTTATAGGTGGAGGTGTTTTTTCTGACTGCTGCATGAAATGGCCAAGCTAAAAAATACCCAGTTTTCCAAGTGAGGAGGACAAGACTCATCTCCCTTCCTAGCCCTGCAGTGTTGAAATGCGTTTCTTCAGGATCGTGTTCGCAAAGGGTTTCCCCAGCCACTCAGGGCGGCTTCCAGCACATATAAAAACATAATAAAACGTCAAACATTAAAAACTTCCCGATACAAGGCTGTCTTCAGATTAATAATAATAATAATTTATCCAAATAAGTGTTACTGAATATACACAAACATTATGGATCCAGAGCTGTATCTTCGACTTACATTTTCTTAAAAAAAATAAACCTCAAACATCTACAACTCCCAATGACTGTAACTCCTATAACTCTCGGAGAAATATACACCAGGAAAAGAAAGACCGTGCTGTATAATTCAGTTCAGATTCACAACCTGTAATTTTAACAACACTCACCCACACGCCATAATCTCAGCGCCAAGAGAGCAGAGACTGAATATTTCTGCGGGCACTTACTTAGGTCTTTATTCACTGAGTAAAGGTTAATAATGGACACCCTCCAAATAATAGGTTGTCCCCGTAATGATCTTGTGGGAATGTTAAGAAAGGTAGGATGGGCTATTATCCTCTCCGACTTCCCTTAACTTAATGCACACGAAAGCTCATACCTATGACAAACTTAGTTGTTCTCTAAGGTCGGTGCTACTGGAAGGATTTTTTTTTATTTTTTGTTTCGACTACGTCAGACTAACACGGCTACCTACCTGTAATAATTCCCGCAAAGGGGCCCAGAGTTGAGTATTTTTTAGATCTGATAGTGCGGAAAGCATGGTTTTCAACAAACTATCGCCTAACTTGAGTTATACGGTGGGGATGATTCTCAAAGGAAGATTGTATCTGAGCGAGGATACATAATATGTACAGTATTTGTCTCGTGTCACATAGACAACGTTACATAGACAAATGCTACTATATGGCCAAGGTCACATAATCTAATGTTAGTTATACTCAGAGCAGACCCTCTGAAACCAAACCCGATCAGCACTATAGCTTATTAAAAAGATCTGTAATTAAAAGGGTTAATTATCCTGTTTGAGCAATGAATGAATGGAGCCCTTCTTCAGCTGAACTGATAAGTTCGTGGTTTTAAAATAACCCTTTTCATTCATGTTGATCTCTATCTATCTATCTATCTATCTATCTATCTATCTATCTATCTATCTATCTATCTATAGATATACTGTATACATATACACAAACACACACGCATATTGTTTTATAGGGTGGGAAGCCAACAAAGTGCCTATCTGTACATGAATATTTCAAAATGATCTTTGCAGGCAATATAAACTCCCTTAGAACTTAGGTGAAATATTTAGTTTTCAGTCACATAATACCATACTGTACTAGAAAAGAAAAAGAAAAAGGGTGCACTGTATTAGAATCTGTATATGTAATGTGGGGCAGAAGCTAAGCATTAGCAGTGACCTTCGAAGGCCCTTTCGCCTCACCCTTGCCGGAACTCACAAAACAAGCTATGACTTGGTAGCCTGAGCCCCACCGCCTTCCAGGTAGGAGCCTAACGCTAGTCTACCATACTGAGTGGCTGCAATGAGGACTGATAATAATGTGCGGGGTGGGGACACTTTGCACACTGGGGGAAAAAAAGCACAATTAAAAATGCTACTGGTGTTTATCCAATTCTAAGGATGCAGATTAAAAGGACCAATAAAACGCGCAATACAGACCGATGTTAAAAATTCGGTTAGCACAGCTAAAATTTATGGAAGTTGGGGAGGTGAGGAGAGAGGGGTGTATGCAGAGAGAAATAAATAAATGTATGCGAAGAAGGTTCCTGAGCGGGCACAAGAGAAATAAGCAGATGGATAGACAAAAGTGGCTGCATGGCTTTGTAAGAGTTTTATGCAACTCATAGAGCCATGGAATTTTAAAGTTTGAAGGGACCTCGAGGGCCATGCAGTCCAACCCCGTGTAATGTAGAAATCACAGCTAAGGAATCCCTGACAGATGGCCATCCAACCTCTGTTCGAAAACCTCCAACGGAGCCTTGTTTAAGTTCATCATGCAGTAGAATTACTGCGCAAAAACCAAGGTAGCGCAAATGCATTCTGCAAACATGCAACAGAGGGGAGTTCAGGAAAAAAACCCCAAAAACTGAAAAGGGACATAAATCGGTAATGCAAGTGAGCCACAAAAGCGAAATAGCCATCTGGAAAATATTTCCCCACGACCTTAAATTCGACGTTGTTAAAATCGAGGAAAATTGTTGAGCTTGTAATTTTGTGCAGGTGAGCGCGGCATACCGGTGGGATAGAGGCCTTTCCCATCCCAGTTAGGACCTTCACTATCTTACCCTGCATTTGTTTTTAACGCCTCCATTGAAAAGAGGTGAAAATGGGTCCAGAAGATACGAACAGCTTCCAAGTGTGTGGATATGTTTTTGAGATCTTTAGGAAAGCCAGGCTTGGGCAACAAGTGACTTGCTCAAATAATGTCCGAAGAAGGAATTATTGCTTTAGAATATTAAACACCTGAGTAACGAAGCAGGCTTTACAGTTTTTGAGGGGAGGGAGTTCCCATGCCAGTTTTTCTCTCTTCTTGCTTTTGTTTTGTTTTGTTTTGTTGTAAGTGTTATTATTACTTATTAAATTTCTGTACCGCAGTGAAAATGAATTATTTTTGTGATCTCATCTAGTCTACCCAGAAATGACCAGCCAAATATCTATCTATCTAATCTATCTATCTAACATTGCTCTCAAACATCAACCAACCTGTTTGCTTCCAATATCTAGTCAAACAAACCCGTAACGTTTTAAGAATCAATAAATTCACAAGAACCTAATCTTGTCACAAAGACTGAAGTTCGGAATACGAGCCTGATTTTTGGTAGAGACCGGAAACATTTACTGAGTCTGTACTCGCACACAGCCTGTTCTCTCTCTTTCTTTTTAAAGAAAAAAGCTCCACTCCCATATACTATCCCTTCCCCTCTCACTTTATTGCAATACATTATTAAGCATAAATCCCATGCAAAAATATCATAGCGAAACTACAACAACGGGAAAGCATTTCACTCGCCTCTCCATAAATACATAATAAATACAAAATTATATAAACCATAGTTTATTGTTCCTTTGTGTGTGTGTGTGTGTGTGTGTGTGTGTAAAGTAATTTACAGTTCCTTAATCCCACATTTCTAGAGGACGAAATCGGAGCATGGAAAGGGGAGAAGAGAAAATAAGTGGGATTTCAAACTGGGGTAGAAAAGGAGGGGGAAAGGGGGGCAGTTTCTAGCCCGATCTCAATGGTGTTGAACCCAAATTACGTGGATGGAGTGTGATTTAGACTCAAAATAAATGGAACCACCGTCTTAACTCGACGTAAATGCAAACATTTTGATTTAACTGGATTGTGGAATGGATTCGTCACTGTTTCAAACTTTACACACGCACATATGGAGAGAGGGAAGCTGCTGCAGAAGACAATGAGACTTACTTCTGAGTAGACATGCATAGGTTTGCACTATATGTAATTCAATGACTATCTGGGGTAGGGGGAAGCCGAAGGGTAGTTTTCTGGTCTGTTTTCGGCAGCTGGCTTCTTTTCTTCGTAAATTCGTAAATTCAAAGGTGGCACCAGTTACCAGTAGTTTAATTATTTTTGAATTACGGACAATAACACGGAGTTATGGGAAGGTCTGATGCTATGAATAAAAGCTTCTCTTTCCTATTCTATAATAGATAAGCAATTTGTATGCAGTGTTTTCACGCATTTAAACGACCAGAAAGTGCAGACATTGCAAGAAGTACCAAGGGACAGGGAGACTGATGGTGTTCTTGATGTGCAGCTACAGTCGAAATCTCTTCTACTTAGGTTTCAAACCATAAAAATGAAAGAGAGAGAGAGAGAGATGTAAATCGGCCTGAAATTATGAATTTATGATCTAGAAGATTTCCCCCTCATTAATAACCCAAATCCATGCACTGAAAAATGTCATTTTCTAGAGTTAACTTCCAGGGAATTTAACTATTCGAGGAAACATAAATCTCCTGCACTCCATTTCTTACCCACCCACCCCCCGAAAAAGGTGGGGGGAAATGTTATGCGTGAAGGTTTGGATTTACGATTTAAGTCCTTGAAAACATAATCAAGAAATAGATTTGCAGGAGAAATATGACCCGCATCTTTGGAGAGAGCGCTGTAAGAATTTAGGGGCTAATAATTTAAGTTTTGGTCACACTTTGACACAAGAAAGAAAGAAAGAAAGAAAGAAAGAAAGAAAGAAAGAAAGAAAGAAAGAAAGAAGGAAAGAGATTCTACAGTATATGTAATCTTCCCCTTTATTATTGTAGGTTTGATTTTCCCCATGTTTTCTGCAAACATAATTTCAGCTGGTGGGGGCAAGTGGGCAGGAATGAAGGGCAAAGGCAAGGGCGAGACTTGCTCAATGCAAAACGGAATAATTGACATTTTAAAGAGCTTTTAAAATGCTTCTCTCTCTCTCTCTCTCTCTCTCTCTCTCTCTCTCTCTCTCTCACACACACACACACACACACACGCACACACACACTTCAGCTTCTCTCTGTGGCCACAAAGGGGTTCATTAAATCGAACAAAACTCCACCTCCCTTCCTCTTCTGAAATTAGGTAATGAGGGGCAGAAGCATCTAAACGCTATCTTAAACGGCTTCTTAGCGGAAGTTTTAGGTTACACAAAGTGATGGGCTGCAGTACATTATGAGTTGAATAAAATCTGCCTTCTTTTCCAGTTTTTAAAGGAGCACGTGGACTGATCACATGTTTTAATAAGTAGCTTCTTGTTTTTGCAGAACATTATGCGGGAAACCATTTAACGACGAATCGACGGCTGGAAAAAGCAAGCCCCCCCCCCCAAGAGTCCTTCCTAGCAGCACTCAGTTTCCAGAGGGCTAACTAACGCTGTTGCAGCAAAATCAACAAAAGAGTCTGGCAGCACCTTCAAAACAAAACATTTTTGTTTATTTATTTATTATGGCATAAAGCTTCCCCCGGACTGAAAAATGTCCAGGGGCGTTTACAGAGAATGATGCACATAACACCTTTTAGCCTGGAATGCGTTGATGCTTTTAAATGCAGAATTGGAGGTGGAAGTGGACGGTAAAGCAGCCCTCTAAGGCTAATGGAAGCAACAGGGAGCAATTGTGGTCTTCATGCCTGGCTTGTGGGCTCTTCAGGATAATCTGACAGGCCACAGTTGGAGACAGGAAGCTGGACTAGAATTCAGGTTTCCAAAATGTGTTGTTGGGACCCCCTGCTGTTTTGGGGGGAGTGGAGTTTGGTAGGAGCCATGCTTTGCATGCAGAATATCCCAGGTTCACCTCCCTGAATTGCTAGTTAGAAAGATTAGGTGAGGTCTGGAAGAAGGGGCCTTTTCTGCAGTGGCTCCCATTTTGTGGAATGTGCTCCCCAGGGAGGTTCTGCTGGCACCTTCATTATGTACTTTTAGGCACTGAGCGAAAACATTCCCTTTAACCAGGCCTTTAGTGATTGACATCCGATGCCCTTTTAAAATGTGTTCTAGAAAGGGGGATTATTGCGTTGTCTTTGTTTTTATTATGTATTTTCTGTATATGTGTGTGTGTGTGTGTGTGTGTGTGTGTGTGTGTGTATATATATATATATGGATTTTATGTTGTAACTGCTTGAAAACTACTGGTTTAGGGTGGTATACAAATTTAATAAATAATACATATTATAATACATATAATAATACATATTATAATAAGGTAAAGGTAAAGGGACCCCTGACCATTAGGTCCAGTCGTGACCGACTCTGGGGTTGCGCGCTCATCTCGCATTATTGGCCGAGGGAGCCGGCGTACAGCTTCCAGGTCATGTGGCCAGCATGACAAAGCCACTTCTGGCGCACCAGAGCAGCACACGGAAACGCCGTTTACCTTCCCGCTGTAGCGGTACCTATTTATCTACTTGCATTTTGACGTGCTTTCGAACTGCTAGGTTGGCAGGAGCTGGGACCAAGCAACGGGAGCTCACCCCGTCACAGGGATTCGAACCGCCGACCTTCTGATCAGCAAGCCCTAGGCTCAGTGGTTTAACCACAGCGCCACCTGGGTCATATTATAATACTAATGCTGATAAATGATTATATACAGCAGGTGGCACTGGAATTTATTTTTATTTGCTTCACTATCATACTGAAATTGATTCCTATTTGAATTCATCTTATCATTACGTAAATAAAACCTTTTGAAGACTTACTTGAAATTCATCTTCCTCCTGGCCCAGAGTTCTTGCAATTTACTGTTTATTCCTAGACTACAGCAGGTGGCACTGTGGTCTAAACCACTGAGCCTCTTGGGCTTGCTGATCAGAAGGTCAGTGGTTTGAATCCTGTTGCTCCGTCCCAGCTCCTGCCAAACTAGCAGTTTGAAAGCACACCAGTGCAAGTAGATAAATTGGTACCACTGCAGCAGGAAGAGAAACGCCGTTTCCGTGCACTCTGGTTTCTGTCACAGTGCTCCGTTGTGTCAGAAGCGGTTTGGTCCTGCTGGCCACATGAGCCAGAAAGCTGTCTGTGGACAAATGCTGGTTCCCTCGGCCTGAAAGTGAGATGAATGCTACAACCCCATAGTCGCCTTTGACTGGACTTTACTGTCCAGGGGTCCTTTACCGCTTTACTTTTACTAATGATGATGGTGATAATCAGGTAGCAGCAGGTGATTGGAAATACCTTTTTCCGCTTAAGACCCTGCAGTGCTGCTGCTAGCTAGAGTAGACGATACTGGGGTAGACAGACAAATAGTCAGACTGGATATAAGGCAGCTTCCCATGTTCTGACTAACACTTGAAGTGGGAGGGGGACAGTGCTCCGGGACTCCGGGTTTGGTAGCCAATGCTAATCTTACTCAGTGCAGACCCAATAAAATGAATGGACATGACCAACTGCATAGGAAGCTGCCCTGTACCCAGTCAGCTCATAGGTCCACCTAGCTCTGTATTGTCTACACTGACTGGCAGCAGCTCTCTAGTGTTTTAGACAGGAGCTCTCGAGATGCCAGGAATCAAACCTGGCCCCTTCTGTGTGGGAAGGAGATGCTCTACCACTGAGCCCAACTGCCTTTAACTTAGATCAGTTAATTTCAGTGGGCCTGCTTTGAGTAAGACCAGCACTGGATACAACCCTCAAATTTTTTTAAAAAATGTATATATTAAAAAAAAATATTCAGCAAAGTTTTTCTCCCAAATTCCATCTTTGCATGCTTCCTCATTATTTCAAATTTGGGTGGTGAGAACTGGTGCCATTTACATTTCCCTCATTTGGGGTTGTTTCTTGCATGGCATCACCTCCTTTTCTCTCTGCTATTTCATTTGTCATCTCTCACTATGTTGTCACCCTTTTGGACTTATTTGCACATTTAAAAATATGTGACACGTTTATTTGAGTTTCTATTATAGAATTTGTATAAAGTATCCTTCAAGCGTCGTAAAGGGATTTTGTCCTCTTAATTGTACCTTTCAGCTTCCTTTTAACTTCCTTTTAACTAATCCCACCAAGGTAAAGGTAAAGGGACCCCTGACCATTAGGTCCAGTCATGACCGACTCTGGGGTTGTGGCACTCATCTTGCGTTATTGGCTGAAGGAGCCGGTGTACAGCTTCCAGGTCATGTGGCCAGCATGATTAAGCTGCTTCTGGCGAACCAGAGCAGCACACGGAAACGACGTTTACCTTCCCGCTGTAGCGGTACCTATTTATCTTCTTGCACTCTGACGTGCTTTCGAACTGCTAGGTTGGCAGGAGCTGGGACCGAGCAACGGGAGCTTACCCTGTCGTGGGGATTCGAATCGCCGACCTTCTGATCAGCAAGCCCTAGGCTCTGTGGTTTAACCCACAGCGCCACCCGCGTCCCTTTATGTTAGGGAGTACCGTACTCATAAACATTCTAGGGATGGGGTGGTCATAGAATATTGTCAATAAAGGCAGCTGCTTTGGGGCAAGGCAGAATACTTTCTGAGCTGGGAGAAAAACCTCTTTCAAGCAAACCTCTTTGGGATGGGTGGCTGTGAGATGGGAGCTTCAGGAGGTGGGGTACAGAAGCTATGAAGTTTTGTGGGCAAGAAAGCCAAATCTCTATCTATAGGCAGTGCGAGTCATGGGTTTAGTGGGGGGGGGTGCAGGGAGGCAACTGTCCCCTCAAATCAAGTAAATAAATAAAAATATTTAACTAACTGACCAATTGTGTCTCAAATAACTTTGTTCTGCCCCCCCATAATGCCTGCCCCCCAAAATAAATCCTGACTATGCCTATGGTGCTAGTCCATGATATTTTGATTCCTAAGCCAGAAATCTAAGTTCCTCCCCTCCCCATTATTATGTAGCATGAGTCCCTAGGAAATTTCCCTGCACCTGTCTCATTGAAATGAATGGGACCAGTGCAAGAGTGAATGGCAGCCATTCCTTTCTATGTATGAGAGTAAAGCAGGTCCCTCAAGATAGAACACTAGTGGAGGTCAGATTGGTCTCAGTTAGCCTCAATTACTTGACAGGGGTGGGGTTTTCCTCTGGCCCCAAAGTCTTGCCCAGGGGTCAGCAAACTTTTTCAGCAGGGGGCCGGTCCACTGTCCCTCACACCTCGTGGGGGGCCGGACTATATTTTGAAGAAGAAAAAATGAACGAATTCCTATGCCCCACAAATAACCCAGAGCCCGCCCGCCGCACAGCAGTGCCCTCGGCGACCGCGCTGCGCGCTGAGCCCAGACCGGCGCTCTGGCGCCCCGCGCCACCCAGCCTACACCTAGAGCCGGCTCTGCCCCCCCAATCACTCCTCAAAACAGGTCATTGGTTGGTAGTCAGGGAGAGGCACATCACCTCCAAATTCATTGCCTCTTTCTCAGTGCTTCCCTGAGTGATGATTCTTGTTGAGAATGCTAGCTAGAGCATGACAGGGCCCTTTCAATCCTGTCCATTGTTTTAATGGGCATCGACTTAAAAAGGATACACAGAGGTCCACATGTTTCATCAAGGCTTGGCATATCTGTGGCAAATGATTATGTGCACACATGCCTGCGCAAAAATGTGTTGGGCCTGCTCGCATTCCAGTTTGTATGGAAAAATATCTGTAAAATGCTTAATCATTAGGAGCAATAAGTAAACTGATGTGCCTGGCTAAATTTAACAAGGTGTGTAAAACCATAAAGGGCTTGGTTATGCTGAAGGGACCTGCCAGGTGCTACTTGTTAAAATTCCACCCTTGAATGGAAGACTGGGTCGTCTGCAGAATGGTGGAGAGGGTTAATGTTGCTGACAGAGTCCTCTGCCCATCCCTTTACCCTGTGGTTTTTTTTTACACACACAGACAGCTCAGGCTGCATGGTGCCTTTCAGTTTTTTAACATTTAAAATGCTGAAATGTGACCTCTTCAAATAATCTCTCTCTCTCTCTCTCTCTCTCTCTCTCTCTCTCTCTCTCTCTCTCTCTCTCTCTCTCTCTCTCCATTGTAGATGTTTGTAGGAGAATGCTAATGTTTTATATTAATTCTTAATTGTACGATGTATTTATGCTTACGTTCTTAAATGCAGTCACCTGGAGACACAGGTAACAAGTGACGACTACTAATAATATAATGTGCAAAAACAGGAATTGTCTGTTATTTACTATGCTGCTTACCCTACCTAACAACCGGTTGCTCCAGAACATTATTGAGAATTGCCTGGGGTGGGACACCTAGGTTCACAAACCTGGGAGACCTGGATTCAAATCCTCACTCAGCCATGGTGAACCACACTGGGTGACCTTGGGCCAGTCACTGATTCACAGCCTTACATACTTCACAGGGTTCTTGTGAGAATAAAATGGGGGGGGGCAGGAATCATGTGTGGCCACCTTGGGTAATTATGTAATAATAAAATGCAGTAATAAAGGTAAAGGTAAAAAGGTAATAATAAAAACAAATCCCCCCCCACAGAAAGTGTATTATTTGAACAGAAAAGACAATGAAAATAATAATGTCTGTTTTAAAGTCTGCTTTCACTGCCCCCCATTAGTTAAATTAAACTGGATTTCTTTTGGGGAGGGGGGTTGTATTTAAAGACCCCTCATAATTTGAGGCCATAAACACAAGTTTCCGTAGCTTGTGTGTAAATGTGGCACTGCTGTCATACCAGAGATCTGAACTGGTCACTTGTAAATGGCTTTCCTCTGCTCCTCCTTCTGTTACTCCCTCCCCTCTCTTTTTGGACTCCCTACATTCACATGAAAATTAGGCCAAAGGCCAGATGTGGTTCTTGGTCTGCAGGTTGCTGACCCCCGGCTTAAATATGAATAGTAGCAGTATAAACTTTATATGAAACAATCTAGGAAATAAGTGAAGAGAATCACAAAGAGATGTGACATGAATACGTACTTCACGAAGCAGAGAAAATAAGGGATTGTATCCATCCTTAACTCTGCTCAGAGTAGATCCATCACAACTAGTGGGCAAGGCTAGCTTCCACCCATTAATTTCAGTGGGTCTACTCTGAGTAAAGCCGAGCTGGAAACAAACCAATCAAATGGGACCGAGAAGCATTTCCTCTGGCCTTGCGCTGATATAAAAAGCCCAAGGACTATAACAAGGTTCATATTTCTTTGCTGCTGACCATAGCTGCCAAGTTATCCCTTTTTTAAAGGGATTTTCCCTTATGCTGAATAGGCTTCCTCGTGAGAAAAGGGAAAACTTGGCAGCTATGCTGCTGACACAGCTTTATCCATCATTAATCTCATGTGCTTTTGTGAAGAGATCTTGGCAGCCTTATTCGATGTTTGTGCCGAAATGTCATTCAGGAACATTCCACAAAAGTAAAGATTCCACAAATGCTGCACACCACACTTCCATACCTCCATCTCTCCCCACTGCCGATTAGAACCAATTTTGTCACCCTGTCCCAAATGCACCCAACCAAAGGAACTTGCTTATCCAAGTTCTTCGCAAGCACCTTGAAAGCCTTTTTTTTTTAAAGCTCCCCATGTAAAAGGGCCAACCACAAACACATCTTTTTCTGGAGTGATTCTTTTCTGAACTGGAAAGAGCTTGGGCTCACTTCCACTTGGAACCTTCTCCGACCTTGGTGGTTTATGTAAACTCAGCTGTCCTGAAGCTGGTTGTGGTTGCTGAGTTAAGGCCGTCTGCACATGCTCCAAGGCACTTTTAGCTCCCTTCACATGTCCCAAGGTTAAGTGTAGCTGAAAAAGCAGGATTAAGCCCAGGTGTAATTTAAGCCCTGATTTTACTCCATTGGGGTTTGTTGGTTTGTTTGTTTTTAAATAAACTACATTGGAAGTGAAAATTCATGTGGATTTCCAGGAGAAACCATGAAAAGAGTTTGTAGTATGTTTTTGCATGTTTAGGTAGAGACACATTTTAGCTCTTGTTTTGAGAAAGCTCATTGAAACTCATGCACACCCATACATGCAATTGGGCAGTTTATTATGTACGTCTTCCACTGGTCTTGAAGTACTGAGAGTGGATACCATAAGCAGACATATGGTGGAACCTCCACTCACAACCACAATCTATTCCAGAGGCCCGTCCTTGTGGCGAAATGGGTCGCTGGTGGAAGCGACGCTGTGCGCAGGCGCATTTGGCGGCAGCCAGCTTCTGCACAGGGGCATTCGGCAGCAGCCCGCTTCTGCACATGTGCAGACGGTAGCAGCCACTTCTGCACGTGCGCGAATCGTGGCAAACCTGGTGTTTACTTCCAGGTTTGCCACGGTTGCGACTTGGAACTGGCCTAAGTAGAATGTAAAATAGAGACAAGTAGGACCTGCAACAAAATGTTGCAGCATGCATTGCTCCTATTCAAGGTTCCATACATTCAGCCATGTCCTCTTCCATGATACCCCTTCCTCCCCCACCCCAATAGATACTCAGTGTTCTGTAGCTACTGAGCATGCCCATTCCTCATTGAGCTGTTTTGGGGTCCCTGGTCCTATTGTTTGTGTAGAAGCGGCTCTCCAGGGTTTCATCCAGGGGTCTTTTCCAACCTTACCTGGAAATGCCCAGAACTGAATCTGGGACTTTCTTTGTGCTTTGCCACCGAGGTTGCATACACCTGATACATTTAATGCACATTGAACTTTTTTTGCAATTATGTTGCTTTCCCTGGCACAAGAATAATTTGTATTGTAGTTGACTCCTCACAGAGGTAAAGTCCCCAGCACCCTTAACAAAATGTCAGTTCCCAGGATTCTTTGGGGGAAGCCATATGTTGGGTGTCTGCAGCATGGGCATAGCCAGGATTTTTGTTGGGGGGGGCAGGACTTTTGTGGGGGAGAAAATGTTAGGATATGAATGCAATGAACAAAACAAACAAACAAACAAACAAACAAACAAACAAACAGGTAAAGGTAAAGGACCCCTGACAGTTAAGTCCAGTCGCGAACAACTCTGGGGTTGCTGTGCTCATCTCACTTTACTGGCCGAGGGAGCTGGCGTTTGTCTGCAGTTTTTCCAGGTCATGTGGCCAGCATGACTAAGCCGCTGTTTACCTTCCCACTGGATCTGTACCTATTTATGTACTGTACTTGCACTTTGACGTGCTTTCGAACTGCTAGGTTGGCAGGAACTGGGACCGAGCAACGGGAGCTCACCCCATCGCAGGGATTCAAACCGCCGACCTTCTGATTGGCAAGCCCTAGGCTCAGTGGTTTAGACCACAGCACCACCCTGCAAATTCAGAGTTTTGAAATCTTTCTCCTCTGCATGAATGACGCACCCCTTACTATCCCAAACAACAAGAATGTCATGGCAGGGCAGTCTCACTAGTTGCAGAAATGATTTATGGATGATATCTGGCTATAACTATGCTGGGCTGGCTCCAGATTTGAAGGGAACCTCAAGCAATGTGTCTTCTGGTGGGCCTCTAAGAAAAATGCGGGGGGGGGGGAGGGGAGAGAGAATCTGGTTCTCAAAAGTGCCAACAAGTAAGATTTATTACTGCATGACCTTTTGGGCCAGAAGTTCCTTTTTCAGAAGCAATCTTAAATTTGCAAATTCTTTAGAGGGTTGGAAGCAGCCTTGGTAATATGCAAGACCATTTGATGCCCTCCCCCCAGCTCTCATGGTGCCAGCTTACGAGTGGGCTTTGGAAAGGAGGTGTGAGGCTCTGGAAGGGTCCTAGGTGTGTAGCCAAGGAGGGCACCCTCCAAAAGCCTGGGAAGCACTTGCCCACTTTTGGGAAGAAGGGAGGAGGACTCTGGGACCCTGCCAGAACCCCCGTGCCTCTTTCCTGAACTGGGCAAGCTCTTCCCAGGCTCTGAGAAGCGGCACTCCTTGGTTGCACACCCAGTGTTCCCATGCCACTCACACTGCTCTAAATTCTTGCCTGCTGCCTATCTAGCACCATAAGACTTGAAAATTATGCATTTGTTTATTTTATATCCCTACCTTTCTACCTTTTACCCAAGACTGTTGTTGTTTTTTTTAAAAAAAGAACATCACAACAATTGCAATGCAAAGGTAAAACAACATTATATGTTGAGCCCTTTAACAGCTTCCAGTATCAATACAATTTGCTTTGAAGACCCTCCTTGTGGGTTGTGCCCTAATTCCCATGTTCTGCTGATTAATGTTAGTGTGTGACAATAATAATGGGAAGTGTCAGCTTTCCAAAATCAGTACCTGAATGCTCTGGGTTTTTTTATGTCTGAAACTCCCAAACACAACTATTATTTCAGGGCTGGGGAACCTGTGGCTTTCCGGATGTTGCAATGCCGGACTACAAATCCCATACAACATGGGTCAAAAGGTTTCTGCCATCAATGCTCTCCTGCTCTTTGACTCCCCTAACTAGCGCAAGCAGATTATCCACAAGCAGACCAAGTGTTTAGAAACAGGAATAGAAAAATTGGCAATTTGTGTAATCATAATCAAACTGGAGTTAGGATAATTTTCTTGAGAATTATGTCCCCTCCCCTCCACTCCCATCATCGTTTTGGCTTTTCTCAAAACCAAGGAACTTCAAGTCTTGGAGAGGGCCTGAAGGAGCAACAAAGGTCTTGGTCTGTGCATCAACATGGCCTTGGTTTTTGCCCTAGTTGAATTGCCACATCACGGTGACCTTCTGTAGATGCTGTTGCTTCTTCTGTGCTTGTGCAAACACCACTCCAGGGAAAAGCCCTTGTAGAAACTGGTGGAAACCCATGACACTGTTTCTCGAGACACATTCCATATATATTTTATTGAGCTCATTCAGCTGCATTAGTTCACTCGGAGGCAAAACCATTCAGTCAAGACAGTTGTTCCAACTTTTCTCCAACAGTAATAAAATGCAAAAATGAGTCAAGCATCTACATCTTGCACAATGAAACTCCTTGGTTAATAAGGAATAAGGAATGTTGGTGCTAAGCCCATTGTATCATCCCCAGGTCTTTGGCTGGTGTTGGCTATGCTCCTGTAGCTTGGATTTACTAGTGCTCACCTGTAGAATCATAGGATTCTCCAGGCAGAATTCCTCCATTAGGATAATTATTATTATTATTATTATTTATACCCCACCCATCTGGCTGGCTTTCCCCAGCCACTCTGGGCGGCTTCCAACAGAAAAATAAAATAAAATAATCTATTAAACATTAAAAGCCTCCCTAAACAGGGCTGCCTTCAGATGTCTTCTAAAAATCTGATAGCTGTTTTTCTCTTTGACATCTGAAGGGAGGGCGTTCCACAGGGTGGGCACCACCACCAAGAAGGCCCACTGCCTGGTTCCCTGCAACTTGGCTTCTCACAACGAGGGAACCGCCAGAAGGCTCTCGGTGCTGGACCTCAGTGTCCGGGCAGAACAATGGGGGTGGAGACGCTCCTTCAGGTATACTGGACCGAGGCCATTTAGGGCTTTAAAGGTCAGCACCAACAATTTGAACTGTGCTCGGAAACATACTGGGAGCCAATGTAGATCTTTCAAGACTGGTGTTATGTGGTCTCGGCGGCCACTCCCAGTCACCAGTCTAGCTGCCGCATTCTGGATTAGTTGTAGTTTCTGGGTCACCTTCAAAGGTAGCCCCACGTAGAGCGCATTGCAGTAGTCCAAGCGGGAGATGGGTCACTTACCAAGAAGGAGGAAGTACTGTATATCATCTTTCCAAAAAAGAGAAAGCGGGTAACTAATTTGCATAACTTTTGCATATGCTAATTTATATGTATGAATGGAAATTTAGAATTCCTGTAATTGAAGTAGGAATATAATACATCTCACCTTATCAAATAAGAAGGGGATCAGGTGACCTGTGTGCCTGCTCTGCTTGCTGCCCAGCTGCTCAATGCTGATGGGCAATTTCAACGTCCTTGCTGCTCTCCCTTGTTAGGAAACCTTATCTTTATATTTAAACTGGACTTGTAGTGGATAGCCCTTCAAACAGATATCCTTCTCCAGCTGTCAGCTGTCCGGTACTAATTGCCACTGTATGGCATCAATCCAATGTGGTCATAAAACGACAGCATTACATGTCAGCTAACAAATACTGTCAAATGCTAAATAGCTGCCTAATTACAAGCTTCCCTGGAAAAGAGCTTGCAGACCCACCGTTGAACTTCGTCTGTAATGTTCAGCCTAAGCAAAGGGACTGCTGTTTGCTTTCTATGCTACCCTCTCAATTTACAATAAGTGATGGATGGGTAACCCCAACAGTGTCTCACATGGATAAGGTTGTGCAAGACTTTTGTGGTAAATTTAATAATTCAATTCATTTTTGTTAACAAACACCTCATTTATTAGATTTGCATACATTCCACTATTAATTTATTAAATCCTTTATTTTATTTCATTTGGTTATTTTTTATTTCAGAGAAAACCTGCTGTTGTTCCAGGGCATTAGTGGGAAAATAAAATTGTGATAGCTACCCCCAAAAAGCCCTCTCCCGAAAAGAAACAAAAACAAACACAGACACACATTGCCACAATGTTTAGGTTATTCTGCGATTTAGAAAATAGTGGCCTCCAGGTGACAGGTGCTGAAAGGATTTCTGCTGCCACCAGATAAGGTAAGTAACCCCTCCAAATGAATGAGGAATGGGTATGTATGTGATAATGAAAATTTGCCTCATTCATACCCATTTGTTATTGTTAGCATTTTGTAATGCATGAAAACTGAGCCCCATCATGCAGTTCAAAATGTCATTCATTACAAAATGAATGTGCACCGCTGATAAGGTGTTCCACTCGGCCATATGCTGAGGTTCTTTGGCAAAGAATTCAAGGTGGAAAGTGTTTCCTAGAGGAAGAGAATCTGGCAACTGCCACAATATATTGTTATAGATTTGGGGTCCCTCACCTGGCTGGAAGCCATATCATCCTAGGATGGGGAACAATAGCACAGGAGCAGGGGCAGCCCAAGAGGAGGTGGTGCCCCCCTCTCCACCAGGGAAGAAGGGGTGAGAGAAGATTGACATTGGGAACAAGGCAGGAAGGAAGACTGACATCAGAGAGCCAGTGTGGTGTAGTGGTTAAGAGTGGTAGATTCGTAATCTGGGGAACCAGGTTCACATCCCTCCTCCACATGCAGCTGCTGGGTGACCTTGGGCTAGTCACACTTCTTTGAAGTCTCTCAGCCCCACTCACCTTACAGAGTGTTTGTTGTGGGGGAGGAAGGGAAAGGAGAATGTTAGCCGCTTTGGGACTCCTTTGGGTAGTGATAAAGTGGGACATGGGCGTAGGCAGGGGGCAGGAGGGGGCAGCTGCCCCCCCCCTAGAAGCAAAAAAATTAATGTATTTTACAGACCATAACCAGCACTTTTCCCCTCCAAAAACTGAAGTGGAAAAGGCTTTGCTTTAGCAAGAGCAGCTAAGTCTCCGCTTGCTGGGGGGGGGCACAGCAGTAACAAAAACACATCAAATAAATAAAGCAAAGTGGCTACCAGTAGTTAAGCAGTTAAGACAATGGAGCATATATCCCCAGGCAAGATTTGATAGCTGACCATTTCACCCTATTGTTCTTAAGTGGGACTTGTTAATGAGCATTCAGGAGCATTAAGAGTTCTATTGGCGATTTAATGAGGGTGCAGACTCAGAGGATTCAATTTGACTAAGGTGGCTCTGCAAGGCTAAAAGGAAGTGAATAAGAAAGGGGGGGCTGTAGCTTTGACAGACACAGTGATGTTTATAAAAAGCAGTGGTGTTCCAGTCTGCCCCTCCTCCTGCATCTGTATACTGTAAATCAGGGGTGGCCACCTCCCAAGAGACTCTGATCTACTCAGAGTTTAAAACTGGGTGTGATCTACCCCCTTTTGGGGGGTTCAGGTCAAAGCTGTTGAGTTTTTTTAAAGGAAGGGAAGCCCTGTTTTTTGGGGTTTAGGTCAAACTTGTTGAGCTTCTTTTAGGAGGGAGGGAGGCCCATTTTTGTTTAGGGCTTCAGGTCATAGTTCAATTTTTTTGAGGGAGGAGGAAAATTTTGGGTGAGCTTTTTTTAGGGGTGCCAGTGACCTACCAGTGATCTACCACAGACATCCAGTGATCTACTGGTAGATCACAATCTACCTGTTGGACGTGCCTGCTGTAAATCAAGCAGAGAGAAAGCTGCTTACAAGGCTCCTGTACATGCAGAGTTCCAGCATCACAGCGTCACCCAGAGGCACCCACAAATATGAGTTATCCCTCTCTCTATTTCTTCCTTCCTTCCCTCCCTCTTCCATCCTTAATAAAATACGGGGGGGGGCAGATAAGCCCCACATAGAAAGCCCATCAACATGGGGGGATGACTCTTTCAAATACGGTATTTACCAGTAATTGGGGGGGGGAGGCACCTAGGCCTCTAGGAGTTGGCTGCTATGCCTAGGAGTAGGACAATTCAAGAAAGCAGAACGATGCATATGGTATGGTAATATATCAATAGAATCGTAGAATTGTAGTCGGAAGGGACCACAAGGGTCATCTAGTCCAACCCGCTGCAATGCAGGATTTTTTTCCTAAGGTGGGGCTTGAACCATGGTTGAAATATTATGCTGATATGCAGCAACGCCTCGGAGCTGTCGTAGCTGCGGCCATGCCTTGCCCCGCCCTCGCCCGCCCTTCCACCCCCTCTCGCCTGCCCGACCCTCCTGTCCTCTTGCTGCAGAGTTCCAGCATCACAGCGTCATCCAGAGACACCCACAAATATGAGTTATCTCTCTATTTCTTCCTTCCTTCCCTCCCTCTTCCATCCTTAATAAAATACGGGGGGGGCAGATAAGCCCCACATAGAAAGCCCATCAACATGGGGGGATGACTCTTTCAAATACAGTATTTACCAGTAATTGGGGGGGGGCACCTAGGCCTCTAGGAGTTGGATGCTATGCCTAGGAGTAGGACAATTCAAGAAAGCAGAATGATGCATATGTATGGTAATATATCAATAACATCATAGAATTGTAGTCGGAAGGGACCACAAGGGTCATCTAGTCCAACCCCCTGCAATGCAGGATTTTTTTCCTAAGGTGGGGCTTGAACCATGGTTGAAATATTATGCTGATATGCAGCAACGCCTCGGAGCCGTCGTGGCTGCGGCCGTGTCTTGCCTCGCCCTCGCCCGCCCTGCCACCCCCTCTCGCCTGCCCGACCCTCCCGTCCTCTCCAGCCAAGCAGGGTAGCCGCCAACGCTACCAGCCCCAGAAGCACAAGGTGGCCGCTGCTGCCACCGCCACGATGTCATCAGGCCCGTTGGCCCTTTAGCCCCGCCCACTTTGTGGCCCCTCCCCTTCTGTGCCTTGGCCCCGCCCCTGAACGACCATGGCTTGCCCCCCCCTAGTTTTGATCCTGGCTACGCCCCTGAAGTGGGATATCAAATCCAAACTCTTCTTCTTCAGGATCTACTGCTTCAATAACTCCTGCCACCTGAGGCAGTTGCCTCACCTTGCCTTATGGGTGGGCTGGCCCTGGTCAGGGGAGTTATTGCTGGAGGAAGAGTTTTGGCTGATGCTGGAAGCTGGAGACACTCTGTGCTGGATCCAAAGCTATCACTTGGGGTTCTCCCTGGTAACCCAATGCCAAGATTTGTGGGGTGCTAATGCTTTGAGCCCCTCAGAGAGCCAGTGTGGTGTAGTGGTTAAGAGCGGTAGACTCGTAATCTGGGGAACCGGGTTCACGTCTCCGCTCCTCCACATGCAGCTGCTGGGTGACCTTGGGCTAGTCACACTTCTTTGAAGTCTCTCAGCAGCACCCACCTCACAGGGTGTCTGTTGTGGGGGAGGAGGGGAAAGGAGATTGTTAGCCGCTTTGAGACTCCTTTGGGTAGTGATAAAACGGGATATCAAATCCAAACTCTTCTTCTTCTTCTCTATCCTATGCTAAGGTTCAATATATGTGTAAATTAAACCATATATCCTGAAGACACCACAGTCTCCACTGACATTCATTCAAACCTTCATACCAAGGAAACTGAACTCTGGGTGGGCACAGGCATTCCTGAAGCATCTCACTGCTCAGAGATTGGGGTGTGAGTAACAATAGTTAGCTGTGAAATAGCAAGCGAGCTGTCAAATACATTCAAATACTGAATCACAGATATCAAATACTCAAATAAAATATAATTAGTTTTCAAATACAGATCTAAGTTACAGTACAAGCATTCAGAGAGTTGCAGGACAACAGGCCATGGACATTTGTAGCAGAGGAGAATTTTGGGAAGCAAATCCATTGCCATTCTGTACTGCAACCTTTAGGTGTTCTGAAATGCATCCATTTACATTCACTCCTAGGCACAAATGTGAAGTGCTCATATTGGGGACAGTGTTGTAAAGAAGGAAATACTTTCCCTCCATTTCTAGCAATGGGTAACCTGTGGGAATTAGACTTTAGTTCCCATTTACAGATGGCGCTGTAGTCTAAACCATTGAGCCTCTTGGGCTTGCTGATCAGAAGGTTGGCGTTTTAAATCCCCGCAACGGGGTGAGTTCCCATTGCTCTGTCCCAGCTCCTGCCAACCTTGCAGTTCGAAAGCACGCCAGTGCAAGTAGATAAATAGGCACCACTGCAGCAGGAAGGTAAACGGTGTTTCTGTGCTCTCTGGTTTCTGTCACGGTGTCCCTCTGTGGACAAATGTTGGCTCCCTCGGCCTGAAAGCAAGATGAGCACCACAACCCAATAGTCACCTTTGACTGGGTCCTTTACCTTTTACCCTCTTAGAAAAACTATGCAAGACACTCTCGTTTAAAGTTTAAAGAACATGTAACTTTTACTTAGTGTACTTGCAGTTGTGGATTAAATATATATACAATGCAGGTGGAGGTTCCTTTTAGTTGCTAAAACATCTGACATAGATTAACCTGTTACAGACAACTAACATTTACAGACTGACTGATATGCTAACTCTGATCAGGGAAGACAGCAGCACAATACAACATACTTGCTGCTCTGTTCACACTCACAAGACTGTTAATAACGGAACCAACTGAAATAACTGCCACAGAGCACATGACATCACAGCAGTTCTACAGCCCTTTCAAACATTAACCCTTTACATATGCATTTTGGATGCTAACATCCCACTTAGGCTTCATCCTCGCCAACGGGGATTTCACAAGGGTGCAATTTGTCTCTATATGTAAAGTATGCAGAGATTCACTGCAGCATGGTCTTTGCAATATGCCGTTCCGCACAGGCATTCTGTAGTAATATAACAACACAGAGCCATATATCAATAGTCTGTCACTGAATGATTTTCATCCAACACACAGCTAAGCCTAGTCTTTTCCAGGAGGTTTCAAAAAGTGTATCTGAGATTTGCGGAAAGCACGATTTTATTTATGTGCTTGGGAATTCTGGGTTGTTGTTGTTGAAGAAGAAAAAATCTCTTCAATAAGTTTTCCCTGAAAGGCATTATGGAAAATTGGCTTTGGCCACCCTGGCTGTGCTACTGTGGTATTTTAAATTTTAGCGTGTGTGGAGGGAGGGAGAGGGGATGTGGCTCCGCTCCCTAAAAAGCTGGAGAATACAAGTGGGTCCAGAAGAATGGAATTTTGCCTTGTTAAAAAAAAAAACCTACTCCAGAAAAGCTGGTGTATGATGACAACCAGATGCTTCTCTGATTTTATCCTTCATCTCTTCCAGAGGTATATATATACAGTATTGGCTGTGTCTAGGGTATTTCTCTTTTCCCAGACAGAAATTATTTCTGGCTTTATCAATGTAGAAGCACTTTTCTCAGAGCCAACCTCAGACATCAGCTTGAATTCACTGTTTTGCTAGAGATTCTTAAAGCAAACTGTACTACAGGCCCAGACTCCCGCTGGCAAAAGTGTATCCGTTTTGCTCCCTGCAGTGGGTTCTGAAAGTTCTTGCAGTTCAGAATTTATTGCAGCTATTCACTAGTCATAAAGCAGCATAGCCATGGCCAACCATGAGCCTAGCAGGAGGTAAGCAGACAGTAATGAGAGCCTGGTACTGCAGCACCAGCTCCAAGTCCAAGGGGCCCCTGACATAGTCCTCTATAAGTGATGGTGGCAGTAGAGGTGCTCTAAGGATGGCTGGGAGCTTTGCATTTTAAGTTCATGCAATGCTGCAGAGGACCCATTGCAATGTTACTCCAGGGCATTTTGGTAAATTTAAATGATGGCTCCTCACAGACTCAGCCTAGTGTGAGGTATCCAGAGCAGGCATCAGTGCTGGTGGACCCTGATTAGACCATGATGGCTGTCTTTGGAAAATAATAATAACAACACTACTACTAATGGCAGCTTCCAGCAAAATATAGAAACATAATAAAACGGCAAACATTTAGGACTTTAAAGGTATGTGCTAGCACCTTAAAACTGCACCTAGTAGTGAATGGGCAGCCACTCCAGTTCTTTCAAAATGAGAGTGTCAGGCAAATCCACCAGGCTGAACCTCTTAAAATTCTGTGAATTCTGTACTCATTATAGTTCATCACTGTCAACCCTACATCTAGGGTTGCCAGACTCAATAGAGGACAGGACTTGTGTGCCTTTAATTGCCCTGCTCTCTTTTGAGTCTGGAAACCTTAAAGAGAAACCAGCAGACCCTTTGCTTGGAAATTAAACAAAGGGTCTGCTGGTTTCTCTTTAAGGTTCTAGAGACTCAAAAGAGAGCAGGGCAAGTAAAGGCACAGAAGTCCTGTCCTCTATTGAGTCTGGCAACCCTACCTACATCTGCATCCTGTGACTTACTAGGCAATGCCCAAACGCTTTCCTGCCTATCTTCATGGCTATGAGGACTCCAGCCCATTATATAGAGAGAGCGAGAAAGAAAGAAAGAAAGAGAGAGAGCGCTCTCTTTTTCTCCATCTTCCAACAATAATAAAAATCAGCAAAAGCAATGGCATCAATAATCACAAGACTGAAAAATATGAAACAGTGGCACAATAAAACAGTCAAGCACCAGAGGACAGAGGAAAATGGAAGATAAAAACAGACTCACAAAACATATGAAGCCACCTTGTGCTCAATCAGGCTGCTTGGATGCAACGACTGGCACTGTTGACAATATGAATGGCAGCAGCTTTCCGGCATCATACTGCCAAAGTAGAAGTGACTGTCAGATGTGTTATTTTGCACCTAATCTGTAGGGCTGTAGTTGTTTTAAAGCCAGCTGGCTCTTCTTTTCTGACACCCTTTACAACTTAAAAAGAAAGAAAATAACTATTCGAAGCACATGCAGTTTCACATTTTAAACTAACTGAAATGTTATGATGACTAAAGGAATAAAATGGAGTTTGCTTATGCTGAATGGTATTTATTTGGGAACAAGCATCATTTTGCTATAAAGGGGGAAATATGTTTAAATTAAAAACAATAAAGTATCTGTAACCTCATACTTAATCTGCTTGCTGCACTGCCACAACTTTAAAGTGTTTCTAAAAATATGAAGAAAGGTGGTGATGTGGGGTGTGTTTGCTGCTGCCCCCATATGTCTCTCTCAGGAAATGGGTGAGGTCACCCCAGAATGCTCCCTGAGAAAATCATAATTGCTGTGCACATTTTGAATTGAGCCAAAGTGACTTCAGTGGTACCTCGGTTTATGAACACAATTGGTTCTGGAAGTCTGTTCATAAACTGAAGCGAACTTTCCCATTGAAAGTAATGGAAAGTGGATTAATCCGTTCCAGACGGGTCCGTGAAGTACTTAAACTGAAGCGTTCATAAACTGAAACATGGGTGTAATTGGTTCCAGAAGTCTGTTCATAAACTGAAGCGAACTTTCCCATTAAAAGTAATGGAAAGTGAATTAATCCGTTCCAGATGGGTCCGCGGCGTTCATAAACCGAAAATTCATAAACCGAGGTGTTCATAAACCGAGGTTCCACTGTTCATCCATCAGTGCACCCAGAGTTACTCTAGCCCATTTCCATATATCTAGGGGTGTTTCCTTGGTGTGGAATAACCACCCTTCATTCAGTCACTTTATACATGGGAAACTGCCTTATATAGACCTTTGGTTCATCTAGTCTGGGGTTGTTGACCGTGAATGGCTGTGGTTCTCTTGGTTTTCAGACAGGAGTTCTTACCAACTTTACCTAGATACACCAAGGGTTAAACCACAGAGCCTAGGGCTTGCCAATCAGAAGGTTGGCGGTTTCAATCCCCGCAACGGGGTGAGCTCCCATTGTTTGGTCCCAGTTCCTGCCAACCTAGCAGTTCGAAAGCACAAAGTGCAAGTAGATAAATAGGTACTGCTCCAGCGGGAAGGTAAATGGTGTTTCCGTGCACTGTTCTGGTTCGCCAGAGGTGGCTTAGTCATGCTGGCCACATGACCCGGAAGCTGTACGCCAGCTCCCTAAGCCAATAAAGTGAGATGAGCGCCGCAACCCCAGAGTCGTCCGCGACTAGACCTAATGGTCAGGGGCCCGTTCACCTTTACCTAGATACACCAGGGAATCTTTTGAACATGGGACCTCTTGCAGGATTGGCCACTGAGGTATTGCATGATTGCCCTCTGGTGCTTTTCCTGTGCTTTTTCCTGTCTTTTCTCAGCAGCGGGGGGGGGGGGGGAGGCAACAGAAAACAGGCAGTACAATCTTTCCACATGAGTATAGCTTTAGCACTACATCCCCATCTTCTCAAAAAGGCATTGTTTTGATATATGCAATGATATACGTATCAAGATGTTGAACCAGTAAACATACTCCTGTATTACCTTTCCTGTAGGTGCATTTTGGGAATACTTCCATTGATCTTTTACTTTATACTTTCCCACCTACATAGCTCAGTTGGTTAGAGCATGGTGCTGATAACACTGAGGTTGCAGGTTCGATCTTTGTATGGAACAGCCGCATATTCCTGCATTGCATGGGGTTGGACTAGACGATCCTCAAGGTCCTTTCCAACTCTACAATTCTATGATTATATGATCTTTTAATATTCCAGAGGTAGCCAACATGGTAACTTCCATATTATGATGGACTATCATTCTCATCATCCCTGACCATTGGCCATGCTGGCTGAGACTGAAGGTGTTTTACTGCAAATTTTAAAGCATGATTTAAAAAAACCTCCACTGCCTTTCTTGTATTTCCAGTTGGCACCTTTTTACCACCATTTTAAATAAGGTTTCTAGTGTTATTTTTTGGTCTACTATTTAATGTTGAAGGTAAGCACTGAAACTTGAGTGGTGTTTTAGTGCAAATTAAAAAAAAACTGTTTTGCAAGCAGGTTTTAAAATGGTATCCTCAGGTGAAATGTCCCTCCCCAGCACCAGCAGTCATGTCCACCAGTGTGAATGAAATGTAGCAGAGGAAACTACAACAAAACCACAATACCACTCGAAGTGTGGAACATCAGCTGCAATTCTATTCACAGGAGAAGGGCAAAGACTGGACAGGGCTTGGAGCTGCCCGTATGAATTCACTCTAAGGTTTAAGTGGCATGCAGACTTGCAGAAAATAACCACTGATTATCTCTAGGTCATCCCATGCCAACAGAACTTGTGTTTGAAGAACATGGGCAGTGACTTATAAAAGATGAAAAGCTTCATATTACATCCATAATGTGCACAACAGAAATTAATGCAAACAGCCATAACATGATGTTTTTTTTATAGTGCTTGGTCCTGTCAAGTTTTATTTATTTAGCCTTTGATCTTCTGTTTTAATTTAATTAAATGGGGTGGAATAATATATCAGTGTCATGGTGCGACAATTTCATCAACAGCTGCTAATGATTCATTTCGTACATTGCCACACACACATATATCATACTGGATTAGGTTGGCCCTTAGCATTGAGACAATTATTTCTCATTAGTGGTCACCAGCAAGATTTCCCATGGCTTTTAGGTGACTATAATTTTCAAATTTAACAAACCTCTTGATTCCCCTTCCTTTTCTTGTAAAACACACACACACACACACACCAAACCATGACTGTTACAGCAACAAAGAAAGAGGATGGTTAGGCCTGGTAAGCCTTTAAACTGAAGAAGGGAAGTTGAGGATGTACACTTGAATGGGTCCCACAATCTAAATGACACCTATTCTCACTCTGCAGCTGTGTCGATCACATCTGTGCTACACATCTGCTGTACAGATGTGTGGAATCAGCATAAGGGTACTGTCTACATCCACTGCCAGTAAGTGCTATTTTGGCTTGCATTTTGCCTGTGTGAGCATTCCATTTTAGCAGCTGGGCTGTCTGAAATGATTTTGCTGCCCCAGGTGAGATTAATCACCTATAGGCACCTTGGTCTATGCAAGGGGAGGCAAAGGCAAATTATGCTTCCCTGTACAGCAGTTAGGGTATCGGACCAGGACCTGGGAGAGGGGAGGAGAGTTCCCACTTGACCATGAAGGAAGCTCACTGGGCGACCGTGGGGTCAGTCATTGCCTCTCAGTCTAATCTTCCCCACAGAGTTGTGGCGATTAAATGAGGAAGGGGAGACCCAACCATGTAGGCCACTTTAAGATCCTGGAGAAAAAAGGTGGAATATAAAAATTGCTGCTGTTGTTGTTGCCCTTTGCAAGGGAACTCTAAGGGACACCTACAGCACCAGGATTTTTAGATCAGTAGGGATGCATTAAGAGAGAAACTGTCCTCTCCCTTTATATGATTTTTCTCCAGTTACAGGCCCCTTCCCCTACTCTCTACAAACAAATGGGACCTTTTGCTCCATTCATTTGTGGAATGAAGAAAGAGGGAATTGACTGCAGGCTGAAAAACAGGTATCTGGTGTGTATGTGTTTAAATTCCTCCTTGAAGGATTTCCTGAGTAGCCTGGAGCCCTGAAGTTCTACTCCCTGGGCAGCCATCTGTCCTGACTATAGGGATTGTGTAGAACTATAATAATCATGATATTATTTGGAGGCCCTTTCTGAGGTTTAATGGTCCTGAGTGCCATGATAAAATGTTTGTATTTTGGCCTGCACTTGGCTTCTTTAAAATCTCCTTCAGCTCAGAATGCGGTATTCCATCGTCATAAAATCAGGGAAGAAATAGCCAAGGCCCCTTTCGGAGGAAAATTGAGTAGCACAGGTAGCCAAGTCAGCATGAGAAGCAAGCTTCCTTTGCCAGATGGGTGGGGTATAATAATAATAATAATAATAATAATAATAATAATAATAATAATATAGTGTAAAGACAAGGCTGAATGGAGAGAGGTGGGGAGCCCTATGCCTAGGACTGCAGGAATTTGGATGGAACTGCCTTTGCACACTTTCAGACATGAACATATGGCAACCTACCTTAGAAGGGTGTTGTGGTACAAGCACGCACACAGAAAACTAAATAATAAAAGACAATTTAAGACTGCCTCAGAATGATGATGCATAATGTGTGTCATTAGCGATGAGGCTAGTCAGTGTGTGTCACTCACTATCCAGGATTGGACAAATTACAGGCTCCCATTATATGCAGGGTTGCATGGAACTGAGGTCTCTCACATAGAGTTCATGTATATGCCAGCAAACCCGAGCCTCTGGACTTCACTTCAGACTGTAGGTCCATTTGCATGATGGAACATTCTTCTGTTTAAAAACAAACAAACCTCTACACACCCAAAATACATAGCCATAGGTGATGACAATTCTGTGTGGTGATCTTTTACACCACCGGTGCTATATCATCTTGATGATGCGGCTGTTTTAAAGGAGAGAAGCACACAGCGGCTTAATCTGATGGATATGCTCTAAAGAAACTGAGATATAAAGTCTTGTTTTTAAAAGCAGGAAGTCCCGTGGGTTTCCATGGGGCTTACTCTCAGGTAAATGTGTACGGAACTGCAACCTAAAACCCACTTTGTTGACCACGCCCTCAAAAGTTAGCCACCCCAGAAATGCACTCTGCAGATGCTCAGAGAGCCCCTCCTTAAATCTTCCTTTGCTGTTCCTGGCATTCAGAACAAGAACTGTGGAACCTTGGCAAGCCAAAGCTCACAGGAAACGAAAGATTGTCTAGTCTCCCTCCATTGCTTAACAAAGAGCAGCAACATGAGCACGCCATTGCCAACTGCCTTCGCACTACACACCCCACAACCTTTCGCTGCAGCTCACAGCACCTTCAGTAAAGATAATCCCTAGCCAGCAATAAAACTGCGCGTCCCGGAAAGCCATGCTAGGCAGGAATGCAGCATTCTGATTGGCTGCTCTGACGTCACACTCCAACCCGATAAAGCATTGTGCAGCAGTGTATTTCGGCCGTTCCTTTTTCTTCCCTCCCCCTCCAACCCCCGTTCCGCTTTTGCTCCATAGCCTTATGAATGGGTGCGTTTGTTCCTTAAAAATAAAATAAAATAATCCAGCGTGCTGAATAAATAACTACCCGTCACAATGTCCCCCTCTCTCGCCTAGGCATCTCCCATTAACAATTTAGCCCTTCTGAAATTATGCCACGTAATGAATTAGGCTTTAAAAGAATTGGTTGACGCTTTCACGTTGCCAGGTCTAAATTATCTCCTGCTGGCTGATGTATAGGCATTAAATTGTAACTCTGATTTGAAAAGAAATCAGAGAACAGTTATAGTAATTTATTAATGTATATTTTCACTGTTAGACATGCTGTTCTCTCTCTCTCTCTCTCTCTCTCTCTCTCTCTCGTGTGTATGTGTGTGTTCGTTCTACCCTACCATTCTAAAACAGGAGTGGTTCTTACTTTATGTGATGAAATAACTGGATTCTGGCCATCTTTAACACAAGTTGGGAAGACCAGAAACTTTGCACATTTATACAGTACCAGGAATAAAAGGAGTCGTGGGCGCGATCCAAGAATATGTAATCCTGAGGAACAACTTCCTATACAATTCCAAATATTGTTGGTCTGCTGGAGATTTTTTATTCACATTCACTTTGAGGGTTACCCGCTTCAACAGATAAGAATCTTGGAGGAAACGTTATATTTTTTTGAAATCGGGGGTATTTCACCAACAAGCATTTCAAAGCGCCCTCCCCAAAGGCTGATTATTACACTTCATATATGTGTGTTTGCGTCACACGAAGAGCTATTCTATTCTATAAGCTGTATGCGAGATACTATGACTGCATTCTATTCAAAACAAGGACAGTCTGAATATTTGTTATATTTATCGGTCGCTTCATGCAAGGAGCCTCTTCTAAGCGACGTACAATAATGCAAAGCAAACATGGAAACTTCAAGTCTAACTGAAATCTAGTTAAATAAAAAAATTCCTTCAGTAGCACCTTAAAGACCAACTAAGTTTATATTTTGGTATGAGCTTTCGTGTGCATGCACACTTCTTCAGATACACACTTCTTCAGATACACACTTCTTCAGTGTGTATCTGAAGAAGTGTGCATGCACACGAAAGCTCATACCAAAATATAAACTTAGTTGGTCTTTAAGGTGCTACTGAAGGAATTTTTTTATTTTGCTTCGACTCAGACCAACACGGCTACCTACCTGTAACTGAAATCTAGTTGACTTCAGTAAAGAGATGTTGCACCCTACTAGGCAAAATTATGCTTATAAACTGCTGGGATCTCTTTGTTTAACAAAGCTGCCCCTAATCTGGAGGATTTCTCTCATTCTTCTTCTAAATATTAATTTGTAGACGGAAAAGGTAAACCTGCATAAATGACAGGCGCAAATCATCTAAAAAGGAAAGCATTGGTTTGTCTTTATCTTTACTTTGGAACGTAATCTAGCAATTGAATTAAATGGGGGGACTCCCTCCCACATCCATAGGTGGGATCGGGACGGCAAGGTTTGCACATATACAGTCACTCGGATGTCAAGTATAACTAATTTCCAGGTAATTTCCAGGTAGGTATCCCACTATCGCAGCCTAAATTATTGGCGAAGGGTCGAAATGAACGAAAAATGTATACTATTCATGGAATGATGCGTTGGTCACAACGGGGAAAAACAAGAAACATGCACATTTCTTTCTTCACTGTAGCCTTTATTACGATAAATTGCTAATAGTTGCACTGTTACACACACACACACAGTGATCCCTTAAACCAACAAACATATTTATTGTGGCATAAGCTTTTTGTGCGCTACAGCCCATTATCAGAAGCATGGAGGGTTTTCTTGATTCGCTCTGTGGGCAGACATACAGGTATGCATGCATACATAGGGATAAAGAAAGCACTGGGAAACAGGGAGGCAAATTTTCCAGAAGCGTTCTGTCTCATCAAAAACAATGAAGCGTCTTCATAGCGGATTTATTATGGCATTGGATTTCCTGAACTGCAGTCTATTTTATCAGGTGCATGAAGTGATTACCTTGAGTTGCAGGTATATGTGGTGTGTGTGTGTGCGTACACTCAGACATCACACACGGTTGGAAAGGGAAAAAAGCGATGCGGACCGTCTGTGAGATATTATCTATGTATGAAAACCTCAAATCTGTGCAAGGGAACCGCAGTGATAGTTTCCAACAGCAGTAATTGACGATAACATAAACCTTCGTAGTTTTGCTATGCGATCAGGATGTTTACCTTTATTATTTCTGTCTTAATTCTATAATCATCTCCGTACAATTCCCCTAAATAACCAGAAAATTTAATTTGACATTTAATTTTAATAACAGTAACTTTGAATAAAAGAGGAGAGAGAAGGCGCACCAAAGCACCGGGACATATTGCAAACTACTTCCCCTTATTTCTGCCTTTTAGTTTTTGTTCCCGGAAAATAATCCGGTGATAATTAGGGGCGGCTGTGTGTGTGTGTGTGTCATCTTCGTGATCACGAAGTTTTTACCTTATAATGCACCGAATGCAAATGTAAATGGAGAAAATTTTTTAAAGGTTTCCGTAGGAATTCTAGAAATACTTAGCCAAAATATTGCCTGTCCCCAACAGTCTCTAGCCTATTCCTCCCACCGACGACTTCTTAAAAGTCTTCGTGAGGCTTAGATTCCTACCGTAGGTAAAACTTCATAGTAAAATACTGGCAAGTTTTTAAAGACTTTCCTGCCATAAAAAACAACAGACAAACCGAATTCATAATATATGAAGGCCAGCTTCCAAACATATTAATTGAGAATGTTGTATCTTCCGACCAGGAGGACTTACTTTCACTCAATATAAGGATCAGAGTGTAAATAAGACTCTTTTTAAAAAAGAAGAAGTAGTTTATAGATTGTTAAGCAACTGAAGATTTCGAAATTAATTTTACTTAAAGATAAAAGTGAAGACCATCCTCCCAGGTTTTGTGTTTTTACGTGAAAGAAATGTTTCTGTTTTGCTACACATTTTTATGTTGTTTTCAAAGGCTGAATCCCAAGCTGTGCCGATTTTTAGCTATTCCTAATTCCGAGTATAAAAATTGCAGCAATCGCATAAAAATGAAGGGAATGTCTGTATATGAAAGCATAGAAAGGGCCCACGGCTGTCCAAACTCAGCTATTCCATACTCTAAAGGCTGCACAGTCTTAAATGTATATTATATTTATTTGCTTGTAATCAAGAAGGCTAGAAGCATGAGTTTTGATTCTGATCTGAAATCTGATTTTTTTAAATCCTAGTGCTCCTGTTATGAGTAGGGCGTAAAGGAGATACAGTATTTGCTGGCAGAATGTCATTTCGCGCTGCTTCTCTGAAGGGAGGAATCTTATTATTTCTAATAAGAAGGTTATTCCCCCCCCCCCAAAAAAAAGTGGCAATCCCCTTCTCTTACTCTTAAGGTGCCCGGGCTATTTCGATTGCCTCTGATGATAATAATAATAATAATAATAATAATAATAATAATAATAATAATACCATTTATACTGTATATTTCACAGTTTGAACAGCGATTCACGTATATTACCTCGGCAACCAATGAACACTTCTGAAAACAAGACCAACAAATAACAACAGTAAGTTAATTTATTAATCTTAAAAGTGTATCCTTAAGTGAAGTAATGGTAGAAGAAAATCCGAATGAGCATACAGCTTGAAAAGGGTGCTGTCCGTGTTTACAACCACTGCAGAGAAAACTATAAGGGGCGGGGGGCGGAGGAGATAAAGATTGAGACTTCTGCATTGTCCATATTCGTATTCGGATCACGCCTGCCTGCAGTTGGTGGCGTGGAAATGGAGCGAGAATGTTAATCAACTGCAAACTCTTGGGGAAATCCGCGGGAATCGCCCTTTATTTTTATGCTATGCTTGAAACTAAGTAGGCACGTTTTTCTTTCTCATCCCCCACCCGCACAAAATCCTCACCAGAAGAAAAGAATTCCTTTCCCCCTTTGAGCCAATGGACGTCAATTGCACTCCCTCACCCTAAGCATCTCTTTTAGTTCATTAAAATAAAGCCTAATTGCAAGCAGCAAGGGCCCTTTCGGTCTTCTGGGACTAGCTATCAACTGACTGGCGCAATCTTCGAGGGAGTTGCGCTGCCAGAGCTAGCTTCATCCGCTCCATCACTTCAACAACGAGGGTTGCTCAGGAGAACTTCCTGGAGGCTTCGGGCCCTCCCGTTGCTCAGCTGTGATGCAACCGGTTAGCAAATCCCCAAACTGCCTGTCGTTGCCAATTTAGCCGAGGACCATAGCTGCCAAGTTTTCCCTTTTCTCGCGAGGAAGCCTATTCAGCATAAGGGAAAATCCCTTTAAAAAGGGATAACTTGGCAGCTATGCCGAGGACAGCTGGGTCGAAATGATGCACTCACCACTCCGCAGAGGGGGTTGGGTGGGGGTGGGGAAAGAACATTCGGAAGACAATCCTGCAACACGTTGCCAAATGTAACAAACTTACACCATACCTAACGATCCCGGTGTCCGGAGCCAGACGAGAACAGCATTGCAGCCCAAAGACAGAGAACCGTTCCTCTCGTTACTCCTTGTTCTAATTCCAAAATCTCCCCAAAGCCCTCGCTCTATCAATCGTACATCTTTTTTAAAATAAAATAAATTTTGGCTAAAGGGGGGGGAGTTAAGAAATACCATGGATTTCTTCATTGAAAAGGCCTGGGTGGGGATGGGAGAGGACACACGCTCACACCTTCTCCCTTCCTACCTCACCTCCCCCTCCCCCACCCCGGTGAATCACTAAAGTTTAATGCTATCCTCTCCAAATACTTGTGGGGGTCAAAGAATGTTTACAACCAGGAGCTCAAGTTCAATAGCAAAACACTTTGCCGACCAAACAGGGCCCCTCCCCCTTCCCACCATTGTGGTGTGCCTCATGAACTTGAACAAAAGAAGAAAGGAAGAGAGGGAGGGAGGGAGAATGAAGGAGAGATAAGGCAGTTGACTGGAGTCTAACTGATGTTGAAATGTTTGGCTTTCCCATGGCCACAGGTACATGATAGGCAGCAGAGGGCCTTGTGGAGCGGGGAACTCAGGCCAGAGAGAGATTTGGAAAGGGAGACCACGCATAGGCGTTTGTATGTGGATGTTAGAGGTTTATAGACTTTTATGGGGAGGGGTTGGGGGGGAAGGCTGGTAAAGTGGAGTGTTGGGCATTGTATGGAGAAAGTGGAGAGAGTGGGTTTCCTTGCCTCCCGCTCTCATCTAATAAAGCTGAATGGCCAAGAATTAGGAGGACATTCAATAAAAGGAAGTCCTTCCTCATCCAAAGTCAACTGGATCAAATTTTCAAAATATGTGATGGCCACCAATGTAGACTGCTTTATTTTCCTTCCTTCCTTCCTTGATTTTTTTTTTGGGGGGGGGGACCTCAAAGCAGTCTACAAAAACATACAACAACCAAACTTTAAGGATGTGTGTATGTCAGGGTGTGAGAAGACAAATTCACCAAGAGCAGTGCAACACTGTACACCTCTACCCAGAAATCAGAACATAAGACGACACTGCTGGATCATGCCAGTGGTCCATCTAAGCCAGCATCCTGTTCTCACAAGGACCAACAAGATGCCCATCAGAAGCCTGCAAGCAGGACCTGAGCACAAGAGCACTCTTCTCTCCTGTAGTTGCCAGCAATTCAGAAGCAAACTGCCTCCAATCGTGGGGGCATAGCCATCAATGAATGGGTCTTGCTCCAAGGTAAGTGGGTTGAGGATTTCAGCCTAAAGTTATCTGTCAATGGCTGCTAGTCATGGTGGCCATGTGCTCCCTTGGAGACTTTGAATGATCAAGTCCTAAGGAACAACCATAGGAAGAGGGCCCTGGGCCCTCCCAGTGGGCTTACCTAGAAGCATTTGGTTGACTGTTGTGCAAACAGGTTGCTGGATTAGATAAGGTATTTGATCTAACCCAACAGGACTCTTTTTATGCAGGCTCTGAAAGAAGGAAGGAAAGACGGAAATATATCAAATAGATTGGATTAGGTAGCTGGGGATTGCAAAATAAAGGTCCACGGGTGAGAAGGAAAGAGACTAACTTGTTATGAAGAGAGGGGAAATACACACATTCGAAAAGATTAGAAGAAAGGTAGCTGTTATGGACAAATACCAGGTCGCAATTATGATGATGATAATGGATTATGGATGGGTGGGTGGATGAAAGCTAGTGTAGTGTAATGACTGGAGTGATGAACTATGGCCTAGAAGACCAGGGTTTGAATCCCCACTCAGCTGTGAAGCTCACCTGGTGACCTTGGGCCAGTCACCATTTCTCAGCCTAACCTACCTCACAGGGTTGTTGTGAGTATGAAATGAGCCGCAGGAGAAACATGTACACCACCCTGGACTGCTTGGAAGAAAAGGTGGTATATAAATGTAATAAAAGAAAATGGAAAGAATGAAGGAAGACAGCCAGTGGCCCAAAATATGTTCCCTTTCTTTGCCGTTTCCCCTCGAAAACAGGCAGGCGCAGAAATCCTACTTCCTCGCCTACACAAAGTTCATGAATAAAAAGTTAGACACGCTCCTGTTTTTTCTGCCTATAGAATTGAGGGTGTCAGACACGGATATAAATGCAAACACGAGACGATACAATATAAATACCTGGGGATATAAATGCAAACACGAGACGATACAATATAAATACCTGGGGCCTTTCCCTGCGATATGGAAAGTCTCAGGAAGATGCACACCATAATTGTCTCCATAGGGAAACTCTCCTGGGGTGCAGTCCTATTCCTTTTGAAGTACTGTATATAGAAAGCCCCCCCCTCCAAAATAGAGCATGGATTGAAGTGTGTGTGTTTGGGCAGGGAAAGAAGTCCAAGATCATTTGGGGTAGTGATACTAGTACTTCTAGCATCACCTGATGGTTCTGAACAGGACACTTTTCGAAATTAAAGGAAAAAGAGAATGAATTGCTATGGAAATACCCAGCACCTGTCCCCATCCTAAGCACACGGACTTAGGCGTAAATACCTTTGCTTTCAGCGGAACTTACTTGAAAGTTATGTATACAGCTCATAGCTCTTATTCCTCTGTTCATCTGTTACAGCAGCTCTTAATGTGTAAAAGTTACTATTTAAATGACCTATGGTTAATATTATCCTCTTTTATATCATTATTTATATTTCACTCTTCTTCTGGAGAGAAAAAAAAGTCTGGGCAGCACGGGATTTTTGTCCTTATTTTATCCTGCCAACAACCCTAGAAAATGGATTAGGCTGAGAGATGTGGATCAGTCCAAAGTCATCCAGTGAGCTTATAGCTAAACAAAGAACTGACCCATGAATCACAGGTCCAAACAAAAATCTAAGTCACGCGTCTGTTTTGCTCAACTTTTGTTTAATTAAACCTGTGTTTGCTGTCCATATTTCCTTGAATTGTAGAGAGGAGTCCAGCCCTACTTTTTTAAAAAAACAAACAAACCCACAGCTAATTGTTTTGATAGGAATAATCTATTCCTAACACTTTCTCGTCATCAGAACGAAACCCCCCTACAGAGGGAAGGAGCTCCGTTTGAATGAATGGAGTCTCCTTGCAAGTCAAGATTTTGTGGATTGGTTTGGAGAAGAATTCTCCTGGCCCAAGAAGAGAAGAGAAGTTGACCCCTGATCCAAGAATCGCTGGGGATCAATGGGATCTCGCTGACTTTAACGCTGCAGTCTTATTGCACCTTTACCTTAGAGTAAGCCTCACTGAACACAAAGGGATAATTCCGAGTAAAAATGCACAGGATTGTACTTCACCTCCAGACTTTCTTCCCCCTCCCTCCCGGTGTGTTCGTACACACACTCTCACACGTGTAGAAATCTATGTCTAATCCATGAATCTCAGTGGGCACCCGTCTCTTTCCTCCCTCTCCCCCAACAACCCGCTTTCCCATCCTCCACCCAGTCTGTTTCCCAGAACTGAGTGATAGATGTCTCTCTCCTCCGGAAACGGCTGGAAGGCGGTTTTTGCCATTGAACTTGACAACAAAAACCCGATCTCTCTCCCCCCCCCTCCCCCTTGTTTACTAGGCCCTGGGAGGTTTTCGTAAAGCCTCATTCACAGGGTCAAAAACGTGGAAGTTGAGGGAGGAGGGTTAAAAAGAAAGAGAGCGATAAATAGCTAAATTGGAGGGGGGGGGAGGGAAGACCTTTTAGACACCGTTAGACGGTTGGGGAATATAGATACAGAATATAACGAGCTGAAATATAACCGGGAGGGAGAGGGTCCAGGCATTCTCCCCACCATACTTTTAAAAAAAATCCTTGGAAAATTCTTGATTGTGACGTGTTCGTTTCCTTCCAGGATGTTTAACAAGAATTTCATGCGTGCTTCATCCACCACTGGGTAAGATCTTAATGCTTCTCAGCCAAACTTCCCCCTGACCATCTCCAAATTTCTGCAGCATTGGGAAGGTCCTCTCCCCCTGCTTCTCAGATGAAAATAAAATAAAAGAGGAATGAAGAACAGATGCATTTTCAAAACCCATGTATTCCACAAGTTGGGAAGCTAAAAGCATATAATCAAGGGGTGTGCAGTTTATGGGAAGAAGGAATGTGAAAACCTTTGCTATCTGGAACAGGGAGAAAACCTGATCCATCTCCAGGTGCTCCCCAGTGGTTCGATTACAAGTCAGTAGGGTTGCACGAGAGTAGTGTGTTATTAATTGTGGCCTCCTGTATGTATTGCCAAGTTATGTCATAGCAAGTGATGATTCTAAGACATCTTCTAGGAAGGAGGAATGCAAGCGAGAGAACAAGAATTAATCTTTTGTTTGTGTCTAGGCAGAGACAGTGTAATAAACAAGCTATTGATCCACAGAAGCCTCAGAGGGGTTTGCGCTGGAAGGTGATCCATGTCGCTGTTAGCTGCTTTAGATAGAAGTAGTCCTCGTAGATAATCATGCAGCTTCTTTTTGTATGCATTGGGCAATAAAGAAATCTTGCTAAAAGAAACAACCCCAAACACCAACACACTGTTTCTGGAGGTCCCTGGCTCTCTAGTTGTTTTAACTCTATGCAACCCACTTTCTGCATGCTGCGCTGCACCCAGACTTCCCACAGACCCTTTGCTGTGTGCTGTTCTGAAATGCACAACAGGTTTTTTTGGGACTGAGGCATAGACTATGGGCGCCATCGAAGCAAAGGGTTTTAATTGCCTGAGTCTAACTAAGGATTTTTATTCGAAAGCAAGTCCCATGAAATACAGTGGGATTTACTCCACAATACTGTAAAAGTGCTTAGGATTGCAGGCTTAACCACAAAGGCATTTGTTTTTGATGTTCGGTCGGTGGTATTTTAGTGGGGGTGGGGACTTGCCATACTGTCGCCGCTTATCTGGGAGTAAGCCCCGTTTAACTCAGTGGGACCTACTTCCAAGATAGGAGGGGGCTGCTCGTGTTGCATTCGGAGAAGGAAAGAAAGACGACCTGTGTCAGGCAGACCGTGACATCATTTCTATTGGAATGAATGGGACTTAAAAGGCACCACTTTGAGCAGGGTTTGCCTGGGAAGCCCAGCGCGCTTGTGTGAGGGAAGGAGCATTTCTTTGTATTTCGGAACACAGCAAACATTGCAGGCAAATTTAAACCCTTTTAAGTGCCATCGATTTCAGTGCTGTGGCAATAAACACGCCAGTGAGAGTCCGAGAGATTTTAAAGTGCTGCTTTGAGCCCCATATTCTTACTTTTAAAGGCCTGTTTTAAGGCTATGAAGGCAGGCTGTAAAATACACCCAAGAAAATGTAGGCACAGGCACACAGACACACGCACACAAACCCCATGATATCCCCTCCACTTTTTTCTTTTTCTTTTTTTGCCGTGTGCCTCTTCTCCTCATCATTTGATTCAAATACAGAACAGAGAGCAAGGATTGATCTTCTAGATAGCACGTTTGGTCTCCCATACGTCTTAAGTTCCAGACTCCAAACAAAAGGCAACGTCTCCATTCAGACTTTCGCGGAGACGAAGCTTCCTAGAGAAACTGAATCAGAACTAAAAGGGATTAAGGGAACCTTGTCCACAGCTCCATTAAATGAGTAGGGAAGGAGAACTAGAGCAAAACTGGTACAGAATTTTAGACTGTGGTCTGTATCAGAAGGGGGAAGTGTTTGAGGGTTATTCATTTGAGGATCATTCGTTTTGGGTCAATAATATGTACGATACACAGAATATTCCCCCCCCATCATTTAATATAGGTGCTTCTTAATCTAATGTAACCAAATAATAATATGACACACCTACGTTTTATTCCATTTTCGCTTGAGCTAGAATGAGAAAACTTGACGCCTGTGTACACTTACTAGTAGAAACTACAACCCCTGGGGTTTAATCCCCCCCCCAAAGGAAGTAGATTTCAAAAATTTAAGGTTTCTGCAACTTGTTTAATTTTCTCACAGGAGGAGGCTTTTCACTCCCAAAGACTATCGTTTTCCAAGACTTTAGACTTGCTAAAGATTGTACATGCAACACCCGCATTTGAAGATGTTTTCCTAAAGACCGTTTACCCGGATTTGCAGGCAGGTGGGATTCGGTTTCACAGAGTAAAGCATTCCAATAGGAGCTTTTTAATAAATAAAAACTGGGCTACCCAATTTCCCAAAATTGGAATTTTTACATTTGATTAGCACCAAATCCCCCATGGGGAGCGGTGAGGGCTGGAATATCAATAGTCAAAATTATATCTTGGGCACAAAATAAAGGGTTCAGTTCAAGGATCCTACATACCGTATAACCTGATCCCCAAGTAGGAGATATTGATTTTTCAATAACATAACGGTAAATAAATAGTAGCAGTAGACAATCCCAGAAAAAAACAGCAGTATTGGAAGGTGAGGAGATGAATTGGAAATATAGTTTGGAGCGCATGTGTTAGTTTGTAAAGTCCCAAGTTAAAAAAAATATGAATAGATATTTATTCAAAATTTCACACAGCTATGGATTCAGTGTGTGCGTCCTTGGGCCCGTCATTTACCTAGAAGCCTCAGCCTTGCCATCTCTGGAATGGGGAGAGTACAGGACTGCCTTAAAGAGAGCGCTATAATTCACAGTGTACGGATTAAAGAGACAGGGCATGCAAACACCTCGGAGGAAAGCGTTACCTAAGCATGGCAATCCTAGTTTGCGAGGGGCACAGATGATGTGGTTATTCAAGATTCACACATGCACTCTCTTCTGTATATTCCTGGCATTCCAAGGAGGTCCCGTGTCTAGGTCGTGAAAATTCCGGTGACAATTCGATCCCCTTTTTAACGCATTTGTTTAGGTGGGGTTTTCTGGGATGTGTGTGAAGTTTTGTGTAGCCAATTGGCCCAGCCTTAATAATAATAATAATAATAATAATAATAATAATAATAATAATAATAATAAATCACACACTGCACCAATTTCTTCTTTTGCCTCGCCTCTTGTCCCATCTGCTACCTGATTTTGGAAATAAGAAAAGATCTTATCCCACACAACACACGCCCACAAAATTGCGCAGGAGCGCGTGCTTAAGGGAGTGCAGAAGAGTGAAGCCAAGGAAAAGGCTATATACTGTATAATCCATAACATTACACTGATACGCGTGACCGGAAGGTGGAGCTCCTGACCTAATCTTGCAAGCAAACGCAAAAGCGTCATTTCCCCACCTCCCCACCCCCGTCGCAAAAAGAGGGAGAAAATAAATGCAGTAAACTCCTTTTGATCTGAAGAACCTCCTTTTCCGGGGAGCGTGAGGAGGGGCGGGCTGGAGTCAAGGTCAACACCGCCTATGTGCCAGGAGTAACCCGACCTCTGGGGTCAAAGTTAAGGCCTGATTTACTGTGCCTGGGAAGCTGCTCCTCCCTCGGTGCTGCTGGAGGTGGCGCATGCCGGCGGACAGAGCGGCTTCCTCGGCCCTTAGGCACAACCCCCACCACGCTGGGCCCAATCCTGATCCACTGGACTCATCCTCCTGGGGTGCCATTCCTCCTTCCTCAGTTTCAACGACTGAGAGGGGGAAAGGGAGGGGTTGCTAACACACCCTCACTGCAGACAGCAGAACACAATTTCTTTCCAGGGAAACCTACAAGAAAGGGGGGGGGGACGAGCCCCGCCCCTCGCTCCAGCAACCACAATACATGCTTGCTGACAGTAGATGCAACGGAATATTGCCTCCGAAATCGAAATCACAAGCCAGGCAGATTGAGATTGTGTATATGTATGTATGTATGGAAGACAGGAGTGCCTGGCGTGCTATGGTCCATGGGGTCACGAAGAGTCGGACACGACTAAACGACTAAACAACAACAAAATGTATGTATGTATGTATGTATGTACACACACACACACACACACACACACACACACACACATTTTTTGAAAGAGAGATCTCACCCCCCACCCCCACCCCCGCAAGACAATCTCAATCTGCCTGGCGTGTGATTTCGATTTGGATATATATATAATCTCATCAGCCTCGCTGCCTCGTTGCGGTCTTACCAAAGAGAGAAAGAGCAGTTCATCTTTGAACTTGGCCTTCCATTTACGCGAGCGAACTGATAATGAACTTCTCATTAGATGTTCTGTATTTAAATCCCAGGTCCTTCTGAGACAGAACAGCGCAAAGGATCTGACAGGACCAAGCACTGGCAGAACAAGTTGTGAGATGCAAGAGGCGAGCAATACACATATATTGGGGGTGGGGGGCTTAAAATGAAAGTATGAAGCTTTGTTTGAGGTTTGAGGTTCGACACAAGGGAGCTACCGAGGGGGGAGGGGATTCAGGAATGTCACCAACACTTGTGACGGAACAGAGCGAAATAAACACTGAAACACAATCCCCACCCCTCAGAGTCTTCTCACCTCAGAATCAGGTGAGTTGGCTACTTGAAAAATACCTTTTTTCCGACTGTCTTTTTTTTGCGCATTCAATTCTTTTATTTCTGTTATTATTATGTTTATTAATGTTTGGTCCTGTGGTGTCAGATAACGAGCACCGCTTATGCAATCAGTCTATGGCATTCAGAATAAATTATATACATGCGTATATAAGTACAAAATAATAACACTAATAATAATAAACAGACAATTATGAACATAAGACACTCTCATATATATATATATATATATATATATATATATATATATATATATATATATATATATGGAGCAAGCTGCATTGAAATCAGTGGGTGGTTACTTCTAAACACCAAAATCAGACTGTGGGGGCTTAACAGTACCAAAATCATACGGAAACAACCCACGTTCTGCGAAAGAATTTCCTTTGATTAGGAATACCACCCCCAAGTAAGGCACATTGATTTCAGTGGAAGTTGCTTCAAAATAATAGTAAAAGGTGCAGTCCTAAACGCACAGTTACTTGGAAGTAAGCCCCACTGATCTCAGAGTGGTTTACTTCTGTGTAGATTCTCATAGGATTGCACGGTTAGTACAGGAGTGTAAACAAAGTGTAGGCCTGGCTGTATTTTCTTCGATTTCGAAAACCTCCCCCTCTCTTCTCCTCTAGAGAATCAGAAATTTTGAACTAAGGTCTCATCACAACGCCCCAGATAAATAATTTCTTAAGGACCTACAGTCACCGCACTATTAGTATTGACTAAACCAGAGGTGGCCAATGTGGCGATTTTCAAATGCTGCTGGACTACATCTCCCATGATCCCTGGCTATAGGCTGTACTGCCTGAGGCTGATGGGAGTCCGAGTCCAACAGCATAGAGAGGGTGTCCTATTGGCTACCCTCGTGCTATGCACTGGCATTAGGACAGGCATACCCAAACTGCGGCCCTCCAGATGTTTTGGCCTACAACTCCCATGATCCCTAGCTAACAGGACCAGTGGTTAGGGGCTGATGGGAATTGTAATCCAAAACATCTGGAGGGCCAAAGTTTGGGGATGCCTGCATTAGGAGAAGCGTCTGCTTCCTGGTCCTCCTCTCACCGCCCCCCCCACGCACAAACTCCCCTTTAAATACCCGGATTCTAAACCAATTCATTTAGAGAACTCCAGTAGCTCCCAATTTTATGTAGCTAAGGAGCAGGACGTCAATAATAGTTAGGCAACATCCAATACAATTTACATTTTTTAATTATTTACCCATCCATATTTACTTTCCAACAAGATTCGCTGGATTCAAAACGATTTGCCCCGGTTCTGAGGGTGCATATATGGTTTCAGTCTTTATGTTCCATTGTATTATATACAGACAAGCAAAATAGGCCTTCACGCTTTAGCAGGTTTTTAATCCGTGGGGCTGGGCTTCAAGGGAAGTCCTTTTTCTGGAGTGGTAAATAGGGAATGACAAATAAAACATTTAAAGTTGGCTTCCCCTTCCAACTATCTGTATGCTGTGTATTGTAAATTCTCTAGCGTATCGTTCAGTGTCTTCCAAGGCACTTATTAACTTTTGGTAGTACTCAAATTCATTTAAATGCAATCGATAAAGGGATCATTGTCACATGATTAATCAACTCCCCCAAAAAAGTCGTCAATCGGTGGTTAGCCTATATACACGTACATACATATACATATAATTTACAAGCCATTCTAAAATATTAATTTCGTCATATGCAATGCTGAGATTTTAATATAGATTATAACCTTTCAAATTTACAAGTCCCCTAAAACATAGATTATGTTGTATGTATGTATGTATGTGTAATAGATTTTCTTCGTGGTAAAAATTCCTATCATTATTTCACACAGATTAAAGAGCAGTCTGTTCCTTCGCTTCTGCAAAATGTTCCCATTCAACGAACAGACAAGCGGAACCGAAAGCAAGCCGAGCCATCGTGGTGGTTATGGAGAATTTATTTAACATTCGGTTCGATTGATAGGCAGTTGTCGTTTTCTTGGTTTTATTTTCGTATTTCCCCCCACCCCCTAAAGCAGCTCTGAATTACGGAACTTCGTACAAAGAAAAATAGAATATAATTCGCATAGCAATGGCGCTAAGGCGGCAACGCCCCTCCCCCCGAAAAAAAAACACACATAAAAATGAATTGTAAATTGCACACGGCTTTCTTCTCCCCTTCCCAGCTCCCCCCCAATAATAAAATAATAAAAAACAATAACAACGCATCGCTTAAAAATAAAATAAAAAAACACCGTCTGCTTTGCAAATCGGGTTTTAACTTATTGGAGGAAACAGCAATAACAATAACAACGACGATAATTAACTTTTTTTTTTCTTTTTTAAAGGAGAGAGGCTAGGAGAGGCCGCCGGCCACGCCAGCGCTAAGCGAATTTCGTTGGCTTCCACCGAGGTGGAGAATGGAGACGGCGGGAGGCTGCAGAGCGGAGAAGCCATTGAAGCGTCCACGTGCGTAATTCTGCTCTCGTTTCCTCCTCCCTTCTCCTCCTGCTCCTCCGCCCGCGGCCTCCTTCCCCCCACCATCTCCTGTTCCCTCAAGGCCTTGGGGAGGCAGCAGAGAAGCCTGCGTTAATTTCCCCCTCTCTTCCTCGCGGGGGGAGCTTCTTTTCCGCCGCCTTTCCATTGATTCCTCCTCCGAGAGTTTGTCCCTGCGTCTCACGGGGTGCTGCTGGTGCTGCTGCTGCCGCCGCTGTTGCTGTTGCTGTTGGTGGTGGCAGGCGCGGGCGCACTGGTGTTTTTGACCTTGGCCACGACCTTCTTCTCTTTGACCCTGCGGTTCTGGAACCAAATGGTGATCTGTCTCTCGGTGAGGTTGGTGGCGGCGGAGATCTTTCTCCTCTTGTCCTTGGTGATGAACTTGCTGTTGGAGTATTCCTTCTCCAGCTCTTTCAGCTGCCCTTTGCTGTAAGGGATCCTCTTCTTGCGCCCCCGGCGGAAGGTACACCCCTCGGGAGGGTGCTGGCCTACAGCTTCTGACCGGCAGAAGGGAGGAAAGGAAGAAAAGAGGAGAGCGCATTAAACTCAGACGAGAGTTAGGAAGGAAGGCCTACCATGGGGAATGAAACTCATAACCACCACCGCCCAGTCCTTTGTCTAGGAAATCCCCCAAGGCCACAGCCGAGCGAAATGGACTCTTCTAAAAATCGCTGGACTTTCTTCTTGGTCCCTAAACTCACGAGTGAAGACTCTGCAGAATATTATCCGTTTTATTTCATTCTCTCTTGGTTATCTTTCACCACCTCATTTTCTCCCCTGCCCGATTTATTCTCACAGGCATTGTTCCCGAAACACAAATCTGCCGCCATCATGCCTTTTTCCCCGGCCTCTGTCTGATGCCGGTGAGGCCGTTTCTCTGCTTTGCGAGAGTACAACCCCATTTTAGAGAAGTTTGCTTTGCTTTGCGCGTAAAATCCCACTGAAATCACGGCGCGTAAAATCCCACTGAAATCATGTGGAGGTTGTGCGTAAAAAACAAAAACAAAAACCCAATTCGGCCAAATGTGGGCTGTCAAATACAGATGTCGGAAAATTTAGAAATCGATATTTTTCTACCTAACTGATCTGCCTGCCAACAATTCCTTTCACTTGTTTCCAACCCATTTTAACCAACGGTATTTAGAAGCAAAGTGTGCCACATATTTTCCTGTAGGTGTTTAATTTATTATAAAGAGTAATAGTGCAGGGTTTAAGATGACAAATTAGTCTGGATTAAGATGTCTTTGTTGGGGGGTTCAAATCAGCTGAGCAACTTCTACACTGGTTGTAAATAATTTGATGCAAAACCCTATTGATTTCAATGGAACTGATTTCCAAAAATATTTTGTTAGGAAAGGGGTTTGTGTTATGAAATTCAGCACTAGGTTTTGATTACCCACATATATTTTAGCAACCATCTTCACATTCACAAGATTTAGACAGACAGACAGACAGACAGACAGACAGACAGACAGACACACACACACACACACACACACACACACACACACACACACACCTGTATATTAATAAATTATTGTCAGTGTTTCATTTCTATGTAATCATTAACACCAAACAGATTGCTAGCCTTCCCATGTCCTGTTTTGGACATGGCTGGAGGTGAAGACTATAGTAATGAATAGCGCTCACAGAAAATAATACTGTGTTTTGGTACTTTGTATGAATATAACCTGCAGAACTGAATGGTACAAGGAAATAATCCTCTTATAGTTACTTGCTGTTGCATGTTACTGGTATCTGATGGAAAAAGCCATATGCTGATGGTGTTTTGGGACCTGAAGTGTTACCTAAATAAAGTGAGTGCAGAAATAATTTTAGTAGACAGAAGCATACAATTTCATAATGTGTGGATTTTTTTTTAATAAAAAAAATGTAATAAAGCTTTTTAACAAAGGGGATTGCTATGTTCTTACTGTGGGAATGTTCCCACACTTACAGACTGTGCTTTGAGGAACTGTTGGGTTATGATGCAAACAAGCAAGATGCTTTCATGAAATTTCAAGACTGAGCTACAACTTTTACTTCCAAAAATAAGTAAAAATGGGGAAAGAGAAACAAAAGATCTGGCTGGGTTATTTATTAATTTTATAGTGTGCTGCTGTGTTGTTGTTTTTTTTAAAAAAAAAGCTTATGACCTAACACTTGTGACCCAACACTTAAGCATCTTTGTGGTGTAACTTTATGAAACAACAGTCAAACTGTTTGGGTGGTCAATGTATGGCCCATAGATCTGAAAATTAACGTGAGATTATTTCATCCGGGAGCTATGCTACATTTAAATATCTTGGGTGGGACATCAGTTAACATAAATTATAGTCATCATCTGCAATTCAGATCCTCAGTTGAGTCTTATGATATTTGGTTGTTGTTGTTGTTGTTTAGTCGTTTAGTCGTGTCCGACTCTTCGTGACCCCATGGACCATAGCACGCCAGGCACTCCTGTCTTGCACTGCCTCCCGCAGTTTGGTCAAACTCATGTTCATAGCTTCGAGAACACTGTCCAACCATCTTGTCCTCTGTCGTCCCCTTCTCCTAGCGCCCTCAATCTTTCCCAACATCAGGGTCTTTTCCAAGGACCCTGTTATTTGGTACATTTTACTAAATGAGTTTTTAAAGACATGGATATGATGCAGCCAAGGGTAGATATTTTTATTTCCCATTGTATCTTCAATGAAAGAGATGTATGAACATGGTTAAAATCTACCACTGGAAGCCATAGATTTAGAAGTGCTTAACTTCAAATGTGCCCATTAATATATTGAGAAAATATTTTACTAAATCTTTGAGACAGAGGTTTTTGCTTGTGTGTCCTGTCTGTCTGGAGTAATTATTTCCTGCCTAGACACCAATAAATAATGCTAGATGCTGGTGGTAGATAACCTTACACAGCGTTATACATTACTGAAATATTTATATTCCTTGGGGGCTATACTGCCACAGCAATACAATGCTGTGATGATCGAAGGCAGCACACATTATTGCAGTATAAACGCTGTTGTTGTTACGTAATTTGAATAGTTATGAATTTATTTCATTGCCCACTGTTCACTGTGCAGTCAGTTGTAACTAATAGCAATCGTATCAGTATTGCATAACTGAGTAAAAACATTAGAGCATCCCCAATGGAAAATTCTCCTGCACATTCCCCATTCAGATGCATGGAAGGACCCATTCATTTGAGTGCGGTTGCATGCAAAAGAAAATGGTATAAAATTATATTAAATAAGTGTGTGTGTGTGTGTGTGTGTGTGTGTGTGTGTGTGTGTGTGTGTGTGTGTAATAAGTATGTATACACACACATTAAATAAGTGTGTGTGTGTGTGTGTGTGTGTATGTATGTATGTATGTATACATACACTAAATATTAAATAAGTATGTACACACTCACTTATTTAATACAATTGTATACCACCCTTCATCTTATGAGCTCAATGTGGGTTACAGATCAGTTACAGTGCAAGCAACCTAAGAAATAGGCAGAGAAGATAAAACATGCCTAAAATCAGCTGTAGATCAATCATAAAAACATCTCAGGGAGCCAACACAACTCCATAGAACAACAGGCGCTACTCGTAGCAACTCAAAAAAGTCCAGGTAAGCAGGTAGGTCTTAACCTGGTGCAGAAATGTCAATGTCAGGCATATTTGCTGGAGGAGGATATTCCATATCATCCTGCTATTGCACCCTTACTTTTTGTTGTTGTGCTGGTGACAGTTAAAGACATGAGATGTGAAATACTGAATCAGCATAATTGATAATGTAGGGTTTCACACGAGCAATTCTGAAACAAAATTGCATTGGTATTTACTGGGAGCACAGAGCACTGTGAAGTTGCTACTACACCTAAAACATTGGGAGACACTGGATTGGGGCCTACAGCACCAAAATAGTTACACTGATGCAGAGTATAGAAAGTTACTTGCTCATAAATATAAGGTCATCATAGAATGCGCTTGTCATATTTATTTATTTTCCTACAGAAATCTTCTCTTCTCATACCAAATTTTATTGCTCTGATATTGTTTCAGAATCTTGTAAAAAGCTTTGGGAGGTTGTGCATCAGAAAGGTGGCATTTTAAAAAAGGAAAAGGAAAAAATAAAGGTGGTATATAAATGCTTTATATAAAAAATTTGTTTCACTGCTTTTAAGATTTTTGCACCTTTTGGCTGAATTATAGAAAAGTACATACAGTAATTGATGCTGCTGCAGCCAGCAAAGCTAATATGTTGTGGCTTGGAAGATGTGTCTGCTAATAAAAGTAATGAGGAGATTGCCAGTCTACAACTACATTCACAGAAAGCATTATGGGCACTCATTTCGAGGTAAATATACAGATTTACCATGCTCTGTGGTTCACTTTTAAGAAGTTTCAGATTTATGAGTATTAGGGGCAGGATTCCCCCCCCCAACAGTAATTCCCTATTTGTGGAATTATCCCCCCCCCCAACATACACACATCAGGAAGTATATGTGGCCCCATTGCTGGCAGTTTTTAAGAGAAATCTTAATACATTTTAATTTCTGTTTCATTAATGGTTGTAATACATTTTAATTGATGTCACCAATTTCAAAGATGTAATGTGATGGCTTTATATACCACTACATTTTGTGGATGAATTTTTGTATACTGCCTTGTGAGGCAAATGTGCCCTGAAAGATGATTTAGAAATAATTCAAGAAAATTGATAAACAAGCAACATTTCCGCACTGAGGTTGTATTTTGTGTTAATGCTTAGCAGTGTAAATGTAGTGCAGAGCAAGTTCATTATTAATAAGCAGAGAAGCAGATGAATGATCTTTTCTTTGCCCCTAGGAAAAGTTTAGCAGCGATTCTAAACAAACTCAAGTGGAAAGATGTCCCACAGAAATTAAATGAGATTTATTTCAAGTAAATGCAAAAGTGGATCAGAAGTCAGGTCATTAGACATAGGTAGGGGTTGGGTCTCCTGTAATTGACTGAATTTTTTATTTAATTGAATAAATATTTGTTGTTGCACTGCAAGAGGATTAAAACCTCAATCTTGGGCTAGTGTAAATATATATCGGTATGTTTTGTGGAAGAAGCTTGGTTGGGGTTTTGCATACCCGGTAATTCTACTGCTTGATTAAAAGTTCTGCACAACCTCAAACCTTACATACTTGGCTCCCAACTTAATTTGTTGTTGTTGTTTGTTATAGACTTGGGAGATCTATTTTCAGACTCAACAGGTTCACTTCTGTTAAGACATCTCACATCTGATAGTCCACCAACTGCTCATTAGATATGCAACTGAAGGCACACTTACCCCCTGAGAATTCCTGCAGAATTTAATAGGGCTTGAGCCGGAATGAATGGTTTGGTAGGTTGCAGTCACACACTGCAATGGCCGCAGGTCTGTGCTTAAAGCAGGGGAAGATTCTACGACCCCTTGTGGCAAAGTCATATTAAACACCAGTTAGGTGAGTGGTCACTGGAAGGCCACACAGAGACTCATGGGAATGTAGTAGCTGAAAGGAAGTACCAGTAGTAATCTAGCCCATCCTATTTGCATCAAGATGGCTCTCCCATCCACATTAAAAAAACACCCTGTCCGTGCATGATATATTTAAGGCAATAACCCCTCTGCCTTAGGCCCACCACAGTTAACTATGCTGTTGTGGATGTAACATGTCCCTACCTACTTTAGGACTACTGTAGTCTGTCTCAGGGACTTGTCTCCTCTTTCTCTATTCCATCTTGCAGGGTCTCCACTCCAGACCAGTAAAGCAGAAATACTGAGGTTAACCTGCCTTCCTTAACACACTGGTTGGTAGATAGTGAAGCTTCATTTGTTTCCTTAGAGTCAATTTGCTCTAGACTGGCAACATTAGGCTTCCAGCGGAAGTACCAGTAAATGGTTCCTATGTCTCAATTCTACAATCAGTGTCCCACTGATACATTGGGGCGCACGGCAGGAATAGCAATAATTTCCAGCCTTAGCATTGCCTATAATTTTCTGCATCTGCCCTAAGGCACTTGGAACCAATCTGATTGTGCACAATTTTACTTGGGGGTGTTTATTTGGCCTTCTTATAAACACTTTCCCCCAACACACACACACACACACACACACACACACACACACACACACACACACACAAAGGAACAGCCCTGAAAATGCAGACACAGAAAGCTGGATGGGTAGGAAATCTAAGACAGAGTATTCTGCACCTGTAGCAATGCCAATATATTCTTGCTCCTTTATAGAGACTGACCTGATTTAATGGGACAAGATGTGATAGCAATATTGATAGCATAGCAGGTACTGGAGATAGAGGGTGCTCATACAGAGAAGCCCTCGCCCTAATTCTGGTTTGTGATAGGGGCGGACTGGGGACTACTCAGCGATGAGGGAAGGGCACTCCCCACATGCTCAGAGACATTTATGATTACACTACCCATGTGGTTTTTAACGTTATGATTACATCAAGCCTACTCCACCGTTGCAGAGCTGGTTCATATTAAATTCTAGATATTATCTGAAGGATCCAAGGTATGTAACTGAAGAAAATAAAATAAAAAGCTCTAACCTGCCATGTCATATTGGGTGTTGAAAAATAACCAGTAGGTGAGATTTCACAGCCTTTCTGAGCAGAATTTTTCATACACAAACTAAAGCAGCAACAACTAAGAGCATAGAGACTCACACACAAAGGGCATACATAGTTGTCTAACCTCATATATAATTTGTAATAATATTTCAGGTGACCCTGAGAGCAATTCATACAACAGTGAAATTAGCCACCCTGCCAGTGAAATTAGCCACCCATGTTTGATGCCTATATCTGCGTGTGCAGCTGATTTAATTGCAATATGAATTGCTTGGAATTATACACACTCCCGAACACAATTCTCTCATATATATCTCTCAGAAGCTGATGGGGGCACCATTAATTTATCATACAACTGAGGGAAATTAGGCTGGTTATATTATATTGGATCGTATCTTATTGTAGCGTGGGTGGGTGTGATATATAGACACCTACACACATGCAACGCAGGTATCCCAAGAACTAAGCTAATATAGGGATCGGCGCCAGAACAGATGGCGAATATTTGAGAACAAAGATGATTTGGACTGCATCTGCAAAGTTTCCAACCAGGACTACCCGCAGTCACTACAAACACACACATAAACAAACAAACACACGTCTAGGTTGAAAAGCAGACAGGATGGAGGCCCCAGCTCTTTTCCTTCTGGGGATCAAGCGCTCCCTGATGTCTAGTCCACCCAGCTCCCTGGAAAACCACGAAATCAACCCCGAGGATCTGGCGGCCTTGTAGGGCAGCGGCAGTGACAGGGGTGGGGCGGAGGGAGAAGAGAAAGAGGCGGCCGTTTCTTTCTTTCTTTCTTTTTCTTTTTCTAAAAAAATGCATTGGTTACCTGCGAAAGCAGTTTTCCAAAAGTGTCCTGCTGGGCTTTGATCTTTTGGACAACACATTTGGTTGTTCCATCCCCCGGCCAAGGCCCAGGGTTCGTGGTAAGGGTCCACGGGCAGGAGCGCTTCGTGCCTGGTGTCGCCAGGAGGCCCTCCGATGGTTTGCACTACCGAAACGTCCAGGTAGCTCGCCATCGGCTGGTAAGGCCCCGCCGCGTAACCCGGGTAGAAGGCGAACTCGGCTGGGCGCGTCTGGTACTCCTCGGGAGCCGCGGCGGCGGGCGCCGAACTGCAGGCGTCTAGGTACTTCTCCGCTGCCGTCGGGTAGCCGGGCTGAGGCGGCGCGGGGCACGGCTTGAGGGAACCGCGGGCCACTCGGTACGAGCAGTAGGCACCGCCGAAATATCCGCAGGAGAAGGGCGAGGCGCTGGTCGTCGAGGATGCCTGCGGGATGGCCGGGCACGGAATGCATTGCTTTGTCGACGCGTCTCCGGGGCCGGAGGAAGGAGGGCCGTCCAGGGCCGGAGCGGGGTACGCGGAGCCGTGCATCGTCGGGCTAAGGCCGCCCAGGGCCACGTTCCTACAGTGGCCGCCGCCCGGGAAGGCCGTCGGCGAGCTCAGCAAGCTGTCCATGCTCTTGGCGGGCACCTCATCCAGGCTCCTCCGGGCTTCTCCGAAGGCGGCGTCGGGGTCCATCCAGCGGAGAGCGCGGCGGGAAGGCGCATGGGCGCCCGCGGCTTGCTCCGCTCTGCTCTCGGTCGGGGTAACCAGATGGCTCACGGCTTGGACGACTGGGGGGCGGGCGAGGCGGCGAGGATCGTTTTAAAAGGCTGGCGACTGCCAAAGGAGGGTCGCCTAGGCGCCCGGCGTCAGCTTCTCTCCCCGCACCCGCACCCCCACCTCATCTTCCCTCCCTCCCCCGACGCAAAGGAGGCGTCTTTCCCGGAGTGGCGCGCTCATTGGCTGAGGCGCATCCACTGGAGACGTGCTGGGGAGGAGGGGGCCAGACAAAAATTGCGAAAATGCTTTTATGGCAAGACAGGGAGAGAGAAGGAAGGGTGAGGGGAGAGAGAGAGGGGAGAGGGGAGAGAGAGAGACCTGCACACGTGACGGACTTCTGTATAGGACGGATGGGGGTGGCGACATTTATTTATTTATTTATTTATTTATTTATTTATTTATTTTCCACCAGACCAGATTACTGCCCCCCTCCCCACATACCAGCGTCTATTTCCCTGCTCCACACGGAGTGGACACAATTGAATGGAAAGATCTAGAATTGGCTGATCTAGAAGGAATAGTCTGCAGTGCTATAGTGTTTCGAACTTGAAATAGAAAAGAAAGAAAGAAAGAAAGAAAGAAAGAAAGAAAGAAAGAAAGAAAGAAATACCGTGGGTATATCACTAGAAAACCATTAATTCAATTATGATCCATCTGAGATAAATGGGAACTGTATCCTGCCTTTCTGAAACTTCCTGATTTCCTCGAAATTCTTTGGCGAAGTATCCAAAGTATCTCCAGAATGCTTCGTCAGTGCATGGTCAGTGTTTTATGCGCCGGTTATCCCTTCCCATCCTTGCAAGAACGTGCTTCTGAATCCAGGGTTTGAGGTGGCTGACATATTTTATTCGAAGCATTATTATTTTTTAATACACACATCTCACAGAGACTGCAGACTGCATTGCGAGAGAGAGAGAAGCTGCAAGCTAAAGGACTGGGTAGAAAATGCATGTGCAAAGCTAAAGTGTCCCCCTTTCCTCAAATATCTGCAGAAATCATGTTTGGAGATACTGCGCTTGGTCAGGCGCACCAGGCCTTTTTTCTTCGCACTAGAATCTAGATGCTGGGAGGGAAGTGAGCCCACCAACTCAGCCTCCCTCCGCAGGCAACTCTGCACTTCCGAAATGACATTTCCCAAATCTTCATACGTTAAGCGGTTTGAGAAAGGTGAACCGAATAATGCCGTGCTCCCAAAGTGAGGCCCTGGTGTCCGATTAGACGGAATATACTGTACTAGATGGTACGTGCACGTGTGCGCAAGACAAGCGTTTTTCCTATGAATGCAATCAGAACATAAAGGGTGATCGAGAGAGATGCACGGCTCCTCCTCTTAAAAATATGCCTACCTGGAAGCTGAGAATACATAATACATCTACTGCAATACATAAATCTGACTTTCTAAGGTAAATCAGGGTAAAGATGCACGTTTATACAACCACACGAACGCACCTATCAGCGTCAGTCTGCCTCCCCATCCATCACTTTTTGGCCTTGAAAGTGCGCCTCCCGCCCCAAATACTTTATCTCCCCCCCACACGAAGTCTGTTAGAATTATACCCCCCCTTTCTAAAGGCATTTCCCTCTCGCAACACTCATCGCCGCGGTCAAGCCGCCAAAACTATTGCAGTGCAGGAGTTTCCTCCTTAATTTTTGTCTTGACTTACACGCAAAGTGAAATCGCAGTGAGCCAGGAGAGGGAAAAAATGCCTGCTTTATCCTCGAGGAACTCCACTGCCTCTTTTTTATTATTATTAAGGGGAGTGGGACGTTTAAAATGCACATATAATGATTTAAACATAGATTCATTATATCTCTCCCTTTCCCTCTCTTGGAGGAGAATGAAGTGTAAATATATAAAAGGGAAGGAAAAATAAAACAGAATCTCCACATACACACCACACAACAAGGCCTTAGTCTTATTCCAGTTTATTTTATTTTATTGTTTTGTTCCACTTTTCAAACTCTTGTTGTTCATCCAAGGCCAGGGAAATGCTCTGTGTATTTTGCTGGTGGCATAAGGTTTTGTCTGGTTGTGAATAAAGTCAGAGAGGTGGGCCTACTGGGTGGCAAAGGCCTGAGTTCAAACATTTCCTCGTCCATGGACTCAGATGGTGATCTTGAGCAAAGCCACCATAGTACCTGCTCTGTAAAACAGAAATTATGAGAGCTGTAAGCTCTGTTTTGTAAGTTTGTTGAGAGAATTAAAAGCACAGAGAGCCAGAGTTCTCCCTCACACCCCACCAGGGCCTTTAAGGTGGTATAGGGCTACACAATCTAGATGAAGCAAAAAGAAATCAATAATAATAAATCACAATACCAGGCGCCACCTTGAGAAAGTGATGCCTTCTGGCTGTACTTTAACCTTACAGCATTTAAATGCACAGAAATTTGAAAGGTCCAGTAAAGAGATTGGTCTGGGTTTAGAGAGATAGGCAGAGGCAAGCCTTGATTTAAACTGAGAGCCCCTGTTGCTTTTGTGTCTTCTTGGTAGATGGAATCTTTGAAGTTTCTAATTTAAAACCATATGTTGAAGAGGAAAGAAAGGAGTGGTGTCTTTTTGTGCCTTGTCCAGTCCTTAAGTCTGCGCGTCACACATTCTTATTTGCTGCTAAAACTTTAGTTGATTTGTCTGCTTGCTCTAAATGGGTTAAATTCCACTGGAAAGGAAGGAAGGAAGGAAGGAAGGAAGGAAGGAAGGAAGGAAGGAAGGAAGAGAGAGAGAGAGAGAGAGAGAGAGAAAGAAAGAAAGAAAGAAAGAAAGAAAGAAAGAAAGAAAGAGTTTTTCTACATACATGGAAAACTGGGGAAACTATTATGGACTCTGTATCTGGTTAAACTTGACCTCAGCCAGATATCCAGTGAGTGACCTTAAGACAAATCACTATCTCTCATTTTCAGTTCCCTCCCTGTTAATGTGAAATAACTGTAACTTACTTCATAGAATTGTTTTGAAGTTGAAGTACATTAAACCATATGCAGCAGCAGCAGCAGCAGCACCTCCCCCCCCAATGAATAACAAGCTAGATCATCTAAAGGAAAGAAATTTCAAATTAAATTTTGAAAGAAAAAAACATTTGTGATTCCTATTTATTGTATTGGGGGCAACTTGACAGAACTCCTTATGGACCGGGATTTGACTCGACAGAATGATTTGGCATTCATGGGGTGTGTGCTGTGAAGTTACATGTATTCCTTTGCTTTCAAGCCATACCCCAAATAGACCTAGAAATGTAACTAATTAATTCATACTGAGTAAAGGGACAGAACTGAATCCTAATGTTCCCTGGAGGCCTTGCAGGGTTGCAAAATGCGCAATAGGCAATAAATATATATATTGCTGATAGTGGCAGTGCTAGAGTACAGTATTTTTATCAGTAGATCCAAATTACAGTTCCTTGCTTTGCTGGGTATGGTGCTGTAATTAGAAATCCAGGCTATTTCCCTTCTTTAGAAGCAAATTCCACTGAAACCAATGAGACATACCATCCGAATTAACTCGTTTAGGATTAAAGGGTAGTTTCTGATAACTCACAAGGTGGAGCTCCCAGGAAGTATCTTCACAGGGCAGCCAAAACAACAAAGAAACGCCTTGGATGCTAACAGGTTTATTATGGCATATAAGCATTTCTGGACTGGTGAAATACGGATTTCATTCGTGACCAAGTGCTTAAAGGTAAAGGGACCGCTGACCATTAGGTCCAGTCGTGACCGACTCTGGGGTTGCGCGCTCAGCTCGCATTATTGGCCGAGGGAGCCGGTGTATAGCTTCCAGGTCATGTGGCCAGAATGACAAAGCCGCTTCTGGCAAACCAGAGCAGCACATGGAAACGCCGTTTACCTTCCCGCTGTAGCGGTTCCTATTTATCTACTTGCATTTTGACGTGCTTTCGAACTGCTAGGTTGGCAGGAGCTTACGCATGTATAAATTTGCTAGTCTTGAAAGTGCTGCAGGAGCCTCGGTTGGTTTTACCATGGAAAGTACGTCATTAATTTCAAACATACTGAATAGGATAACTGGAAGCTACTTTATATCGACTCAGATTATATACTGGCTGGCAACAGCCTCCCCAGCGTTTCACAGAGGGGGCCTTTCCTCGCCCTGCTCGGAGATGTCAGGCTGTGAAGTCGGGACCGTTTTCTGCAGTGAAAGTGTGCTTGTGGCACGGAAGTCAGCCCTTTCCCAGTTTTGCTCAATATTGTAATTTATGCTGATGTACCAGAATACTGAATTTTGCTAATAAATTAAATATACACCCCACATACATTTCAGTTGTAAGGTAGATAGATTGGCAGGCAGGCAGGCAGGCAGGCAGACAGAAAGACAGATAGACAGACGAGCTTCTGTTTCTGAAGACATGGAGAGATGTCATCATCACTAGTTTTCATTTCAGTTGGGTCCTTTTATCGCAATAATATACCCTATTAGTTATTTCTAGAGGAATAGTTGTATTTGCTAAGGGTTTTGCAGCAAAAACACACGCCCAACACAGAGTTTTATGGAACCTTGAACGAATTTATTATGATACAATCTTTCATGGTCTGCGGTCCATTTCATTGGATAATCTGATTAGTTATGTAGCTCTTTGGAGCTCATCATTTTTCACAGTCTCTTGACGGGTTATATTGCATAAAGGCAACCAGCTTGCTTTCTAACCAGTACTGACGTGCGCTTGTTTGGGTCATGGTCAGTAAAGTAGAGTCATAGAATTGTAGAATTGGAAGAGACCCCAAGGGTCATGTAGTCCAGCCCTCTGCAATGCAACTAGTTGCCCACCCGTGTCCACACCCTTCTCAGCAAAGGCCCCATGCAGCACATTCCATCCTATGGTTGGGGATCGAGCCTGACCAGCCTACGTCTTTGGCAGCGATTGGTTCTCCTCGAGTTTGCTTCCCACCACCTGACTTGCAATACATTATTAACCCGTCCTAGGTTCATTTTGACGTGGGGGAGGGGGGAGCTAGTTATTCCTCCTAATAAAGAGTATCCATCGCTGATGACGTGATAATATCACCAGGGGCAGGAAAAGCGAGCCGAGCCATTCTAGACCTGTTGTACTCACATGTAAGTCCTATCGAGTTCAATGGTGCTTCTCCCACGTAAGTACGGTAGGTACAGGATTTGTAGCCTAAATAAACGGCAGGTTTATCCATAGAGAGGTTATGTATTTGGAATGTAGCGCCTGATCTTGCTTGGACTAACTAACACGTGTTGCTGAACGCCGTAAGGAGGTCGTTTTGGTTCCTCTGCAAACCCTTTCACACGACCAAGTCATTGCAAGAATGAGCTTTCACCTTCTCTGAAGAGCTTTTGCACTAGGGGATGGTAAATGCGAACCTGGTCCTGCATACTTAACAATGAACTCGTTTTGTGTCCTGGGATAGGACACATGCCTAATGCTCGCATTTTGCGGGTGGGAGAGGGCATGTAGGGCTGAGATCCAGACAGGGCTTGATCTGCGCCAGAGCCCAGTCCTGACACCTGTTATTAAACGACAGGGACTCTACCCTGGACAAGGGAAGTAAGAACTTCCCCCAAAAAACGGCAGAGTGCATTTATCTGGCCACTCAGTAGCCTAACTGTGGAAAGGTCAGACGCACAAACACACGCACCAGGCAGTAAAGGAAAAAGCGGAGGTTTTTGCACACAGACTTGGTTCCCGGCATCTCTCTTCCTATAAGTTACTGTCCTATAAACAGTTGCTGGGTGGACGTTTGCTCCTGCGTCCTGTCTGGACTTGAAAATCTGCGCCTCTCCATCCTTTGATTGAGTAAAACGGAACAAGCGCTAAACTCACAGAATGTACTGTACTCGGATGTTCTCAGGAGAGAATGCAACAACATAGCGGATACGATTCCGCAGGACGGAAATTCATTTGTACATTAGATTTAATCTCCAGAGAAATTGCGCGATTGGCCCGGAAACTGGAATATTGCCCCTGTTGTCATTTGCTTGCACTTCTCTATGTAGAACCCTTGTTCCCCCCCTCTATTCCGAATGGGTGATCGAACAAGTATATTATCGTGGAATCTTATGGCATCTTCATTTATCCGAACTATCACAAAGACCGCTTCTGGAACAATTGCTTACTTTTTAACAATTCAAGGTTGAGCACCTCACGGTTTCTCTTTCTCTCTGTGTATGTGTGTAAAAGAGAAAGCGAGAGGTGAATAAATTTTAAAGGCCTTCAGTGGTTCTCAAGTAAGAACCAATACTTTAAACTTGAAGAAGCTGCCTTTGTGAGACACACATGTGAAGACAGGTATGTATATGCGCACGAAGACTCTGAGGAGCAGTACCGAAACGTCTGAAGGCTTCTGAATTTCCCAAAAGCCTTTGGTAAGGCTCTAAGCGAACCTTACTCCACTAACGTGTGCTGCGTTGTATGGAGTGTGTAAGCAGGGGTGCCAACTTTAATATAATATTGGGGGGGGGGTAAGCCCCACCTCGCATAATTAATCCCAAGACACGCGTGCACACACAATTTGAATGGCAATTCCCATCAACTGGGGGGGGGGCATTATTGGGGTGGTGGTGAATAGACCTCGGCCCCTCGGAGCTGGCTCCTATCTGGGTAAGTAGCTACACGAGACAGTTACTGAGAGCCAGTGCGGTGCAAGTGGATAAGATTGTCGGACTCGGACCTGGGAGATCCCACTCAGCCATGAATCTCCATGGATGACCTTGGGCCAGTCACTGCCTGCCTTTCAGCCCAGCCTACTTCACAGGGCTGATGTAGGGATTAATGAGAAGGGGGACAGAAACATGCGCGTGCACCTTGAGCTCCTTGGAGAAAAGGGTGGGATACACTTACAATAAATAAATAATAATAATAAATGAACATTTGTGTCACATTACCTACTGTAGATGGCGACTCCGTGAGCACCCGTGTCAGACTCACCAGGTAACCCTTCTCGCCATGCACTTTTGTATCTCCCTAGCTGAAACTGAAGCGGCCGAAGGCGCCGATGGAGGGAAGTCTTCACGCCTAACCAACGTAACCCCCACCCTCACCCCTTTTGCTATCTGAAACTGTTTTTCATTCCCACTTTCTCCCTGACTGCGATAGATTCTAGTCACATGGAAGAGGGGACAAGCTTGTTTTCTCCTGCTCTAGCGGGTAGGACTGGAACCCATGGCTTCGAGTGACAAGAAAAGAGATTCCGACTAACCACCAGGAATAACTTTCTGACAGTAAGAGCTGTTCGGCAGTGGAACGGTCCCCTTCGGGAGGTTGTGGACTCTCCTTCCTTGGCCATTTTTAAGCAGAGTTTGGATGGCCATCTGTCATGGATGCTCTAGCTGAGATTCCTGCATTGCAGAGGGTTGGACTAGATGGCCCTTGGGGTCCCTTCCAACTCTCCAGTTCTATGATTCTAGGTTATCCCCTCCTCTGCTTATATACCATACATTTAAAGCACATTCCCCGCAGCAAATAACCCTAGAGCTGTAGTTCACCCCTCACAGAGCTACAGTTCCTAGGGAGTCCACGCAGCCATAGATAAGGGGAGCGAGTCTATGGCTTAAGCCTTAAGGCATGGGTAGCCAACTCAGTGCCCTGCTCATGTCGTTGGACTTCAGTTCCCATCAGCCCCTGCCAACGTGGCCATTGGTCAGAGATTATGGGAACTGTAGTCCATAAATATCTGGAAAGCATCATACTGGCTATTCCGGGCTTAGGATAATTTCTCACCAGAAGGTAGCAAGAGCCCTGTGAAAGTGCCCTGTGACTTGGAAGCAAACTCCGGGCAATACAAAGGGCCATGGGTATGTTCCATAGCTGCCAAGTTTTCCCTTTTCTCGCGAGGAAGCCTATTCAGCATAAGGCAAAATCCCTTTAAAAAAGGGATAACTTGGCAGCTATGGTATGTTCACACGTGCGTGTACACTTGAAGCTGTGATGGACCTACCGGTACTCTGAAAGGTGTGTATATGAGGTGAGATGAAGACACTGCCACGGTTGAATTAAACACAAACCGATTTCTTGGGAGCGGATCCCCAACTGCTTTTAGTGGATCTAACTTACGAACCAGTATGCTCCAGGTGTAATCTTTTTACCCACATTAATAACTATAATCTTCCTTATACAAAGGCATGCTACTACTTTGACAAAAAAAGGACAACTCCTTCCCCCCCCCAAAAAACCCCACCTAGCCATTCTGCTGTCTGTTTGCGGGCCTCAACAAGCGTAATTATTAAAGGGAGAGGTTGTATTTGGCTGAGAGGGGATGAGGGGATAGCATCGAAGCCGCTGTCACTGTTGCTGTTATTCTTGTTTATGTTTTCCTGACCCACCCACGACTAAAGGACCACAGATCCTTTTGCCTTAGGATATGTGAGATCATGGGCATCACTTTAAGAACTGCTGCATCTAAAATAACCGTTTCTTCTGCCTCTGCATTATCCATGGCAGAAGCGTTGCGTTTCCATTTAAGGCTAAAAAGTAGCCATCTCTCCTCCAGTGGGTTTCTGACCTTTCTCGCGTTGATTTCTCCTTTCTCCTTCCTTTTTGTGAGGGAGGGAAGGGGTGTGTGTTAAATTTTCTTGCATCCTGACATCTGGAAGCAGACAGCCTTATGCCAAGCCAAACGCGTGCATATATGTATATGTATATGTATATGTATACCTACATGTATACACACACACGCGCACGCGCGCGCGCGCGCACGCACATATATGGAACAAGAACCGAAGAGGCCAACGGGAACAGTTCAAGACGCGCCATCCCATAAAGATCAACTCTGAGACGGAAGTTCAAGGTCAAGTTGAAAGTCAAGGGTCTGTTGACTTCTGCTGCACGGCCCGTCCTGTCTGCCGCCGCCAATTCAGCCGATCACTTCAGGATTCACTCTATCTATGCCTCTCCAAGCCAGCAGGAACCAACACCTCACTACCAAGACATCCATTTAGGCAGCCTGACCGTCTAAGTCCTTATTTATTTGGGAAAGGGCTGTGGATTTCAGGGAGGGCAAAGTTGTGTTATGAAAAAATAACTAGGCTAAAGGAGGGCAAAACTGAGTGCTGTATATAAAACAGGCGTAAACGCACAGACGTTGATTTCAGAAAATCAACCCTTGCCCTTTATTCTAATGTATAGAAAAGAAAAAGCAACAACACACATCCAGCCTCTGTGGAACTTTGCCCGCAGATTCTCTGCTCCTAAGGGCCCTTCACTGATGACGATGGTGAGAACTGTTGTTACTATTTTTCCGGCAGTTTATCAGGACACAATGGAAGGAGAACCTCATCCAAGACAAACTTTAAGAAATGTACTCTTAACACAGTTGGAGCAGGGACTGTAAATGTTTGCACGAGGTCTCTGCTTGTTGAGAAATCAAACATTTATCCGTCCAGCTTTGCTCTTGAGGCTGCAAGTGTATATTTCCAATTAAGGGGTCTCTCTGCTCGAAAGTCCTCTGGGCTTCGGTTCCAAAAGGTCCGTTTCCGAAAGGCCCAAAGCAGGTGCGTGCCCGAAGTTGTCTTTCCAACTCTGAAATATCTCACATTCAATCAGGGGGGGAAATGCCTTTTTCTCCAGCTTCTTCTACATGAACAATTGAAAAATGTTATGGATTCAACCCCCTATAATTCTGCACAGGCTCTCAGGCTGCAATCCTAAATATGCATACGTGGGAATGGGAGACACTCAAATAAAGTGTCCTAAATTGCTGTGTGGTTACAGGGTGCCAGGGTATGATTTAGGGTGCTATTCAGATTCTCAAAGAAAACTTCCACGGCCTCGTAAATGTCCTGGTCCTCTAATCTAGACAGAAGCAAGTAGCCTATCCGCATATTGCTCACAAGCCAAGAGCAGATCCGCCTCAAATGCCAACATTATTACTGAAATAAGCGCAGAACATTAAGAAAGCGAAACGCAGATATCCCCTTTTAACCGCGTGTCGCCTGGTAGCGCATAGCCAAAACGAAAACAGACATCCTTGTACTGTATCTCTGCATACATTAAGCACCACTGTCTTCTGCAGGACTTACTCCCCGGTAAACGTGTTCATAGGATCGGGTACAAGTTAAACCAACGCGGAAGCTGGGAACTGCAACCTGAGAGATACTGCAGCCAAGTAAAACAAAACAAAAAACAAACAAACCCGTAGATGTTATCACAAAATGGCCAAATAACTATCAAAGAATGTGGGGCTGGTTTTGCTGACAGCACAAGTTCGGCCAATAGCTCGGCTGATGCCCTGCTCTTATATTTGTCTTTTTAACTATAAAGTTATATTCGCTTTCTATGTCTGGTGTTCGTGCCTCGAGGTGGGGGAAGAAGAAGTTTGGTGAAGTTATCGGTATACGGTACCTGAATAAAACTTCTTTTCTCAAGGTTTGCCTTAGGCGTTTTCTTTTGCCTATCACCTGGAGAAATTCCTGAGGATCTTTTGCTTATCTTTTAAGGACTAGTTACAGTGCTTTTTTGCTGGGGAGACGTAGAGGGACTCATACCCCGAAACATTTTGTGAATCTAAGTTTGGCCTCATTAAGGGGCAATATTTCAATATGAGTAGGAAAATGAGAGTACCCCAAAACATTTTTATTTTTATTTTGAGAAAAAAAGCACTGGCTGGGTATAGGTAATGTAAAAACTCGGTATTCAGCGTCCTGTAGTTTTTCCCCAATTCATTCTCAGCCCCCGCACTTCAATGAATCTGTCATACTATCTAGCAAGAAAGTTCTTAGTTCGAATCCCAGTTATGCCGAAGTAATACAAGGCTTTCGAAACCGATCGGCAAGCTAAACCACTTCTGGCGAATTTACACATTTTAGCGACACCTTAATTAATATGCTAAGACTTCCTCCTAATTGCACCGCTCTTTGGACGGTAGATTAATGGCAACGAAGCGTGCATTTCACAGTTGTTTTCAGGCTGTCTGGTTATTAATTTAATTAACTGGATCCAGATTTTATTGTGTGTAGGGCGGGGGGGGGGAGAGAATAATTCTCCCCCTTAGGGTCGTCCTTCCACCTAAAACAGTAAATGAAGACGGCAATCTGATCATTAGTTTAATTAATTTCCTGCTACAGCTATTACAATGCGTTTTCCCCCAAGTGGAGGACTATTAAGGTTATTTTCAATAAAGTCTGCATTATTTCAACTTCACAAACCGGTGCTATGAACGTGTGCTCCTAAAACCCAAGTACCTGCGCTCTGTAATGCAGCCGCGTAGCGCGATCCTAAGGACTCGCCACTCAACGCAAGGCCCCTGAGGCATAGCTGCCAAGTTATCCCTTTTTTTAAGGGATTTTTCCTTATGCTGAATAGGCTTCCTCACGAGAAAAGGGAAAACTTGGCAGCTATGCCCTGAGGTTCATGAGTATAGGATTGCTGTGTGTTACAGGACGAATTTATCTACTGAAACGTCATTTGGAAACGCACTATTTCCCCCCTCGAAATTCTGAAATAAAACCAGCATCTTGGGGGGGGGACTTCCCTGTGCGCGGGGGTAAGGGTGGATAGGATTGGGGGGGGGCGTGTTGGAGGGGTCGGAGAAAAGCAAGGACCTCAGCCGACCAAACTGCTGCAAACAATGATTAAACGCTCACTTTTCCCCCTAAAAGGAGATCCAGTTATTAAGGACAGATTTGGCCGCTGATTTCTATTTCTTGGCGTGCTGCTGCTGTTAATGGAAGGGAGTCCTTTTGGAAAACATAACCTCGGCTCCGCAGTTTCTGCCACCCCCCACCCCCACCCCCATCCCCGAAATGCATCCCTGTTCAACAGCTATTTTGCGAATCCGCTTTTCCTACACGAAAAGACTGTAAGATTCCGGACAGCAAAACTGCTCTTCTTCCTGAAACTTAATCAGGGCAGATAACCAACAGCATGCGAATGTGCTTCTCGCTTTGCACCGTCTCAATTCTGTGTCTTGTTTTCTTCTTAAATGTAAGAGACCTGGGAGCATTCCCACCACGAAAGCAGCAGAGCGATCCTACACAGATCTGCTCGGACGTAAACCTCATTGTTGTCAACGGGGCTTACTTCCCAGTAGGCCCGTACAGGATCGCGTGGGTCGTTACAATTCCCCAAACCACTGCACTCTGTTGACTATTTTTGTGAACAGGAGATCAACTACTACCCCAAACGCTCAGTTGCGATCTCAAAGTTGGGCCGTCCCTTTGATTTTTTTAATTGGAAATGGGGACGTGGTGGTCGACTATCTCTGAAAGTGCTTCGCTTTGGCCGGATTGGATCATTTAATTGAATGCTGGTCCCTGCTGAGCCCAATGTCTCCTTCCAAGGACGGAAAAGGCACATTGCAGCCTTATTTATCAATGCTGACTTGACAGTAGTCTCCATTCAATGAAATAGGACTTGTTTTCGAGGAAGGCTGCTATCCTAGACACATTTGCCTGGGAGTAAGTCCCATTTGAGCCAGTGGGACTTACTCCTGAGTAGACATGCATGGGATTGCTTTCCAATTACAAATAAAGAGCAATCAATATTCCTCCCCGGGAGCATTTCCAGGATCCAAGAGAGGTTCGCCTATTTATGGATGCAAACAAGCATAATTTCCTGGAAGAAGGACCCAGCTGTTCCTTATAAATCAGCGGGACTGACTTCCAACTAAACGCATGTAGGAGAGTAGTAAAATTATTTTGACGGGTCAGACTCTAAATTCACCCCTGAAATAAACGGAACTGTTGACACTACAGCTTGGGATTCGAATATACATGAATGCCTAGCATTTTTACTTTTTAGCGTGGAAACAATAATAAGGACCCCAAAAGCGCTTCAAGCATTATTTGCCGCCATGTAACAGATAATAACGAGCAATTACAATACTACAACCCGGGGATATTTGAAAATGGAGGGAATAAACTCGTCCACTCGGAATTAAGTTCCACTGAGTTGAAGGGAAGTTTCTCCCAGGTAAAATGGTATGGAGTCGAAGTCTTAATGTTTCTTCCTTGCACCTCGTTCTTTTATTGTTATTATTATTTCGATTTTTGAAAGGTTGTCCGAATTATATTCCAAAATATATTCCGTTCAGGCAGCATCTGAAAGCATCAAACATTAAGGGATAATTATTATTAAGAAGACATAACTATTTCTTTTGGCCGGTTGTTTCAAGCAGAGTAGTGTTTCGAGCGTGTTTATATCCAGCCCACGCCTTCCTCACATCGCACGCCTGGGGATTTTGACACTGGAAGTCTCATTTCTGAACAGATTCAGAATCTGAAACACTATTTATTTCTTTGGTGCGGGTGTGTGGCTGGATGAGAGAGGAAACAGTCAGGCACGCTTGCATTTCAACAGACATGTGGATGCATCCACTGTCTCGTCATTGGAAAGCTATTGTTGCTAACATCCGGTTAGCCCCCTGCCTTCTTGCAATAAAACGAACGAATTTAGTTATCTAACGCTTCGGAGCAAATGCCTTTTGCACAGCTCCCTGTGCAAACCTTTAACAGAAAATTGCCCTAAGAGAAACGCAAACCTGGAGATTAGAAATCTGCACGGGGATCTTTGCGTGCTTTGAAATAAAGAGTAAGCACAATAAGGGCTGCAATCCCATACCCATTTATTGGAAACTAAGCCCCACCGAACGCAATGGGACTTGTTTCTGAGTGGACTGGCATAAGATTGTGATGTGAGGCTGCAATCCAAGCACACTTACATGGGAGTAAATCATTATTATTATTATTATTTTATTGGATTGATATACCGCCCTATACCCGAAGGTCTCAGGCGGTTCATACATTATATAAAATGAAAATAAAAGCAATAACCCAATAATACCTCTCCCCCTGCCCCATTCACAATGATGGCTTGTACAGAGAATATATATAATATATTTACTCTCATGTCTACTTTTTTTAAAGGATGGAGGGAAACCAAGTTGGGGAGTTAGTCTGGCCAACTATGCTACATTCTGTATCACTTCTGTCACGCCATGGTTTGCTTTTTTTGCATACTGTACTTTGTAAAATACCTAGCACTTCCCATTTCTCTTCACCACTCTTCCTACATCCTCTGGCTCTCTCTGTGTGTCAGTTTCACTGCTCGGCTCCATTGGCCCACTCTACATAGATGCAGACACACAGTCATAAAGAAGAAACATTCTTCTTATGATACTACATAGCTGGAGAGTCTCCCTCTGTTGAGTTTGCTCCAAATAGCTCAAAAGGAGAATGTTATGTAATATGGTTATATAAGTCTCTGTTAAGTTTTTCAGGCTCTATTATTGTATCTGAAACTTCTTATGGAAATGTAAAAACAACCAGCCTTTTTTTAAAAATTTTTTTAATGGAATTCTGAGGTTTTGAAACATTCCCTTGCATTTTCTGTGTTCTGGTAAGCTTCTCCTCACTGTTTTGAAACAGCACAGAGTGCAGACTGGAGCGTAAATGGCAATATTTTCAGTTTGGAATAATGGGGGGTTGGGCAATTATTAACATTGATAAATCTCTTTATACAAAATAAAAAGTCCAAAAGTGACCTGGCAAAGTAGAATACAACACATAAAAAGTAAAGGGACCCCTGACCATTAGGTCCAGTCGTGACCGACTCTGGGGTTGCGCGCTCATCTCGCATTATTGGCCGAGGGAGCCGGTGTATAGCTTCGCAAATATGTTTATTCGGCTGTACGCCCATCATAAAACACAACACAACAAAACAAATCAAATAAAAACCGCAGACTCGTACAAACCACAGATAATATAACACAATTCACAGCTCACAAGGACAAATATTAACAATTCGAAAAACATATCTTGAAGGTTTAAGATTAAGATTAAAAATTTAGGCACCTAACTAAAATCAATATCTGATATCATTAAAAAAAAAATTCTTATAACTATCAATAATCAGCTAACATTCCATTCCGTCTCTTGTACGAGAGGACGGCTGTTAGGAATTTAGCAACCTGTAGAGTGATATAAGGGTCCACATCTTGAAGAACCCAGGCTAGCTGAAGGTCAACTGGATTGTCAGCCATAGGCTGGATTATGGAGTTTAATATACTAGCACGAGCCGAACTGTACATAGGGCAGATAAACATGACATGGTGTAAAGATTCAGTTGATTTCATTTCGCAAGCACACATTGAAGAGACTTGGCCCTTAGTAAATCTATGTCTCAGCACGTTAGTTGGAAAAACATTGAACCTAGCTTTAAGGAAGGCATATCGATGAGACGCGGCCGTAAGCGTTGTTAAGTAGGATGGAGTACGGTAAATAGGGGTTATGCCGATATTTAACGGTGAGCAGACTCCCCCGCCAGCTAGACAATTTTGGTATAGCTCTGCATCATCCAACCTTTGGTTTATACACCTTTTTGCTGCATTTAAATCCAGTTTGAGCAATTCAGAGGGAGAGATCTCATAGGACAACAATTTGACATGGATTTTTCCGGTCCACAAATTTGTGAAGTCATCCCGCCACATGCATTGAATAAGATAGTGGTTCGGGAGATTATGCCATAGGGATATCCAGTAAATCAAAACTCGCCTCCATAAGACTAACTCAACTGAAGGGATCTTCATTTCTAAACGAATAGCAGCATTACTTACGCATGTTGGTAATTTTAAGAGTCGACGTAAGAATTGGCTTTGAAGCGACTCTAAAGGTGAGAGATTTGCAAAAGCAGCCCATAAAGGGGCAGCATAGGCCATTGTAGCCAACACTTTAATGGTATACACTTTCAAGGCCGCAGGGATGAATAGGGCCCCCTCAGAAAAGAAAAAACGGAGGAGGGAGTGCAATAGGGCTTTTGTCTTGTTTTGAAGGTATTCAACATGCGCTTTCCACCCTAAATTATACTGAAAATAAATTCCTAAATATTTAAATTTATGTACTTGTTCGATTTTCGTACCCTCCAGTTTCCATGAATAAAGTTTACGACTCCTTGAAAATATCATTACTTTGGACTTGGTGTGGTTGATAGACAGATGATTAAGAGAGCAATAAGTTGCAAAAATCTTTAGTGCCCTCCTTAAACCCACTCTGGAGTAAGAGAGTAACACCGCATCATCTGCATAAAGAAGTAATGGACAGTGATAATCAGCTATTCGAGGGGCATGGATAAATTTTTGTGAGTCGGCTAATGGGTTCCTCATATCACTGATAAATAAGTTAAAAAGAAGTGGCGCTAAGATACAGCCCTGGCGTACTCCCTTATTTACTGGCACTGGGTTTGTTAGGTCGCCAGCAGGGGTTAATCTCACCCTGGCCACAGACCCGGCATGAAGTTGGGAGATAAGCCACAGAAGTCTTCTATCTATACCCCAACGGGCAAGTTTATCCCATAGTAATTTCCTCGGGATACTATCAAACGCAGCTTTCAAATCTATGAAAGCTGCGCAAAGTTGGCCCCGTCGAGGTGACGAGTATTTCCGGGCTAAGTGATAAAGAATAATTGCCTGATCTGTTGTGGAACGGTTTAATCTAAATCCAGCTTGCTCGTGCTTAATCAGGTCAGCCTCAACTGACCACTTCATCAACCTTGCGAGCAAAAAACGGGCATATATTTTCCCAATGGATGATAGCAGACAAATATTCCGGTAGTTCCCTGGGTCACCGGGGGGGCCTTTTTTATAGATAGGAATTATAATGGCCTCCTTCCATGTTTCTGGTATTGAGCCCGTGGCATTTATGGCGTCGAAGGTTTTAGCTAAAATCCCTGCCCACCATGCAGAGTGTAGCTTTATAGCCTCAACAGGGACCAAATCCGACCCGGGAGCCTTACCAGTTTTCAGCTCAGCTATCAATTCTAAGATTTCAGCAGGGTCGGTGTTGGGCCAGACAGGAAGGGGATTAGAGGAAGGTCTCCAGTGAGTGGTCGGAGCTTCTGCCACTGAGAAATATTTTCTCAGGAACTGCTCCCACGTAGGGGCCGGGATCACCGTTAGGGGATAATTCCTCGTTCTTCCCTTTATTAAAGACCAAAATTTCCGGGAGTTATGAGATTTTGAGGCAGTAATTATAGTTTGCCAACGATTTAGTTGCCATTTCCTTTTGGCCGATTTCTGGGCCTGTTTGTATGCTTTTTTAGCCAGGGGATAAGATGGAGGTAATGCAGGAGCACCGGAGAGTTTATAGTCATTATATATCGTGTGTAGATGGAGTCTGGCTTGTTTGCAAGAGGAGTTGAACCAAGGGGCGCCAAATTTAAAATAATGGTTTTTAACTCCATAGGCTGGAGAAGTAAAAAAGCGAGTTAAAACTACTATCAGGCAAGAAAAAAACCTCATACACTTAATTGGATCATGCGGGGCTATTCCTACGTCCGGCTGGTCGCCAGGAAACTTTTCTCGGATAAAATCCCTATATCTATGGGCAAGGGCAGGGGACCATTTAATCCCCTTTATTTTAGTAGTCGACTCCTCAATCACCGGGATTGGGTGGGAACGGTCGAGCAACTGCCAGTCAACACAGAACTTGGTTGACAGGGGAAGATGGTCACTAAATTGAGCATTGTCAATTTTAAAAGAGGTGACATTCAAAAATAGATCCTGGGAGACCAATACATAGTCAAGGACACTGTTTGATTTTAACCCTAGATGGGTAAATTCTCCTGGAATATCTGGAGGACATCTACCATTTAATATAATTAAATTTAGGCGTAAAGTCATCTGATAAAGCATCACTTTATATATAGTATAGCTTCCAGGTCATGTGGCCAGCATGACAAAGCCACGTCTGGCGAACCAGAGCAGCACATGGAAACGCCGTTTACCTTCCCGCTGTAGCGGTTCCTATTTATCTACTTGCATTTTGACGTGCTTTCGAACTGCTAGGTTGGCAGGAGCTGGGACCGAGCAACAGGAGCTCACCCTGTCGCAGGGATTCGAACCGCTGACCTTCTGATCAGCAAGCCCTAGGATCAGTGGTTTAACCCACAGCGCCACCTGCCTGGCACTTTAAAGCCAGAATTATTTTTTAATACAACAGATAATGCAAAATTCATCACATGCTCGCTCAGTAACATATTACTAAGGACAAGTCCTACCACCCCACTAAAAGATTAATCACCATAGGGCTGGGTCAACAAAAAGGTCTTGGTCTGATGCCTAAAGAGCGACAAGGATAGAACCAGGCAGGCGTGTCTCCCTGGGGAGAACATTCCTCAGATGGTAGCCACCACTGAAAGGACCCATTCTTGTGGGGTCACCCTCTGCCTTCCCCCCCCAGGGGGTGGAGCACATGGAATGCAGGAAAAGTGAAGGTTCAACATATCCAGCTTATCTTCTTAGAAGTTAAATCTCACTAAATTTAATAGGGATTGTATTAATAAGCATCTTTGGGGGGGGGGTCTCATCTTAAAAGCAAAGCTTTGGTTCATTAGAAGTGCTCTCAATTAATTATAGACCATAGCTGAGCTAGCATATCAATTTTAAGATAAGAGGCAAAAAATGCAGGGAGAGAGAAGAGGAGGTTAGAAAAATATAATAGATTTCAACATTCAGACAGTAACGCAGCAGAGTCCTATAACATTCCTTACCTGATCACTTGGACCAGCCTTCTTCAACGTAGAGTCCTCCAGGTGTTGTTGCACTACAACTCTTATAACCCCAGACCACTGGTCACATTGTCTGGGAATGATGGGAGTTGTAGTCCAACAAAATTTGGAGGTCCACAAGTTCAACATTCCCACCACAAAATACATAATTAGACAAAAGCGAACCAATGACCCCCACACCCGCAAACACAGTTAAAAGACCATAGAATGTTAATCAGCCAAAGTCCTGGTTATACAGAAACATTTCTGCACGGCGCCTAAAGATATGTAAATAAGGCACCAGGCAAATCTCCCTGGAGAGAGCATTCCACAAATGGATGGCCACTGCAGAAATGGACCATTCTGGAGTTGCTATGGGAATGTTAGGGATGTGGATTAGGATATATTATTAGATAGATCCTATCCAAGCTTGTGTTAGCAAGCTTCCAATATCAGCAGAGTGACATTCCCCTTTTGTGCGCAGCAAAGCATGTGCGTTAGATTCGCTAGAATCTCTATAACAATATTACACTTTATAGTTCAATATTACACTTCCTGGCAAAGGTCCCCTTTGTCCCTCTTAAAAGAAATACACAACACAGTGTTTATAAAATAAGATAGAGTTTACTTACAGTTTCATCCTGAGTTACAGCATAATCTCGGAAAGGCAGGCTTGCTTAGAAAAGTTACAAGTATATATACATCTAGAGACTACTTAGTAAAGTAAGACTCCATTTGGTCTCACTCTTGGCTGCAGGCCTAGAGTGAGAACCATGCTAACTGGAGATTCTCTGGAGATGTGTCCTCATCGAGGGAGGAAGTAGCTAAGAGAGAGAGTGATTGCAGGCTAGGGCTTTTGTCTAATCCAACTCATTTGCATGTCTGAGGGAACAGGAACTGACCTGTAGTCAGGTGTCCCTCCAGGTGAGTTCCTGTTAGTGGACACTCTAGGAACTGTTGTGACTTGTCTGCCCCAGTGTTCCATCCCACAGTTGCCACCCTCTGGACCATAGCTGCCAAGTTATCCCTTTTTTTAAGGGAAATTCCATTATGCTGAATAGGCTTCCACGCGAGAAAAGGGAAAACTTGGCAGCTATGCTCTGGACCTCTCATGGAGGAGGCACACAAAGAAGGGCCTCTGATGATTATCACAGGGTCCGGATTGGTTCATCTGGAGAGAGGCCATCCTTGGGGAATAGTGGTCCTGAGCCATTTAAGGCTTTGTAGCTCAAAGCCAGCACTTTGAATTGGGCCCAGAAACTAATTGGCAGCCCTGTCCAGATGGGGGGGGGTCTCACAGCACCCAGACAGTTGTTCTCTCACAGTATAGGAATATTGTCTGGGAATTATTGGCCTTAGAATATGCGTTGATGAGTATAATGAACTCCATATGTTGAACAGAGTGACAGTCCCCTCTAAAGCCTTTGTGACCAGAACGCTCCTCTGGTACTCTGCAGCAGAAAGCCTTTCCTATACAGTGGTATCTCGGTTTAAGAACAGCCATGTTTATGAACTATTCGGTTTACAAACTCTGCCAAACCAGAAGTAGAGTCCTGGTTTGCAAACTTTACCTTGGTCTAAGAATGGAATCCGAACGGTGGAAGGGCACCGGCGATGGGAGGCCTCAATAGGGAAAGTGCACCTCAATTTAAGAACAGTTTCAGCTTAAGAACAAACTTCCGGGACGGATTAAGTTTGTAAACCAAGGTACCATTGTATTCCCCAACACACCTTCCGAGGATATTCCTTAAAACACACAGACACACACAGACACACACAAAATGCCTATGGGAAGGTCACAAGTAGGACATGAGCATAATACACTCGAGTGTAGGATGTGGGATGTATTATTGCTAGAGCGGTCAAGTACAACATTTTCCTGATGCCTAGAATGGACACACAGGGGAATGTAGCTCCAGAACAGGTATGACAGGAAGTCCTCCCTGTGTGGAGCCACATTCCCCTGTGTGTCTATTCTAGGCATCAGGAAAATGTTGTACTTGATCGCTCTAGCAATAATACATCCCACACACCCATTCTCATGCAATACAACATACATTTATATACATAACTTTTTTTCGTCCACCCAGAGTCCCAGCTTGACACGAAGGTTCTGGAAACTCTCCTTTGGTAGGGGGCTTCATCAGGATGTCTGCAGTCATCTCCTTGGTATGGCAATAAAACAGTTCCACAAGTCCCTCTTTGATAGCCTCACGCAGATAGTGGTACTTCACCTCAATGTGCTTTGCCCTTGCATGGAATTTCTCACTCTGGGACAGCTTTAGGCAACTCTAGTTGTCCTCCACCAGACTAACAGACCCCTTTCTCACCAACCCAAAGTCCTTGGTTAGTCGATTGAGCCAGTGCCTCACATCCATTTGTTTAGAGGCTGCTTTGTTAAGAAGCATTCTTACCGCTGCTGTATTTGACGGTTGATGTGAAGACTCAATTGTAGTTCTCCCCAAAATGTTGATTAAAACCTTGAGCCACAGGTCTGGCTTTGTAGTGCTGCACTTCCTCTTCTGCCCCTTGTTTAAAGGAAGGGACAGGAAAGACCACTTACTTCCTATGGTCTTCTTTCCAGGTGGTAGGTCAATAAGGGTCTACGTCTTGTTTTGATGCAGTGCATCTATTTTCCTTCTTTTTCTTTTTGTTGCTTAAAAGGAAAGGGTTTCTGTGACTTTGGAGCTCTGCAATTCTTTGCAATGTGGTCTTCCTGGTCACAATTAAAACATACAACATTCTTAGATGTGGCATTGGCCTTCACATGATGTCTAGACACATAGTTAGCGTCATTTACCCTTGCACTCCTAACTGGAGACTCATCTCTTCCTTCACATTCATCTTTTAAATAGGAAATTAAGTATTTAAATGTTAATGTTTCTTTAGCATCCATCAGAGTTGCAAAAGTATCAAACGTGGGTCCTAGTGACCCTAGGAAATAGCAAATTATCTGCTCTTCAACCAAAGGATAATGTGTCAATTCAAAAAAAAATCCTTCCTGTAGCACCTTAGAGGCCAACTAAGTTTGTCATTGGTATGAGCTTTCGTGTGCATGCACACAAAAGCTCATACCAACGACAAACTTAGCTAGTCTCCAAGGTGCTGCTGGAAGGAATTTTTTTTATTTTGTTTCGACTACGTCAGACCAACACGGCTACCTACCTGTGTCAATTCAAGTTTCTGAATGATTGCTGTACAGTAAATGCATTCACATGTTTCAGAAAGTCTGTCTTTGAATCTAATTTTAATTTGAGGATGCTTCGCATCAACTTTCTGTGAGACCTTTTGCTGCTACTTCCATACATGATTTCCAGATTTTTAAGGATCTTGGTGACATAATCTAATGTACAGTATTAACCTGTGCCATTTGCACAATTGTAATTGCACTTAAAATGGTAGCTCTAGCTTGGTCATTCTGATCTTCCCATAGATTAATTGCTGCAATGGAATCTTCATCTTCACCAGTAGGCTTTTGCTTAGTAATTGCCTTTAAAACTTTCTTTGCCTGAAGAATTGCTATGAAATGCTTTCCCCACAAAATAAAAATTCCTTCTTCTAATTTTGGCATTCTAAAGCTTGCATCACTGAAGAAGATTCCACTTGCCATCTCAAAATCAAAATCTGAAAAATAATCAAAAATTTAAAATTTTGAGGAAATTGTCAAAATTCAAAATCAAAATATCAAAAAAATCAAAAATAACTCTTCACTGCCAACTCAGAGGGAAGGGGGGTAAGGCTTAACCCCCCCAACGGAATATTAGACCATGTGCTTACCAGGAAGTAGACAAAGAAAAATGCTTTTCAGCTCAGGATCTCAATCCAGTACCATCCACCAAAAATACTCAAAAATATTCAACTCTGGGCCCCATAACCCTTTGAGGGAATGTTAAGGAAGGTAGGAGAGGATACATTGTTTTGATATTATTCCTCCTCACTCACGCTAGTGAGTAAACAGCAGAGCACATTCCCATTGCAACTTATTGGAAGCAAGTTGCAATGTGCTCTGCTGTTTACTTGAGGTGGTAGATTTTGTCTACCTGGACTTCATCATAACCAGCAAACTTTCCATGAATGCTGAGCCCAAAAGGGGTGGATACCAAGACAGACTTGATCTCATGGAACAGCTAGGTTGTGTTGTTTTGTTTTAATTGTCCTTTTTGGAGAACGGGGGGGGGGAGATACACAACCACCAAGGAGGAAGGAAGGAAGGAAGGAAGGAAGGAAGGAAGGAAGGAAGGAAGAAGGAAGGAAGGAAGGAAGGAAGGAAGGAAGGAAAGAAGGCAGGAAGCCTAAACTTACTAAACTAAACATACAAATACAGTATGGTAAAAGTAAGAGGACAACCAGAAGATAATCAGTTCATATTTTAAAATAGTTTTTTTTTGTTTTTTTGTAATATGCTACAACAAGGTACAGCACCATTTGAAGCTACATACAAATCCATAGCACAGCATGCTGAACACGAGATTGTGGAAAGAGAAGAATTTGTTTTATCAATAGGCATATGCTAGGGAAGTATCTGAATATTGGTATAAAATGAGGATAACAAGGACCAGTGAGGATAACAGAAAATGTAGCTATTACTGTTCTATTGTCCTCTGTTCTCAGTTTGTCTACATAGATTATTGATTGCTGCAATTCAGTATTATTAAGTGCAATTCAGTCATTATAGAAAATGGAAAGAAAGAAAGCATTTGACATGATGCAGGTTAGCAGAAGACGCCTTGGGCCCATTAGACTGACACAACCTCAGTCCACAGAGGAAAAGCACGTATTACCATGGCATTTGCTTGGGGGAGAATTGCTGCTTCCCAGCAACTGCAGTTAGTAGTCCGGTGCTGGGAAACCATGATTTACTGACAGCGGGAGCATTTGGTGAAGTGACATCATCTAAGCAGATTCCTGGTGGCTGTACAGGCCGCCAGGGGAAAAGTCCATGTCCATAAAGGCCTTCTTCATCCATTCCTAATTATCTACCTATCCAGCTCAGACATTATCTGCAGTAGGATGAGGGTAAGATTAATCAGTGCTGAAATCATACAGTATTAAAATATGAACTATGTTCCCACCTTAATAAGATCTAGGTTCCCAAAGGAGAAAAGCAACCGCAGCAGCTGTTTGTGCACAACTAAGAAACTGCCAACTGATTTGAAATGGGCAACCTCTTCAGGCGAGCCAAGTCTTCCGAATTTGAATATTGATTTCTTGTGCCGTGTTTTGCTCTCAGACTTCACACACCAAGCAATATCTTCTTCAGGTGGGGCATAGGACTCTCCTCCTAGAAAAGGTGAAAATAATAATAATAATAATAGTTGGCACACATCTTTGGAGGGAACCGACAGGAAATCTCTAGCCAGACTTTTTACGGAGTCCTGAATGCAGTCTAGAGGGTTTGATGGCTTTAAGAGCTAGTAATTAAAGTACCTTATAAATGTGGTGGTTTTTCTTCAAGATGTTTTCCCACTCTGTGGGTTTCATCTTGCTGTGGAATAAATAGTGCCAGGAGGGGTGCATTCATGGATTCACACATTCCAGCCACCAAAAGGTTTAATTTCAACTTTAAAAGTCTTCTGTAGATTGTAGTTTTTGTCATCACAAATGGGATGCTCAGTAAGAATATATTTATCCCAAGCATGCTCATCCTAGCCTTGTGTCTGATGTACCGGTAAAGTACTGGAATTTCTAATAAAATCAGAATGTGATTCTTCTTTTTTTGAGTTAGTTAATGATAGTAGAAACTGGAGATTGTCAGCCAGCCCCCAGCATATCAGGGTAGATGCAGTGGCAGTTCAAAACCAGTCATCCCCTTTAAAACAGGTTTCTTTTAATGAAAAAGCTGAATTTCCCCTTCCACGTAAATTGCAATGGATGAAGGAGAATGGCATCACAGATAAGCAGATCCTGTGGGCCTTATTCACCAACAAGTTACTATTTTTTTAAAAAATATCATTTTTATTCAATTTTGAAAACTTAAAAACACAGTAACTTCAAATTCAATATATGTTTCTCTTGCAAAATGAGCAAGGTGACTTCCTACTCTCTGGTGTTTTTATTCCTACCCATAATCTACTGAATTATGTGTCAAACTATATCTAATATGTATTTCCTCTGTTACATTTATTGTCACTCTCAATCCACTGCTCATAATTGAAATCCTGTCCGCAAATTCATTTGACTATAGTTCTTTCTCAAATATTAAAAAAGAAGGAGTTTACATTCTTCAATAAAAAGTTTGGCACTTTGGTCTCTCACTCTTGCTGTCAACTTCCTCAGTTCCAATCAATCTGGTTAACCTGATCCAAGCACACACACACACACACACACACACAGCAAATCTCACTACAGCCAAGCAAAGACAACCAACCACACCCTAGACCACCCCCAACCTCTCTCGCCACCAAGGAAATACAACAAGTGAATAGTAAGAGAATCCACACAAGTGACGCTGACACAAAACCCCACACATACACTACGTAGAGGAATAGAAGCATTGCCACCCCACCCCACTCACCATTCCCCCTCCCCTTTTCTTCCTAACTTTTCCCCTTTTCCCCTCTTTTCTTCCTAACCTAACAATGTATGCAACACTAATATCTCACAACAAATGAAACTGATCTGTAGAAAACACAACTTGTAAAAAGAGACAATGCATGTATTTTTGTAAACTAATAAATCATATACATATATGACTTCCCCAGTTCCTCATAGTTCATTAGTTTTGCAGTCCATTCCTCTTCGGTTTGGACTTTTTCTTCCTTCCAATTCTGGACTTATAGGATTCCGGCAGCTGTTGTTGCATACATAAATAGTTCAATCATATTCTTTGGGACATTTGTCCCCAATATCCCTAGAAGAAAAGCCTCCGGGGGGGGGGGGGGAATTACCAATTATAACATCTTCATTTCATTATATATCATTTCCCAAAATCCACTAGCTTTTTCACATGTCCACCACATCTGAAAGAAATGACCCTTCAGTATGCTTGCATTTCCAACATTTACTTGACACAGTCTCATACATCTTAGCCAGTTTATTTGGCGTCAAATACCACCTGTATAACATTCATAGGGTTTCTTGGCAACATAGTACCCCAGGAAGGTTCTTTGGGCATATTGGGCAGGCTTTGGTTGGTACCTGACTGATGGCAGGCATGATACATTGCAACCTTTTAAATCACTGGCGCTTACATTGCTCATTCCTCTGTGTCTCCTCCCTCAAAGTGATATGAGTCCCAGTGGCACCTGGTGCTCATTGGGGTTGGTAGGCAAACGATGATAGGTGGAACCAGAGACAATGACAGGCAGAACCATCTAATTCTACCTTTGTCCCCTCCTCCTTCCTCTTGCATTCTACAAGGACAAAACTGAGACCGAGAAAGAGGAAGCTGGCAACCAGGGCCAGCCCCCTGGGTTGGCTGTAAGTCAGATTGAGTTTGGCGGGGCAGTGCCCCATCCACCCGAATGGAACAGCTTGATTGGTCTTCAGACATCCTTAGTTCCTGCTTCCCAGCCAGGGTGACATCTTACCTGCACCACCCAGACACACATCATGTTCTCTCTAATTGCCTGTGTTCCTGAGCTGAGGACCGCCAATGGAGGAGCAATCACACACATTGGGGGAAAATAAATATTTGCACACAATGATGTGGTGGATGGTTTTCTTAAAAGCCTTTCTGTGCTTTCTATTGCTAAGTTACCCGAGGAATGGATGCTTAAGTCAGTTTGCAATGTGGATTCATATTATCCTCCCTATTTGCATTTATACTGGACACAAAAAGGGGGGAGGGCTCAAATTTTGGGAATGCTCAGGAATGTGGATGAGGAGATATTGTTTAATATATCCTATCCTAGCTTGCGTTAACAAGCTCCAAACTTAGCAGTTACATTCCCCTTTTTAATGCACAGCAGAAACGGTTGCTCAGGCTTGCTGAAGCCTAGAATAATATATATATTTCCTGGTACTTTCCCCCTGAATCCCTCTTAAAAGGAAAGACACAACACAGAGCTGTTTAAAAGTATGGAAGAGTTTACTCACAATACATCCTCAGTTAACAGCACAATCTCAGAAGGCAGGCTAGCTTAGATAAATGTATTTACAGGTAGAGTCCATGCCTTATGGGCCATAGATCCCTTTTGTTCTCTCTAGGCTGGAAGCCTTGAGGGAACATTCCTCACTAGAGATGTTGCTTCTCTGAAGTCAAAATCCAAAGAGAGAGAAATGGCTGCTGGCCAGTGAATTTACCTGGCAGCTTACCCATCTCATTTGCATGTAGAGGAAGTCCATCCCAGATCAATAACAGGAAACTGACCTGGTCAGGTGTTCCTCTGTATGGTCACTCTAGGAAATGTTGTGACTTGACTGCACCTGGTTTACATCCCCACACAAATAAGGTGCTTTCGATGTGCGTTGATGTTCAAACAGGCCTATAGATCAGGGCTGCGGAAACTGTGGCCTTCCTTATGTGTCTGGACTAGGTACCATCAGCCCTCACCAGTGGCTGTGTTAAGTGGGACTGATGGAGTTGGAGTCCAGCAACATCTGTGGGACCACAGGTTTCCTGTGTCATAGATGGGGGGGAAACTACCTTTACTTAGCTTTGAGTAAACTCCTTCCATGAATGATGATGATGATTTATTAAATTTGTATACCACTCTTCATCTAAAGATCCCAGGGTGGTTCACAACAGAAAAATGTAAAATAAGAATATGAAATACATAACAAAAAACAAACCCAAACAGTTATTGAACTCCCCTCCCACAAACTCCTGTCGGTTCCCTCCAAAGATGTGTGCATGCACACGAAAGCTCATACCAAAATAAAAACTTAGTTGGTCTTTAAGGTGCTACTGAAGGAATTTTTAAAATTTACCTTTACTTAGCTTTGAGTGAACTCCTTCCATGAATGATGATGATTATTTATTAAATTTGTATACCACTCTTCATCTAAAGATCCCAGGGTGCTTCACAACAGAAAAATGTAAAATAAGAATATGAAATACATAACAAAAAACAAACCCAAACAGTTATTGAACTCCCCTCCCACAAACACATTTATAAAGCCATAGGTTGTTAATCAGCCAAATGCCTGGTTGAAGAAAAACGTTTTTGCCTGTTACCTAAATATATGTAATGAAGGCGCCAGGCGAATCCTTCTGGGGAGAGCATTCCACAAACGGAGAGCCACCACACTGATGTGCTACCTTTTGATGGGGAGGGAGCTTTTGTTGTGAGACAACATTCATTTGTGTGCTTCCCCCCCTCCTGCGCTCTGAACTGGAACAGTCTTAGAACAATAGTACCACAAACCCCTCCCTGAACTGAAAATCTGGTGTTAGTATTTCCTATGACAAGGGCGAAACTAGGCTTTATTTCACCTGAGTAAAAGACCAAGTTTCACTTGGGTCAAAGACCCCCCCCCCACACACATTTGCTTACACACTGGGAACCTCAATGGTACTCCTCAGAGGCTTCACTTGAGTAGCTTACTAATCCCCCTGAGTAGCTTACAGCACAATTTCCACACACCTGCTCTGAATTACATTGCATGAGTTCAGTGGGGCTTAGTGCCAGGTATTGCTTATAGGATTCTAGCTTAAGAGTAGGACCGCACAACCCTCTCTTGCAGTTGCTGGGTGACCTTGGGATAGTCACACTTCTCTGAAGTCTCTCAGCCCCACTCACCTCACAGAGTGTTTGTTGTGGAGGAGGAAGGGAAAGGAGATTGTTAGCAGCTTTGAGACTCCTTTGGGTAGTGATAAAGTGGGATATCAAATCCAAACTCCTCCTCCTCCTCTTCCCCTTCATCTTCTTTTCTTCTTCTTTCCCCCTCTCCCCCCTCTTTCCCCCTAATATTTCTTCTTCTTCTTCTTCTTCTTCTTCTTCTTCTTCTTCTTCTTCTTCTTCTTCTTCTTCTTCTTCTTCTTCTTCTTCTTCTTCTTCTTCTTCTTCTTCTTTTTCTTCTGCAAACACTCGTAGCCGAGTAAGATTGTCTTCCATAAAAATGGTTTTAACAATGAGTCCGTAAGTGACTGTGGAGCCCAATTCTGGATCCACATGTCCTTCCACAGTGGAGACATTGGTTTCCGGGTGGGAGTTTGCCAAGCGTGCCTTCCTCTTAGCATGTTTCTGTGGGATGGAACACTGGGGCAGACAAGTCACAACAATTCCTAGAGTGTCCACTAACAGGAACTCACCTGGAGGGACACCTGACTACAGGTCAGTTCCTGTTCCCTCAGACATGCAAATGAGTTGGATTAGACAAAAGCCCTAGCCTGCAATCACTCTCTCTCTTAGCTACTTCCTCCCTCGATGAGGACACATCTCCAGAGAATCTCCAGTTAGCATGGTTCTCACTCTAGGCCTGCAGCCAAGAGTGAGACCAAATGGAGTCTTACTTTACTAAGTAGTCTCTAGATGTATATATACTTGTAACTTTTCTAAGCAAGCCTGCCTTTCTGAGATTATGCTGTAACTCAGGATGAAACTGTAAGTAAACTCTATCTTATTTTATAAACACTGTGTTGTGTATTTCTTTTAAGAGGGACAAAGGGGACCTTTGCCAGGAAGTGTAATATTGAACTATAAAGTGTAATATTGTTATAGAGATTCTAGCGAATCTAACGCACATGCTTTGCTGCGCACAAAAGGGGAATGTCACTCTGCTAATATTGGAAGCTTGCTAACACAAGCTTGGATAGGATCTATCTAATAATATATCCTAATCCACATCCCTAACATTCCCATAAAGGGTTATGGGCCCAGGACTGCGTATTTTTGTGTATTTTTGAAGGATTGCTTTGGATTGTGATTTTGAACTGAGTAGGATTTTTTTCAGTTAGAACTTCCTGGTGAGCACATGGTCTATTGTTCTCCAGTGTGCCTAGGGGATTAGCTACCCCTCCCCTCCCTCAGAGTTTACAGCACTGAGAACTCAGAGGCAGTGAAGATTATTTTGCATTTTGAGATATTTTTAGAGATTTTGATTTTGGAATTTTTGGCAAATTTTTGAATTTTGAGAAATTTTTAGAAGTTTGAGATTCCAAGATGGCTTTTGCAGATTTTGATAGTGGAGTTAACCTAGGATTAATGGCTTTAGATGACCACAATTACGTATTTTGGAAACAACGCCTGATAGCATTTTTAGATGCAAGGAATGTTTTGGATGCCATTGAAAAACCTATGCCTACTGGCACAACAGCAGAGGATTTAGCCAAGATAGCAAATTGGAAACGCATGAACAGCGAGGCCAGATACATAATTTTGAGTGGACTTCGCAACAGGCATCTAACATCAGTTAATAGCAAAGATGATGCAGCTAAAATCTTAAAAGATATTGAGCGCAGGTATGGAGCATCTACTAAGAACTCCTACAGGAATTTAATGAGCAAATTAACTGCGCTGAGGATGAATTCAAGAGAAGAATTCACTGACCATATCAGCAAATTTAGTGAAATTGTTCAGAGGATTGATCTTACTCCTAAAGCCCTTGATGAAGAAACAAAGGTTTCATTTTTGATAGCATCTCTAGGACCAAGCTTCAGTTCATTCAAGAGTTGCATGGATCACAAAAAGGACCTGACTTTTGAAGAACTGATTGATCATTTGAGAGAGGAATGCAGAGATTACCTTGATTCTTCAGAAAGGAATACAGGGAGAAAGGACACTAATTATGCTTCCAAGCATTTCCAAAGGTCCAGACAAACGCCAAAGGAAATAATTTGCTTTAACTGCAATTTAAAAGGGCACATGGCGAAGGAATGCCGGGCACCTAGGAATAAATCCCGCCCCTTTCCACCAAAAGGCGAAAAGAAGGGGGGTCGTGGGCGTGCAATGATATTGCAAGAAAGAAATGTAGCTTTCCAGAGCTGTGAAGGAAAGTGCAATAAGTGGCTTCTGGACAGTGCAGCAAGCAGCCACTTCTGTTACAAAAGGGAATATTTCAATGAAATAGACAATAATAAACAGTCTGAGATTGAAATTGCTGATGGAAATGTTATAAAGTCAATAGGTGCAGGATCTTTGAACTTGAATTTCAAAGTGAACAATGAGTCTTTTGATACTACAGTGAGTAATGTTAAGTATGCACCAAAGCTGAACTGTAATCTAATAAGTGTGTCTAGCTTGGACAAGAAAGGTTTTGAAATTATATTTAAAAATGGACAATGCAATGTGATAAAAGATGGTGAAGTGTTTATTCAAGCCAAACTAATCAATGATGTGTATGAGATTGATATTTCAGAGAATGAGTCTGCAAGGGTTGCACAACCCAGCAAAAAGGATCAACCAGATCTGGAACTCTGGCACAAAAGGCTTGGACACAGGGACACCAACGTTATCCTGAAAATGCAGAAGGAAAATCTGGTAAAAGGTCTACAGGTAAAGAATTGCAGTACACCAATGCCAAACTGTACAACTTGCATAACTGAAAAGGCAGTCAAGCCTTCCTTCCCACGTTGTACAGAGAAGAGAAGCACAAAAGTCATGGACACTGTTCATACTGACCTATGTGGTCCGCTGAATGTACCTTCCCTAGGAAACAATAAGTACATTCTGATATTTATAGATGACTTCTCAAGATATTGTGTTGGATATTTTCTAGAGGAAAAGAGTCAGACACCGGAATTGTTCAAACTGTACTTAAACATGGTGAAGAACAAATTCCAGAGAGCTCCTTCCACCTTAATTTCGGATAATGGTGGAGAGTTTTGCTCACGGCAGATGAAGGCCATCATGGCACAAGAAGGCATAGCACATGTAACTACAGTTGCTTACACGCCTCAACAGAACTCCATTGCTGAGAGAAAGTTTAGGTCTATTATGGAGATGACAAGGTGCATGTTAAAAGAGGCCAACTTGTCACAGAAGCTATGGGGTGAAGCGGCGAATACGGCGATTTATCTGCAAAACAGATTGCCTACAAAGGGTGCAGAACGCACACCATTTGAACTTTGGCACGGGAGAGTCCCAAGTCTGCAGCACATACGTGTGTTTGGAAGTGTCTGTTATTACCACGTGCCCAAAGAGCGCAGACACAAGCTTGACTCCAGAGCAAAAGCAGGTATTCTGGTTGGATATGCTCCTGGAGGAAAGGGATATAGAGTTCTAGATCCAAAGAGTGGCAGAGTAGACCCATATCATGTGGTTCATTTTGATGAACTAGGAAAGTTTGATACAAAGAACACTGTTATTGACTGTTCTAGAGAGTCACCAGATGAAGAGTTTATAAGTTTTCCTTTAGCACAAGGAACTAATATACCTTCTAGTGTCACAACACCCCCTACAGGCGACACCCCAGAAGACGCAGAGGTCCAGACCCCTGGCGGCACCAGAGACGAAGAGGAGGAGCTGTACGTGGACATGCCAGCGTTGGAGGAGGATGAGGATGCTGATGCGGTTGCACAACCAAAGGTCAGATGCTCATCCAGAACCAACAAGGGCGTTCCGCCACTACCACTGTCCTACTTTGCAGGGTCGGCGTCTCCACCAGAACCTTCCACTTGGGAAGAGGTAGAGCAGATGCCAGCCACCGAAGCCAGTCTCTGGAGGAAAGCCGCGCAGGAGGAGATTGACGCACTGCACAAGAACAAGACCTGGACACTCACAAAATTACCTGCTGGTAAGAAAGCAATTGGGAGCAAATGGGTGTTCAAGGTTAAAAGGGGTTCAGAAGGGGAGGTGCAACGTTACAAAGCAAGACTAGTGGCACAAGGTTTTTCACAGCAATATGGCCACGACTATGACCAAGTCTTTGCACCGACAGTAAGATACAGTAGCGTAAGATTACTTTTAAGCATCGCAGCATCTAAAGGGATGGAGGTGAAACACATTGATATAGCTACTGCGTTTTTGCATGGGGAAATTTCTGAAGAAATTTACATGAAGCAGCCTAAAGGTTTTATAAAGCCAAATGAGGCACATTTGGTTTGCAAGCTTCAAAAGGGACTGTATGGTTTAAAACAAGCAGCCAGAGCCTGGAACTTGAAATTGCATGGAATGCTGGTGAAACTTGGGTACAAGCAAGGTGAAGCTGACAAGTGTTTGTACACTAAGCAGAGTAATGGACAATTTTCTTATATTCTTGCCTTCGTTGACGACCTTTTAATCGCAACGTCAAATGACAGGGATTATAAAAATGTAGTCCAGCATCTCAACAAGGAAGTGCAAGTGAAGGAATTAGGACCAGTTGAGTATTACCTCGGGATTCAAGTGGAAAGAGAACAGGATGGTTCATTTCTACTCAATCAGAAGCAAAAGATAATTGAACTGTTGGAGAGTATGCAATTGCAGGATGCAAAACCCGTCGACACCCCGATGGCTACAGACTTCTTAAAGAACCAAGAGGATTCGAAGCTGCTGCCAAACAACACCGAGTATCGTTCAGCAATTGGTAAACTTTTGTATTTAGTTACCACATGCAGACCTGATTTAGCCAATGCAGTAGGGATTCTCAGCAGGAAAGTGAGTAGTCCCACTGAGCGTGATTGGGTTGGTGTGAAGAGGGTGGTTCGATATCTTAAGGGTACAATGGATTGTAAATTAAAGTTACCAGCTGTCAGTGACCCTAAGCTCATTGGGTACACTGATGCTGACTGGGCGGGTGATAATTCTGATTATAAATCCACAAGCGGGCATGTCTTTATGTATGGGGGCGGAGCTATCACATGGGGCAGTTATAAACAGAAATGTATAGCTTTATCGTCTACAGAATCGGAATATGTTGCGGCTACAGAAGCGTGCAGAGAGATTTCCTGGCTGGACCAACTCCTAATAGACTTTGGCGTGGAGAGAAAGGAACCTATAAGCCTGCTGGAGGACAACCAAAGCTGTCTAAAGCTGGCGCAGAATGAGAAGTTCCTAGCACGCTCAAAACACATTGGGGTCAGGTACCACTACGTTCGCCAGATGATACAAGATGGACTTGTCGAACTGTCGTACTGCTGCACATCGGAGATGACAGCAGACATCCTAACAAAACCCCTGCCAAGACAGAGTTTCCAGAACCTGCGTGTCAAGCTGGGACTCTTGGGTGGTTGAATAAAGTTGCTTATGTTTTGTTTTGTATGTAATGAATGTTGTGAATTGCCTGAGAAGGGGTTTGTGGGATGGAACACTGGGGCAGACAAGTCACAACAATTCCTAGAGTGTCCACTAACAGGAACTCACCTGGAGGGACACCTGACTACAGGTCAGTTCCTGTTCCCTCAGACATGCAAATGAGTTGGATTAGACAAAAGCCCTAGCCTGCAATCACTCTCTCTCTTAGCTACTTCCTCCCTCGATGAGGACACATCTCCAGAGAATCTCCAGTTAGCATGGTTCTCACTCTAGGCCTGCAGCCAAGAGTGAGACCAAATGGAGTCTTACTTTACTAAGTAGTCTCTAGATGTATATATACTTGTAACTTTTCTAAGCAAGCCTGCCTTTCTGAGATTATGCTGTAACTCAGGATGAAGCTGTAAGTAAACTCTATCTTATTTTATAAACACTGTGTTGTGTATTTCTTTTAAGAGGGACAAAGGGGACCTTTGCCAGGAAGTGTAATATTGAACTATAAAGTGTAATATTGTTATAGAGATTCTAGCGAATCTAACGCACATGCTTTGCTGCGCACAAAAGGGGAATGTCACTCTGCTAATATTGGAAGCTTGCTAACACAAGCTTGGATAGGATCTATCTAATAATATATCCTAATCCACATCCCTAACATTCCCATAGTTTCTCCCTTGCGTCCTGAGTTTGAGTGTCTTCAAAGCCCATGACACCTTTGGTAAAGGCTGTTCTCCAACTGGAGTGCTCGCAGGCCAGTGTTTCCCAGTTGTCAGTGTTTATACTACTTTTTTTTTGCCTTGAGACAGTCTTTAAACCTCTTTTGTTGACCACCAGCATTACGCTTTCCATTTTTAAGTTCAGAATAGAGTAGTTGCTCTGGAAGATGATCATCAGGCATCCGCACAATATGACCAGTCCAACGAAGTTGATGTTGAAGAATCACTGCTTTCATGGTGAGTGGGCTTGCATGTTCCTATGACCCTTGTGAGCGAATCCGTGGGGATACTGGTACTCCCAGCAGGGTCACCCAAGGTGGTAAGGTCAAAGGGAAGGAGCTAGACAAAGAATGATCCAATAAGTTCTCAACTGCAGAACAGGCGGATGATAACCCTAATGTCTAGGACAATAGTGTCTCATACCAAATGTAAATGAACTGTGAAAAAGACTCTATGACAGGCATCCCCAAACTGCGGCCCTCCAGATGTTTTGGACTACAACTTCCATGATCCCTAGCTAAGAGCACCAGTGGTCAGGGATGATGGGAATTGTAGTCCAAAACATCTGGAGGGCTGAAGTTTGGGGATGCCTGCTCTATGACTTCAAAGTGGACATGAGATATTTATCTTTCCTTGGACATTTGTTTGTTTTATATCATACATTTAAAAATCTTCAATAAAAACTATTTTTAAAAAAGAAAAGAAAAGAGTAGGACCTGTTAGCCAGGAAGTGTCTGATTCACAACTCAGATGGTGCCCTTAGATAAGCTACTCTTCTGTCATCCCTGACACAAATCTAATATAGAGATCACAATACTGACTTAGCATACATGGTCTGGGTAAGGATAGAACTGAGATGAAACACTTTGGACACTTGTTAGTGCTATATAAATATTCACGTTTCTTATCATTGATATTATTATTAATAATATTATTATTAATGATTTCTGCACACACTTAAGTGGGTAAGCAAAATAATCTCTCCCTCTTAGCATTTTATTACATTTACTAGCTGGCCCTACCACGCGTTGCTGTGGCTCAGTCTGTTAAATGGAGACTCAGAGTCCCCCTTCAGACTCTCCTCACCTTCAGAGTCCCCTTGTTTTACACGTGTTCTGTTTATGGAGGCGCATCCCTGTGACTCCCCCCAGCCTGTGACTATCAATGACGTATCCTGTCTCCTCTCCCCCCCTGCTTATCCCTGTGATTCCCCCCTCCCAACCCATGACATATCACGCCCCCTCTCCCTGTGAGTGTCCGCAGGTTGTCCCAATCCATGAGCTATTTTGTTCCTTCACTCCCCCTCGGTTTGTCACTGTGAACCCCCCAATTCCCTCTCCCCCCCCCAACCCCTGACAGGGTGGTGGGGTGGATGGAGAGTGGGCGTGATTTTGGCAGTATGTTGGATTTTGATTGGTGGGGTGGATCTGGAGTGGGCGGGATTTTGGCAGTATGTTGGATGTTGTTTGTTGGATGTCCACTGGAGGGGGCATTTTTTTGTATACAAATCCAGGTTTCTACCTGTCCTAGGTGTGTGTATGGACAATGTAAGTGGATAGAGACACTCTCACGTGCGCTCCCGATGTTGTGGGCAAATATGAGGACGATCGGGTAAGCGGTTGTGGAGAAAGGTTCGTTTGAACAAACATGCACCCTCTACATTTTTATATATATAGATATCCCATATTTCCTACTGAGAGCTCAAGGTGGCCCATATACTCATCCCTTCGGTGGCCCATATACTGTACTCATCCCTTCGGTGAAGCATAAACTTCTTAATCCCAGGGTCATGGGTTCAAGTCCCACATTAGACAAAAAGATTCCTGCATTGCGGAGGGTTGGATTAGATGACCCCATGGGGTACCTTCCAACTCTATGATTCTATGACCCTGAGAGGTACATTAGGCTGAGAGATAGTGACCAGTCTAAAGTAGGCTTCATGCTCAAGTATGGAATTGAACCTGGTTCTCAACACCTGAACCTAACTTGGCCCCCACTCCCTCAGAGGTGACCTCACCATCAATTGGGGCATTTGCCTTAAGTGTCAGATCCTGGACACCATTGGGGCAACTGAGTAGGATCTACCTGAATGGACACAATCCACTGGAATTTCCCCCCTATGTAACCATCAGTGAAACGACTGGGAATTGCGCAAGAGCACTATGTTTCAGTGCTAATGAAAAAGATCCACTGGGTATATGGGTTATCCATCATGTTTACTGGTGAAGAGATGGGAATGCTGTTTGAATTTTCCACCTTGGAAACCAAACAGTATGAGTCAGACCCTGGTCCAACCCAGACTCCCCCCCCCCCCAGATGTACAGAACTTGGAAAGTACTGACACCTTGGAAAGTTTTGAAAGAGAACTTAATTCTAAACACTTGTTGCCTTTTGAACACCACCTTCATAATTCTTAGCTTTGGAAATATCACTGTCTGCTAAAAACAACAACACCAGGCTGATATAATTTTTGGAAGGAATACACACAAAAAATTGGACTTGCTATTTAAAGAGAGGTTTTGTGGAATGCATTTGGAGCTATTCTCTTTCAAGTTGCCTTTGGTATGTGCAATAACAGATAATTTATCCACAAAGACAGCCACGGGACTCCATGGCTGCCTTTTAAAAACCGAGCTCAAAGGTGTCAGATTTGTCACATTTATTTTGCTGAATTTGGAGCCAAAAAGAAACCTCAAATATTGGGCCAAGAGGAGGAAGCCATATGGGTATTTTGAAGGCACAGTTCTTAAACAGAAGAGCTTAAGGGAGGAAATGGGGTGCTGATTCTGCTACACACATAAGCACATTCTACTGATTTTGATGAAAGTCAAAATCAGTGGTATGGGGTCTTTTCACTGTGCTGTTGTATTGTGAGGGGAATAGTGTTTGTATGAGGTACGTTTTTTCTTTACATTGCAATGTAGTCAAAGCAAAATTCCAAGTATGGTTGATACTTGGCCAATAAATTATTCTAAATCTAAGCAACTCAGCTGAGGATGGCACTGCTAGTATATTAAACAAGAAGCAAACAAGCCTTCAAGTCTCAAAACACAAACACACAATTGATATCAATTAAATTGACTTCTAAGCAGTTCAGCTTTGGATTGCATCTTTAATAAGCTAAAATTGAAAATAAAACAAACTGTTCTTGGCTAAGTCAGGCTGCATTTTCAGCCATCCATCTTCATCCTCAAACGCTCACTGTAGCACAAAGTCTTCTGTTCGGTGGGTTTTACTTCTGAGTAAACATGCTTAAGATTGTTCTACAGGGTTACCGAAACCTTAGGGGTTTATGTTAAAAAGTAGCAGTTTTACAGTACAGCCCTTACACAAAAGTAAGTGTCACTGAGCCCAAGAAAATTTACTCCAGGTAAATGGGTATAGGATGGCAACTTTACCCAAACTGGTGTTTTCTTTTGGGTGGGTTTCTGCAATATGTTAGAGCATTAGTGGTGGATTTATAAGCAGACATCGGACTGCTTTTCCTTGGAGAAGCAGATAACAAAACAACAACAACAACAACAAGCAAGCAAACAAAGATACAATTTCTCTTGAAAACAGCAACGTGGAAAACAAGTTCTCCCTCTCAAGTCCTGTTAGATTGTACCCAAAATAAAATAATTGGGAGGGTCGAAACGGCAGGTGTATTAAAACCAAACCGTCCTCCTTTTCAAAAACAATCTTAAGCAGGTTAAGATCCACTAAATTATATGATGTTTACTCCCAGGAAAGTGGGCATACGACCCTGGCAGTCTTTCTTTCTTTCTTTCTTTCTTTCTTTCTTTCTTTCTTTCTTTCTTTCTTTCTTTCTTTCTTTCTTTCTTTCTCTCCTGCGTCAATACGCTGTTGGTCTAGCAACTTCTCTCCCACATATTTTGGGAAGGCAAATTTGGTGGCGCGTGGATTCTTCTTCTGCGCTTTTCGTTTGCCCTCCGGAGCCTTAGAAATTAAAGCGCCAGGTAGAAGCAACTGGAAAGCGGCAGATCTAAAGAACGCTTCCTACAATCTATCTTTGAGAAGGAAAGGAGTGGGCAGAAGAAGTGTTTGGTTAGTTTTTTCGAGTTACAGCTAGAGTCAGATGAGAAGGATGCGTTATTTCATAACGATAGTAATATTTATATATCATCACATTATTGTTGTTGTTGTTGTTTCCTTATTTTAATTTATTTTATTTAGTCAGTTTATATACCTCTTAATGTAATACAAAAGTCTACGCGGTTTAAAGGAATATCAGCAGGGTTATTTGGGGTGGGTTGGGGTGCTGGGGACTAAGGCCGAGTCAGTGCCACAGTTCAATTATAAGCCATCGCCTGGAACTGAGTAATGTAAAAATAATAATAATAATACTGAGCCAGGACATTTATTTAATGCACTTTCTTGAGAAGCTCTCTTTCTTTCTTTCTTTCTTTCTTTCTTTCTTTCTTTCTTTCTTTCTTTCTTTCTTTCTTTCTTTCTCACCCTCTCTCTCGCGCAAACACTCGCACATATACAGTACTGTATATATTAGGGTACAGTGTGGAAAAGAGGGTGAGATCAGTTCACCTTGTTAGGTTTGATGCATCCCGACATTTCCTCCCAAGCCTCAAAATCCCACAACTCCTTGATTTTCTTGAGGACTAGACGCACTAGTGCCACGCTGCTCTCATTGTCACAAGATTCCTCCCTGCAGACACGCAAGGGGCACGATCTGAAATCCTACTGGTGTCATTGGGGAGATTTAATAAGCACTTATCTAAGACTACAATCCTTTCTTGTAAACGCCAATTTCGTGCAGATGCCTATTTGGAAATCTGTTGGGTTTATATCGACTTAGATGTTTGACTTAAATTGGATGTGTCTTGATGGCTCTTGTGTGTGTGTGTGTGTTGATTGTTATCATTATCATTTTTATTACTGCAATTATTGAATTCCATTTTCTTTCCTTGTTATTTTGTATGTGCTTTCCTGTTAAACTTGCATATGCATATGACTCCATCGAATTGGGTGAGACTTCCCGTGTGTGTTGGATCTGGCTGCCTATCACTTCCCATTGAACTAATTCCACTTACAATTGCTTCGCTTTGTCTAAACAGCGGTCAGAGATCATTGTCCACTCCTCCTAAAACGAATGTCCACTTTTGCTCTTATTGATTGTGCTGCAGGCTGGCCTTTAGCGCGTATTAGTTTCCCCAAGACTTGATTTGCATCCGCCAAGGTGGGACGGCTCTCGTTAGCCTGAACGAGAACAATTCTCATCAACCGTTGAGGTCTACTATAGCGCAAATGGGGTAAAGTGTTAGGTTTAGGCACCCGACTCATTTGCAGTCTACTGTATATATTCCCATACAAGGATATGAGATGGTTTTCTAGTATAGACAGCCCCCCCCCATACAAGGATGGATGGTAGAATGGACACTTATTTACCTTCTTTAAAACTGAAATTAGTAGGCAGGAAACTCACAGCTTGAGGCATATTTTCAAGGGCATCACCAGGGCTGGATGTTGTGTGTTTTGCTGGGGCAAGGATAGATCTGCCCATTTTAAATTTTAGATTTTGGCTTTATAGATGGCGCCAAGGCGTGGGGAAGGTTGGATTGTTTACTTGCTGACCATAGTGGCTTGGATAGACACAAAAAGAATAAAAATAAACAGCTACACAAAAGGGGGTTGTAAGTTGCGATGCTATCCGCATTTACCTTGGCATTAGCTCCGCTGAAGACTGCGGGGTTTACAAATGAGCGCGCGGGCGTACTGAACTGCAGGAATGGTTATTGCTCTCTCAGTGCGACAGGTGTAGCTTCTACATAGAAGCAGGCAGGCAGGCAGGCAGGCGGACGCGCACGCTAAAAACAACAGCAGCAACAACAACACCCAAGCAGACATCTGTATAGTCAAAGATTTCTATAACTGCCATTGCAACTACGGGTGGGTAGGAGGAGACCCAGCTTGGAATGCTATACAGTATAGAGATTGCATACGATTGCATATAGAGATTGCATTTTTTTTAAATTGTTACTTTATTTCTATTCCGCCTTTCCCCCAGAACTGGGACTCAAGGCGGCTTAATTCCTCTTTTAGTCTCAAGTTCCTCTGAGGAAAACAACACCGCAGCATATTCGTAAAACAAAACAAGCAAAAAAAGCCAAGGAAGAGGGAATTTGGGGCTCATCCCATACAAAGTTTGTTTACAGCTGTTATATTTCTATACCGCCTTTCACCAGAAAAAATGGGCGCAGGACGGTTTACAACCAAACAGAGCGTTAGAGAACGTCACACACCATAAACAAGATCATTTTAAAAAAATACGGTGTTTTCAGTTTTTTAAAATAATGATCGTTAAGTAGACAAAGAGCATAATTATTTAGGCATTTCGAAATATCTAATTTTACGCGGGGGTTCGTCCCAAGCTCGAGTCCATTCATTAGACTTAAATCGGGAAGGGATGGAGGTCTTCCTTTTCTCTCTCAGCGCACCCGCGGAGGCGCCTGCGATGTCGGAGGCGCAGGGAAAGCGCAGCGCAGGGAAAGGAAGTGGACCCTTGGGATGGGATTAACGCACCAAGCCCGCAAGATTTTCCCCGGTGAGTTGTGACTTGCTTTTAGTGCTAGAGTCGCCAGCAAACTTTACTGCAAGTTTGGACTGCATGCAAGAAGCGGGTGGGGAATAAGCAATACCGTGAAAACTGTATCTGAAGAAGTGTGCATGCACACGAAATCTCATACCAGTAACAAACTTAGTTGGTCTCTAAGGTGCTACTGGAAGGAATTTTTTTTATTGTAAAAACTGTATCCCTCTAAACTTTCATAGCTGCCAAGTTTCCCCTTTTCTCACGAGGAAGCCTATTCAGCATAAGGGAATTTCCCTTAAAAAGGGGGATAACTTGGCAGCTATGCTCTAAACCTCTCAAACCTTCTAAACCTCTCAAATCCACATCCTGGAATATTGAGGAGTTTGCCTTTAAATTCCTTTCAAGGTGGTATCTATGCATCACTCCATAAAATGCCATTTATGAAGAAGCAATTGGGGGGGCACTAATACTTGGAAGACGTGTAGCAAAAACAGGCTGGGATATCGGTTGGAGGGTGCGTGTGTTAAGGTGCAAAGATATGGGTGAAAAATACTGGTACCTACGAAGGAACTTACAGAGCTTTCCGTCCCTCTTGCATCCTATCAGAGTCTTTTTGGGTTTTGTGATCAGAGAAGCGATAATAATAATAATATCGTCAGAGTTCCAAAATGGAACAGCAAAATACGAGGTGGGAGGGTGGGGGAGGGATAAAAACCTTCCTACTATCCAAAGGTGGTGTGATAAGTTTTTTTTTGGGGGGGGGGATATTAACAAGATATAAAACCTCACAATAATTACAGGCTACAGCTAATTCAAATTCGATTAAAGTTTTGTAAGAGCTTGATGCCAGGTTCTAAGATTCTCACTCGAGGCTATCCTCTGAGTACTTTTGGAAGGTGGGAGGAGAGAGAGAGAGAGAGAGAGAGAGAGAGAGAGAGAGAGAGAGAGAGAGAGAGAGAGAGAGAGAGAGAGAGAGAGAGCCTTTTCCGTGGTGCCCCCCCCCCCGTTGCGAAATATCCTCCTCACAACGATAAAACTGGCACTGACACTAGAATATTTTTGGGGACGTTGTTGTTGTTGATCAGATTTCTTAGTAACTTTTGAAGGTCTCCAAGCAACTTTCATTTAAAAACATAAAGGCTAAAAACTTTTTCATAGAGTCAAGCATTTTAAGTGTTGGTTAGTGTTTTCATCGCTTTAAACTCAGCATTGTTCTTGTTTTATTATTGTGTTTTATCCTGACGTGATTTGCTTAGTCCTGCCCATTGTATACCACTTTGATCCCCACAAGGGTGAGAGGAAGTTTAAAACAGGTATGTATGTATTAATTAATTAATTATTGTGTGTGTGATTGACTCAGTTAACTGGACATACTCTAATTCATAGAATCAGAGAAATTCTAACTGAGAGAGAGAGAATATGCACACACAATTACAAGCTTTGTAATTTTACAATAATGTAAAATTCAACATTAAAAACAATTAAAACAAATTGGAATAGGATTTACTGAATTATTTTATACATGTATTCAAGGAAACCTTTTTAAAAAATACTTCTCACCATTCTCCTTATTTTTATTGGTGCTTGTTTGCTAATTTATATCCCCTGCTCATTCTAAATTGTGCCCCACAGATGAAGGATTGTGTATTTCAAAATATAATGAGGAAATGTCTGAAATAAATACAATTTTTTAATATATAAAAAAGATAATTCTTTTTTTTTTGCAGAAATATATTAAAATGCATGATTTGTTAAGACACTTGGCGGCCGAAACAAACCCCCATTTATCCTAGACTTTGCAAATTGATCTCCATTCTCAACACTCTTTGGGTTGGTTCATAGAGGCAGCCTCCTTATGGGAATCAATGGGCAAGTTTTCTCTTCTCTGAAGGAACACACTACATAGCTACATCCTGAGAAGAAAACAGAATATTGTGGCACCTTTAAGGTGAATTGATTGATCTGTGGCATAAATTTTCATGGATTCCCTAACATCATGAAGCAGACCCAGAAAAGCTACTGGAAAAGTAAACCGATCACTTTTTAAGTCTTTGGGTTGTTCCCCCCCCCCCCCCGCAGCAGGCAAGAATGGCTACCTCTCTGGAATAAGAAGAAAACAGGGTGCTGATCAGTCATTTCCCAGAATGCTAAATAGCAAACTGCATTTGGTGGGAGTTAGGGATGGGGGAGGAATTTGATTCAGCTTTCATTTAAAACCCACTTTAAGAAATCCACACTTTCTTATACAACAGGAGAACCTAACCACAGCCATCTGTCAAAATTCACACTTGTCTGAATTATGCGACACATTTCTCCAGTGTTTACAGAACAGCACATATTAGGGGGAAATGTGCCTAAAAATGAAAATATTAGTAAAAAGAAAAGCACTATGTTAGGAGAAATGGCTTGCAAAAATGTGCACCGAAACACCATACAAAAATCTGTTCATCAGGAGAAATTCACATTAACATGCCGAAGAATTTTTATGAATTTGAAAATTGCTGTAGGAACATGGAGAACTGAATCTCAGACTGGAAAATGAGAAATTGAGCAAACCCAGACTGACAGATCATTCTATTCCTAGTGACAGTACCAGGGGTGGAAAAACAGAAAGCTCAAAGAGCATTCCTAGAGTGGGGTGAGCATATAAAAAGCGTATTTCCTTTGAGTCGACACCGGGTTCCAGCAATGGAGGAGAAGAGGGTGATATACTTGTCTGGGTAGGGTGCTTGTAGCTCGGGGTTCCTTATGTGCTTTAAAAATCACGATGAATGCCAGAACTATGGGCAAAAGATAGGCCAACCAAAGCTCTGACATTCTTAAAGAAGAAGAGGAAGAAGAGTTTGGATTTGATATCCCGCTTTATCACTACCCGAAGGAGTCTCAAAGCAGCTAACATTCTCCTTTCCCTTCCTCCCCCACAACAAACACTCTGTGAGGTGAGTGGGGCTGAGAGACTTCAAAGAAGTGTGACCAGCCCAAGGTCACCCAGCAGCTGCATGGGGAGGAGCGGAGACGCGAACCCGGTTCACCAGATTACAAGTCCACCACTCTTAACCACTACACCACACAACTCTTGCTTCTTTAGGTTGGAAGTTTCACCCATGGCAGGACCACTTCTCTTTAGCAGCTGTATGGCAGGCAAAGATTCAAATGAGCACTTACTGTTCCCAACCTTAACCCTGTGGAAAGCCGTCTACTTAGACTTTGATTTGATTTTTGTGGGGTTGGTGTATGATAGTAGCGTGGCAAACCCGCTAATCCTTAGGCTTAGCTAGAGTAATACTGGCAAACCAGTACAGTGTTAGGAATAGGAAGGTGAGGTATGGGTCAGTTGTGTTGGGAGAAGCTGGATGGACCTGGAGAGGTTCGGTTTAAACTGGTTTGATCTAGCCTGACAGGGAGAGATCGGGATGGGTCATGCTGAGGTGAGAAGAGCACAATGAATCCTTATGGGGAGTTTGGAAAGTTACTGAGGATCACAAGACTGAGAGGAGGGGGATGTTTGATGAGAGGGACATGTGACAGGTACTTGATGTGTAGGATGTGCAGTCCACCACTTCCTCTATGGTGGAGAAGTTAGGGTGTTGGCAGGAAGTGACCTGTACCTGTACATGTTTATGCATGAGGTTTGCTCTGTGATTGGCTGGAAGTTACATCGTGAGTTAATGTTTACCTGTCAAAGCTGCTGCTAATAAATACAGACCCCCGAGCTTTGCCTGGGGTTGGTCTTTTGGAACTCAGCCTTGTCTTATGTCTCATTGTTGGATCTAACCATTGCTACAGATTTTGACCTGTTTTTAGGAGGTAATTTAATTATTGCTTGAATTTATACTAATGTTAGCCACCCTGAGCCCAACTTCGGCCGGAGAGGGCAGGATATAAATAAAAGATGATTATTATTATTATTATTATTATTATTATTATTATTATTATTATTATGGCTGGTTTCCCACCATCAAGGAAAAGGAGGCACGAGGACCAACTTCAGTTGCTAAATGCCCGCCTTTCGTGCACCTATGAATATGTTGTGTGAATGTGTGGACATAACCGCATTCACACAACTGTTTCTTCCTTCTTGCCCTTTGCCAGGTCCAGCTATTCCCACTGGCATGCAGCCTCCACCCAACCAGGGCTTTTTTCAGCCGGAAGTCACTGGAACTCAATTCCTGCATCTCTCAGGCGGGCGGCATTGCCATTATAAGAGAACGAGGGAGGCGTTCATGGCGAGTTCTGGCACCTCTTTTTCTAGAAAAAAAACACTGCACCCATCCACTCACCACATGTCATCGTCAGGGGCAAAAAGGTTGCCCAATCCGGTCTTTTTCCCCCCTTTATTTATTTGCATTGTTTTTATTCATTCGTATTTATTTGTTTATTTTTCAGATAACAATACAAAAAAGAAGGAACTACGAAGGAGAGCAACCCCTCCACCCTACCATGCAGAAATACAGTGCACAAAATGAGTAGCATTGGATAATGAATTAATTTTGTTTATTGGATAAAGGTGCCATTCCGCAGACTCCCATGCGCTGTTGGTAGCCGTGCTCCTTTGATGTCGCGTATAAAAGCAAACTGTACCAAGCTGAAGAAAAAGCGTTTGATTTTTTTTTTTTTTTGCCTCTTGGTTTTTCCTCGCACGCAAGTGCTTGGTTTCTCCATTAATATTAGGCTCCAAAGTTGTAAAAACCAGGCCTCAAAAGGTCTGTATTCAAAGTTCTCCAGAATTTAGCAGTGCCAAGTCTTGCTATAGTCATTAAGCAAGTTAGAAGTTTTTTTTGTACCTGTGCTTGTCTTAAGCTCTAGGATCCTTGCTAGAATATGTGATCAACAGAAACCCTTCCGTCCCTTTTTTATTTTCTTATCAAGATAGGAAATTCTCTTGTGCAAAACACATTTCCCCTTCTACAGTTGTCAACCAGTTACTGTATAGAAACTGCCTCCAGTTCTAGAAACTGACACCAATATTTGTGTGACTGGGTTGTGGCCAACGCTAGACCTGATGAAGTGAAATAAATCGAAGTTAGTCGGGTCCATGAATTTCAGTGAGTTTACTCTGAGTAGGACTAGCATTGGATCACTGTTTTAGAACATTTTGGCGGTTTTTTAAAACCTATTGTTTCATTACTGATGTGTTTGCTGCCTTGGGCTCCTTCAGAAGGAAGGGGGGGATATTAACGACTAATTTAATAGTGCGACTATTTTTTTACAAAAACAAGCTGCGTATTTGAGATTGTTATTCCTCCCTACTTTTAACTCCCTTCTGTATAGACTGGCAAAATCCGATCGTCCTTTCAGGTAGTCGTGAATGAAGAGTGACCTTCCATTCCGAACTTTGTCTTTACAAGCCGAGGCTGGGAAATAATAATGTCTCAGAAGCACTTTCTCCACGGGGTGGGTGGGTGGGTGGGTGGGGGAGATGCACAAAAATAATGCCGAACAAATGTCCCAGACAGCTCAGAGGGGTTTCAGTTTATTTGCAGGGCCCTTTAAGAGGGTGAAAGAGGATATGTCAACAGAGCAGGTGTATGTATAGCAGGCAGCCAGACAAGTAAAGAATTTTAAAAGGTCAAAGGGAGAAGGTTTCAGTCGCTTGAAGGCACACCCCCGTCATGTACCTCTTTGTTTGCTCGGAAGAGGGGAGCTGTATGTGTGTGTGTGCGAAAAAGAGAGAGATTGGAGGATGGAGTAGCAAACACTTCGTTCTGTGGGCATCTCTTACTCAGGCCTGAAGCCAATGATATGTCTCAATAGTGTGCTTGAGTTCTAGAATATGTGTGGGTCTTTTGAGGATGTGTCTTCCCTTTGCTGCTAAATAAACACAGTCTGACCCAACAAACAATAAAAGGCCAAGGCATGATAAGAGCATAAGAAAAATCCTGGGTAGATCAGCCCAAAGGTTCACTGAGCCTAGCATCTTGTTCTTCAAGTGACTAGGTAAAGGGACCCCCTGACCATTAGGTCCAGTCGCGGATGACTCTGGGGTTGCGGCGCTCATCTCGTGTTATTGGCCGAGGGAGCCAGCGTACAGCTTCTGGGTCATGTGGCCAGCATGACTAAGCTGCTTCTGGCGAACCAGAGCAGCGCACGGAAATGCCGTTTACCTTCCCGCCGGAGCAGTACCTATGTATCTACTTGCACTTTGATGTGCTTTCAAACTGCTAGGTTGGCAGGAGCAGGGACCGAGCAACAGGAGCTCACAGAATTCGAACCACTGACCTTCTAATCAGCAAGCCCTAGGCTCACAACGCCACCCGCAAGTGACTAACCAGATGGCAATTGGGAAACCCACAAAGAGGACTTGAGTTCTGAATTAGGCTGGAATTTGAAGAATAACTCTGTGGTGGTGTTTGTTACATTGGCCTTCACCGTAGAAGTGTTGGTGATGATGCTATTTGAGCCAGTATTTTCTAGTATGACAAACCGAGCTGACAAAGATAAATCTTTAGAACTAACGGACAAATTCATCAAGAAGTTGCCAAGGTCAAATTGCATTCAGCAAAAAGTCTCCAAGTGTACAAATACTAACATTTTAACAGCACCGTATAATATAATTAAAATCAGCCTCTTTACCCAAGGATTAGAATTGTAACACAAGTTTGTTTTGCTTTTAAAAAATGGAATCCATGGAGGAACTGGGAAATTCTGAACCTTTCAATCTGGCTTCTGTTCAAAGAAAATTGATAGAAAGGTTTCTCAAAGCCAGAGCCAGAACTGTTAAATGTATAGGAAAACAGCTTTGATGAAGATGAATCACCATGCCTTTTGCAAGAGGAGCTCCTGCCTCACTAAACTTTTAGAATTTTGTGTGTGCGTGTGTCAGAAAGCACATTGCTAAAGGCAACCCAGGAGACCTTTTATTCTTGGTGTACTTGCAAAAACCATTTGACAACATCTGCCACCAAAAGACTCTAAGTGAATTTAGAGTAGTAATAGGTCAGATCCTCTTTCTGAGGATCAGGAAAATCCAAATTAAATGGGGAGGGGAAAGTGTGGACTGTCTCTCAGATGACGATGACATCACACGGACAAAGTGGAAAACATGCACACATATTTAATCCACTGTAAACTGCAGTGTGGACACTGCCTTGAAGGTTGGATAAAGAAGACTGGAGAGCTGTTTTTAGTCCCTGGTCTGAGGGTCCCGACCTGTGTTCCATGCTCACTTTTGTGTACTACCCAAACTATGCAGGGGTGGTGGAGGCACAGAATTGGTGTGGATTTTTGCCCTGTGGAGTCACACAACAATTCCCTCAGTTATGTGGATTACGAGGAGTTTGAAGTGGGCTGGCACAAGAAGGCAATTGGACGGCTGCTCTGAATCGACAAAATTTCTCAACCATTTCGGGGGCATCAAGGTTGCTATTCTGGATGACAGTTATCCATTTAAAAAATTACTTTAGATGTACTTTAGTGCCCTTCAATAAACTCAAATTCACATTGAATGGAATCACAGGGACCATTAGTACTGTTGATCAAAAAGCAGTTCCCAGTGGGGCTTTGAAATTGAAAATAAGGCTATTTGGGAAGAGGAATCAGACTGTGTGAGAAAATCAGGGGACAATTAAATTCCCCGCTCATCAGCTGATTCTCCCCTGCAAATGCACACCCACATTTGGAGTATTTGTAAGGTGGTTAGATAAAAGATAGTATAGAATTTTTGTGCCTTCTTTGCCATGTTGATTGACACAACAACACACAGCATTTTTTCAAGTTTGTGGTGCATATTTTCTGAAATTCCCTCTTCCTTCTTCTACAAAATGACTGAAGGTGCAAAAGCCTCCTCCTCCTCCTCCTCCTCCTCCTCCTCCTCCTCCTCCTCCTCCTCCTCCTCCTTTGCATCTTTCCACCCTAGCTGTTATGAGACATGCTTACCAAGGTAGTTTCCCCAAAGACACCACCTTTTCATTTATGACCCATTAATAAGTTACGACCTAACAGTTGCACCTATGTACCAAGGGAGTATCAAATCTGTAGCTGCTCCACAGTTCTCTGTCATGTGGCCCCTGGAATGTCCCCACACAAAAATATGGTCCTTCGGCTGAAAAAGGTTCCCCACCCCTGAGGTGATGGATGGAGCCCACTAGAGGGTGCTGTGTCCAGGAGGCCTTCAAACCTGGAGCCGGTCCTGTGGAACACTAAGAGAACATGATGCCCTTGGCTTCCTATCCCAGGCACAATTCAAGCAGCTAGTTTGGATTTCTTGGCATTATAAATAGAGATGGGTGAATCTGCCTATGTCAATCCCTTAAATTTGGCTTGCCCCATTTCTGCATCTCATTCCTGTGTGTGTGTGTAACAATAAATGTGCGTATTGCTAAAACTTCAATATAAGTAGCAATGTTCTGAGATGTATAAGGAAGGGTACAGTAATTTTTTTTTAAAAAAAATACACTCAGAGTCAGAAGGAAATGCCATCTTTGAAATTTTGTTCCCCATTAACATCCTACTTTGTTCCCTGTTAATGGTGAAAGATCAGGACCAAAATAGCTATTTAAAAACAAATTCTGCTCTGAACTCTCTGCCCTACTGACTAAAACTGGTCTCCATGGAGCAACTGAACTTTATCTGATGATTCATCCAGCACTGGATCCAATTAAAACCTTGAAGCCCTGTTTACTAGCAATTTGTACCGTATCATGCCTGAAAGCTCTCATTTCCATGCTTTGCAAGCACAAAGGCTAGGGAATTTAAATTTAAAAGTGAAATCTGAGATTCTGCACTCAATTCGAAACTGCCTGATGGTGACCTAGGCTGCTCAGCACACTATCTAACCCGCAGCCCAAGGCTGCTCAGCTGAACAAACTCGGAATGTGCCTCACAGTCACACATTAGCCTAGCCCTCCTCACTGGGTTGTTGTGAGGTGAAAATGGGATAAGCAACATATTCACTGGATTTCCCCTCTGCGGTTGCTCAGAGAGCAAAAAAAATGATACAGATAACCATGCCGACTGCAAACCGTTTCTGTTATTTAGAGTGAGAACAAATCAACCTCTGGGGTGTAGAATATATGGTCTGAACACACCCATCAGTGGCATAGCATGGTGGTGGGGGAGCACAGGTGTAGTTGCCCTGGGTACAAAATTGTCAGGGGCACAAAATTTCAATACCCAGCGCTGCCTCAATACAGCTGTGTGCTTCCGTCGCTGGGCTGCATTGGAAACGGCTTCTCCATGCAAACCAGGAAGTGGCCTCTCTAGACAATGGAACAACTTTTCCGATCTCCGTGGCTGCAATCTCCTGGGTGACGCGGACGTTGTTAGGCTGTTGATTACACACCCATGCTCCCTCTGTTTCCCTCTCTCGCCCCCCCCCCCCGGTGGCCCTGGGCACTGGCAACCCACGCTATGCTACTGCACACTGTCGGTGCCCTGAAAACAAATATTTCAGAGTGCAGCACATGGATGGCCCAAACTCAGGGCTTTTTTTTCAAGTCAGAACTTGCCGGAACTCAGTTCTGGCACCTCTCAGGTGGGCACCATTGCCATTATAAGAGAACAAGGGAGGTGTTCATGGTGAGTCCTGGCACCGCTTTTTCTAGGAAAATAGCACTGGCCAAACCATTCCTACCGCACATAAGAATGCCTTTTATGGCCATTAACTGCATTTATTGTGGTCTCCCACCACGAAGCCAAAGAGGCCACAGTTGAGGCAACTGTACATAGGCGCTAAGAAGTGGATAGTTTCTACAATAAGAGGTGTCAAGCACAGGCTGGCCAGGAGGAAGTCACACCCTCTGACCTGGAAATTCTTTCCTCTCGGTAAATAGGCTCTTAGTGATTATTTATTGGTGAAGAAAGGCACTCGCTCTGCACATACCCTCTTGGCCTCTTGCTGAAAAGGGGAGAAGTAAAGCATTGTGGTGCAATGCATGTAATGGGAGTCCCCCCCCCCGTTAGCACCCTTGTCGATGCACAAAATATTCCAGTATAATTTGCACATACATAGATAACCGCGCATGTACAGAAGACAGCTTCAGAAATTGGGGTGGGTGGGGCAGTGTGAAGGGCCAGAGGAACCAAAAAGGCCATGTGCCTTGGGTTAAGGCATCTCTGCCCCCCTCTCTGATGCGTTCAGCACTGTGCAAATGTAAGTTGAAACGCTGTGCGAGAAATGACCTTGCTGCGTTTTAAGCCACTCATGTGTTTTAAGCCACCCAGCATTCCCCTGAGGGCAGGAAGAACAACACAGGGTGTGCACAACACATAAGGAGGAAGACATGGTCAAGTGAGTCATGTACTGAGCCTTGGACTGGGGACACTACCATTCCCGTTGCTGGGGAGGCGAGGCGGCCCCGATGGCGTGGAGAAGTCAAAGTCTGCCCACAACTAAATGCTGGATGTGTTCGTGAGACGAACTGCTCAAAGATACCCAGAACTGATGCTGTACTTTGTTTAATATTCCGATCATGGTGATCTTTTTTGTCTACAAAGGGCTTCTGAACCCATTTTCAGGATGATCAGTACAATGTCGTGACACTGGAGTTCTGTTTGCCCTGGAGATGCAAGACTTCCTCACAACCAGGGCCGTCTTAAGCACCTTTGGTGCCCTGGCGCCGTGGTGCGACGGATCCCTCCGCCGCCCCCCGCCGCCCCATTTTCCAGCGCAGCGGGCGGGCGGGTGGCCGGGCTCAGCGCGCAGCACGCTCGCAGAGGGCGCTGCTGCATGACGGGCAGGCGGGCTTGCTGCATGGCGGAGTGGCCGGCGGGCCGGCAGGCGCGGCTGCGTGGCGCCCCCCGTGGCGGGCCGGCGCCATGGCGCCCTGCGCCACCCAGCCTGGCCGTAGAGCCGGCCCTGCTCACAACAGCAGGAGTCACACATTTGGAGAATGCTGGAGCTGCGAGAGGGAAAGGCCCTGTGCAACAACAGAGAGAAGCAAAAAAGGAAAAAGACAAGCAGACCGACATCACAGAGGGACAGAAAGTGCTTCAGAACTGCCAGCAGCAACAGAGGAACTTGACAAGAAGCCCCCCCTCAGTGTGTGTGGCTGTGTGCTTAGGATTTCTGTCAATGCATTCCAGTAACCCCAAAGTGAGAAATTCCCCATCGGGAAATGCCCAGAGTAGTCCCAAATCAAAGCAGGAGGTGATGGTCCGTCACCCTACAGTGATGTCCCCATCTGGCAACCCCCAGCTGGACTCTAAATTCTCCAACCAGGGTAAACCAGCCAGTGTGGTGTAGTGGTTAAGAGCGGTACACTCGTAATCTGGGGAACTGGGTTCGCGTCTCCGCTCCTCCACATGCAGCTGCTGGGTGACCTTGGGCTAGTCACACTTCTCTGAAGTCTCTCAGCCCCACTCACCTCACAGAGTGTTTGTTGTGGGGGAGGAAGGGAAAGGAGAATGTCAGCCGCTTTGAGACTCCTTTGGGTAGTGATAAAGCGGGATATCAAATCCAAACTCTTCTAAACAGGGGGGCTCAACTGGCCAATCCCAGCCCTCTCCCTGCGACCCCAAGAGTAGGGGTCACACACCAAAAGTGCTCCCAGGAGAAGGAGGAAGCATGGGGTTGAAGAACGGGGCTGGCAATGGTTCAAAAGGTAAAGGAAAGAGAGAGAGGAGCAATTCAGCGGACTCATTTGAGCCTTGGACTTTGGATTGTACATTTTAAAAGTCTCCAGTCTGGGCACGTCACAGTACTGCTGTAACCTTGCACAGTTCCCATTCATTTTGATGGTGCTTACATAAAGGAACACCCCACCAAACTGTGCTCCCAATTTAGGCAGGTGGACATTACATAATTTAGGGATTACCCATTAGAATGTTTAGAGCTGCTTACATTGGGTTTTCTAGTTTACTTCTGTTAAGGCATTGATTAAGCCCAAACTGCCTTAGCTTCACCAGTGCTCTAGGGTTGGGGCTTCCAGACCAGTTTCTGGGGCTAAACTGTGGCAAAGTCCCATTGTGGTAAGGTGTCCCTTTAGATTACTTACGGGGCATTTTTGTACACTCCCCTGTGTACAACAATTCTCTGCAAACAGAAAGCTAGCTCATCAGTAAGAATGGCATTACTACAAACGTTTCCTATCTTCAGGAATGGTTTGAGGGGGTTAGAAATCTGGAATGGTTCCCTTTTGCAGTATGAAGTGGTTCAGCCCATTCCACATTGTCAGGATTCTACCCCTCATTCTACAGCAAATGAAGATCCAGCTGTTTTACACATTGGTGGTGAACAGAGGCAGCAGAATTCTGTATTGTATGGCTTCAGGTTGTAAGTGTGCAAAGTGTGGGGTGAGTCAGTGAATGCTGCCCCACCTATAAAACAAAAACAAAACCTTCCTGTAGGTAGAAAACTAACATAGCAGGGAAACCCTCTGTGCTAAACGTTTCTCCTTGAAGAACTACTTTACTACATAGATGGAGTTTTTTTTAAATGGAAAAGCATTCCAAAATATGGCATTCCCTCCTGCAGCTTGAAGTCACAAAGGTAAAGGTAAAGGGACCCATGACCATTAGGTCCAGTTGTGACCGACTCTGGGGTTGCGGCACTCATCTTGCGTTATTGGCTGAGGGAGCCAGCGTACAGCTTCCAGGTCATGTGGCCAGCATGACAAAGCTGCTTCCGGCGAACCACAGCAGCGCACAGAAATGCCGTTTACCTTCCCGCTGTAGCTGTACCTATTTATCTACTTGCACTTTGACATGCTTTCGAACTGCAGGAGCTAGGACCGGGCAACGGGAGCTCACCCCGTCACAGGGAATCGAATCGCCGACCTTCTGATCAGCAAGCCACCTCAATTTGCAACCTTGTTTTCTCTAATGTGTGGACCACCCCGCAGACTTTATATATGCAGAAGATAAAAGTGGTCAACTGAATAGTACCATTTCATACTTCAGATGTGAGGAATTACATACCCTCCAACATTTCTCCGATGAAAATAGGGACACCCCATTCCATAATGATAATTTTACTATTTATACCCCACACATCTTACTGGGTTGCCCCAGTCACCCTGGGCAGCTTCCAGCGATAAAACATTAAATGAACTATGAATTAAATGAATTAAATGAATTAAATGAATACAGGATTGCTTTCAGACAGCTTGGGGGTTGGGTAACTCTATACACTCCAGCATTTCTCCAATGAAAATAGGGACATCCTATGGAAAAGTGGGACATTCTGGGATCAAATCAGAAATGGGGACGGCTTCTCTAAATCAGGAAAACAGGGACACTTGGAGGGTCTGGAATTACATTTTGAGTGCTTTCATATGTAAGAAAACAAAAATAAACTTCCTGCCAAAAAACCAACAACCTGGTACAAAGCAACTTAGTACTTTTGAAGATAATATTTCAGACCCATCAACTTCCTGCTGCCCTAGCTTTCTACTTGCAGGGAATGTGGCGTGTTTGTTTATTTTAGGGGAACATTCAAAATTATGATTCCTCTCCCCACACTTTGAAACGGTACAGTACATTCTACTATCCCCTTTTGTTGCATGTGGAGATCAGGCTGCCCTCCACGTTCTTTATTGGCGTTCTTTTTCCACCTGAATTTATCCTCACCCTCCATTCAATATAGTTCACAGTTAATTAACCAAACTGCCCCAGTTGCACAAAATGATCATAACTTTGCCTGGATGCCTGGATGCCCTTTATGATGTGTGCACAAATCATGCTATTATAAAAGTGGCTTCATAAAAGTCTTCTTGACAGAGGAGACAGAAGAACTGAACAGAAATGGTGTGTTGGCTGTTGTTTTTAATTAGGCACCTTGCAAGCAATTTTTTTAATAAAAAAAAGCAACAGCAAGTAATCTAAAACCCAATGACTTAAACTACAGTGGCCTGAAAGTGCCTTTCCAACAGCTCTAACAAGAGTTTCAGCCTCATTGTACTTTGCTTCCTAGGTAAATGGAGGATCCTTAAACCTTGTATGGCAGATGTCATGTGGAAGCTGATGAAGGAGACAAAAGGCTAGAGATGTCCTTCAGGTGGGTGGAGATGCTCTTGAGGTGTTCAAAGGAGGGGCAGTGCCTTGGTGAAAAGCAGAAATTCAGCTAGTAGAGACTCTTCTGGTAGTGAGATGGAACAAAGAGGATTTTCGCTGTTAGATTTGTGTCTGTAATGCAGCTAATAATCCTGCCGGGGAAAACACCGCCACCAGCTGCAACTATTATCATGATGGTGTCTTGCCAAATCCAAGGTGGTTCTTTTGAAAGGAGATTCAGAAGTAATACAAAACACAAGTGGGGGAGAAGATTAAAGAATTTATTCTAAGCGGCAAGCAATATATACCGTATTTCCCCGTGTATAACACGTCCCTGTGTATAAGACGCCCCCTCTTTTCCGGGACTCCAAATTGAGAAAATGGAGGGAGATTGCCCAAAGTTGCTGAGCTTTTTTGGGGGGGGGGGTTGCCAAAAAATCACTCACCCACAGGACCGCCACAGCCAATCACATGCACATCGACGAAGCCACCAATCGTCTGCACGCTCGCTGAAAGCAAGCACCAAGCGCCTGCCCAATTGCCGCAACAGCCAATAGCCGATGGACCAATCGCCCGCCAAAACACTGCTGACAATCTCCTGCTCGCGACAGCCACCAATCGCCCGTCCCACCTCTCCACTATCTGTGTATAAGACAACCCCCAATTTTTAGCATAATTTCTTAATAAAATAACCTCGTCTTATACACGGGAAAATATGGTACATACCAGCAAGCACTTCAATCTGCCGCTTGGAAGCCCTCAAGAAGCGGTGAAGTGACTCCCCCAGGTAGCCTCAGTTTGCACGGCCGTGGCTGATCAGTGCGTGCACGAGCTTCTCTCTAACTCTGTCCAAAACCATGTGATTTATAGCTAGCTAGCCTGTGTGGCTTGCCCGACTGGCTACGTGCAGATCATTCATTACTGGCTATGTGCAGATTATTCACTAGCCACCCCCTCCCAATGCCTCATTTTCTCAAATCAATGTCCAGCATCAAAGAAGGTACCTAGCACTATCACTTCCTCCCAACTGATTAGGACAGGGGTCAGCAAACTTTTTCAGCAGAGGGCTGGTCCACTGTCCCTCAGACCTTGTGGGGGGCCAGACTATATTTTTTTTTGGGGGGGATGAATGAATTCCTATATGCCCCACAAATAACCCAGAGATGCATTTTTAAATAAAAGGACACATTGTTGTTGTTGTTTAGTCGTTTAGTCGTGTCCGACTCTTCGTGACCCCACGGACCATAGCACGCCAGGCACTCCTGTCTTGCACTGCCTCCCACAGTTTGGTCAAACTCATGTTCGTAGCTTTGAGAACACTGTCCAACCATCTCGTCCTCTGTCGTCCCCTTCTCCTAGTGCCCTCAATCTTTCCCAACATCAGGGTCTTTTCCAAGGATTCTTCTCTTCTCATGAGGTGGCCAAAGTATTGGAGCCTCAGCTTCAGGATCTGTCCTTCCAGTGAGCACTCAGGGCTGATTTCCTTAAGAATGGATAGGTTTGATCTTCTTGCAGTCCATGGGACTCTCAAGAGTCTCCTCCAGCACCATAATTCAAAAGCATCAATTCTTCGGCGATCAGCCTTCTTTATGGTCCAGCTCTCACTTCCATACATCACTACTGGGAAAACCATAGCTTTAACTATACGGACCTTTGTAAGACACATTCTACTCATGTAAAAACACGCTGATTCCCGGACCGTCTGCAGGCCAGATTTAGAAGGCGATTGGGCCAGATCCAGCACCCGGGGTTTAGTTTGCCTACCCATGGATTAGGACATTCTCGGCAGACAGTGTGGGATTGCCTTGGAAGCTGTGGGGACTTCTAGAGTGTCTCAATATTTGGGTGGGGTTCAAACACAAACCAGCTAATTCAGGTGGCTCAATTACGATTGATTGGGAGGTCGTGCAATGATTCCACTTCCTCAAAATATCAGATGTTTTGCAATGAGAAAAATGACCAGGGAAACCATGGGATAAAACTTGCTTTGATACAGCGGCATCTCACTTCCCTGCAAACAACTTAGGAGCAATGCTCAATAAACAGGTCCTCTGGATACAACTTCTTCAGACTGCCCTTTCATTGTGGGTGTACTCTGCAACCTGTTCTTGACCCAATAATATTGCATTTGTGGTGGCTTTATATGGCTTTAATTTGTTCCGTGATGCTCCCCCAATGCTACCACCTTATTGCTGCCCGGAGGGGCTGCAGCAGAACAAAAGAAACCAGAACATTTGTGGTATTAAAAGTTAAGGGAAATTTCAGTGGGAAGTTATGGAAATGAAGTCATGCACCCCAGAACTTTTGCAGGTACAAATAGTGTTGAAAGCGGAATCATGCGTGATCACTGCAATAGCATCGCGAGTACAACTCATAATGAACACACTATAAAATACAATGTATGGAGGAGTACCCTGGAGAGAGAGAAAGAGAGAAGAGAGATATTGCGCAAGACCTCTTGTTCAAAATTCCAGTATATCATTGCATCCCAGTATATCATCGCTGCTGTGTTCTTTAGGGTAGGTGAAGGGAAGCAGCAGACTGGTATAGCTAAATATCAATCTTGTGCAAGACTCAGTTTTTAATCAAGAGAGAAAGAAATGGCTACCCCCCACCTACAAAGCACAATCCTCCATGTTGCCTGTTGTGACTAGCATGTGCTCTTTGCGCACTTCTGATAGCTCACTTGGTTAGAGCGTGGTGCGGATAATGTGAAGGTTGCAGGCTCGATCGGCCGCACATTTCTGCATTGAAGGAGTTGGACTGAATGATCCTCAGGGTCCCTTCCGACTCTATGATTCTGTGATGGGGGGGAGGGAAGGTTTGGTGCAGAAATACCTGTGGGCATGCCCTGAACAGAAAAAGGCTAGTGCAGGGGTTCCCAACAAAATTTTCTCGAGGACCCCTCATCGAGCCGCTATTGTGACAAGGACCCCCATTAATTCCTAATCCTAAAATTAAAAAGTGAGAGCCAAATTAAGAGTCTTTTTATATTTTATATTTATATGTTTTTTACAGTTACAACAGAGTACTCCATCAGTATACAGTTAGTTTTAATTTTCAGTTCTTAATGAGATGAGTTAAATCTGTCCTTTGAGTCCATTATTTCTGAAATATTAGGTTCCAAACTTGAAACTTTCACTCTGAAATCCGACCCCATGTCAAGCCGATTCCTATATTTGTTTTTCATGAAACACATGGAAGAAAATGCTTGCTCACACCGATATGTGGTTGCAAATGGAAGGATCTTTTTCATTGCCTTATCTCCAAGTTTCTTGTAGTCCTTGCGGCATACAGCAGAACTACTGCCTCTATCTAATTCTAGTTTTGCGCTAGACTCTGCTCATGCAGGAAGCGGCCAAAACAAAAAATCTGTTATCATACGAAATATATTTAATATATTTTTTATTCTAGTAGCATCTTGCGGACCCCTCTGGCATAGCTCGCGGACCCCTGGGGGTCCCCGGACCACCTGTTGGGAACCACTGGGCTAGTGGAAGATGGGGTGGGGGGAGTGATTGAGGGGCTGTGACAAAACAATGCAGCACCGACACATCATTCCGCCAAGCTCTGCCCCTGGTGCGGATGGCAAATGTCTGCACAGCAACGAATGCGGAATGCGTGGAAGCTTGTGGACCAGACTGGCATGCACAGAAAGCAGAACTGAGAGACCAGTTTGCATTGCTGTATAAATAGCCCCCATCTGGAAGCACCCTAAGGTGCCATGATAACAACAACAACAACAACAACAACAACAACACCTACATTGGCTTCCATTACGTTTCCGAGTACAATTCAAAGTGTTGGTGCTGACCTTCAAAGCCCCAAACGGCCTTGGCCCAGTATACCTGAAGGAGTGTCTCCACTCCCATTGTTGAGCCCGGACACTGAGGTCCGGCTCCGAGGGCTTTCTGGCAGTTCCCTCCCTTTGAGAAGTGAGGTTGCAGGGAACCAGGCAGAGGGCCTTCTCAGTAGTGGCACCTGCCCTGTGGAATGCCCTCCCGGAAATAAACAACTATCTGACTTTTAGAAGACATCTGAAGGCAGCCCTGTATAGGGAAGTTCTTAATGTTTGATGTTTTACTGTTTTTATCATCATCATCATCATCATCATCATCATCATCAATAATTATGCTGGGAGCCACCCAGAGTGGCTAGGGAAACCCAGCCAGATGGGCAGGGTATAAATAATTTATTATTATTATTATTAGTAGTAGTAGTAGTAGTAGTAGTAGTAGTACTCTGCCCATCTGACTGGGCTGCCCTTGCCACTCTGGGTGGCTTCCAACACATATAAAAACATGGTAGTGACAGCCTGCTACCCCACAGCCTGGGGAGCTATGTTTCAGAGGTATACTGCACTGGTTTTCGGCCTTCTAGGGGGACACTCAACATGATTTTCACGGTTCGACAGCTTCAAGAAAAATGCAGAGAGCAAAACCAACCCCTGTATATGGCGTTTATTGACCTGACTAAGGCTTTTGACACTGTAAATGGTTATGCCCTGTGGACTGTCCTTCTGAAAATTGGCTGCCCAGATAAATTTGTAAACATTCGGCTCCTCCATGATGATATGACAGTAACAATCGCAGATAACACTGGCTCTCAAAGTGAACGATTCACAGTGGGGTCAGGTGTTAAACAGGGTTGTGTTATTGCCCCAACTCTATTCATTATTTTCATTGCCATGATCCTACACTTGGTTGAAGGGAAATTCCACACCAGAGTAGAAATCATATATTGAACGTATGAAAAGCTCTTCAATATGAGCAGGCTGAAAGCAAAGAGTAAGGTTACTGTAACTTCCGTCATAGAGCTTCAGTATGCTGATGACAACGTAGTGTGTGCATGCTCAGAGGATGACCTCAAAACAATCCTAAATATCTTTGCAGAAGCTTACGAAAAACATGGCCTATCACTCAACATCCAAAAAACCAAAGTGCTGCGCCAACAAGTACAAAATAACCCCTCTGCAGCGCCACATATCCAACTCAAAGGTGTAACGCTGGAAAATGTCAAGTTATGCTGATGCCTGTTGATTGTCTTCCAAAGCAACTACTCTATTCTGAACTTAAAAATGGAAAGCGTAATGCTGGTGTGTAGCAGTGATTTTAGATTGATGCTGGCAAACCGCATCAGATAAAACTAGCTATCAAAAAACCTCAGCTATTAAACACAACGTACAGTGCTGGCAAACCTTCCTGTACGTCAGTATGCACAAACACGCATCCACAAGTTAGGTCAGGGGGACATTAGAGGGCAGCAGGTCACTACTGGGCTGGCCAGAGTTGGGGGGATCCTGATGGAACCGGTTAGAGCAGGTTAGAACAGGGGAGGCTGGTTCAAGCCTGAAGGGTCAGACCCAGGTGAAGAGAGAGACAATGGGAAAATGGCAGAGTGGTGGAAAAACCCCAAGGATCACGAGTTAGAGAGGAGGGGGATGTTTGAGGAGTGGGCAGGTGACAGAGGCATGGTCGTGGAGAACGTGAGAAACAGGGACTTCCCTTATGGTGGGTTTTTGGGGTGTTGGCAGGATGTGACCTATGCAAGAACACCACCTCTTTGGGGCTTGACCAATTGTCATTGGATGAAGGATGCACCTCTGGTTAAACATTGACAGTTCCTAAAATTTTCAATAAAAGGGGGCGCCTGCTTTCGTTCTGGGCGACCTTCCGGATCCACATTCTGTCTCCCGCTGTGTTCTTTATCCCGTGCTCCCCACATCTGGTGACCCGGCGACGCGATAACGATCTGGCAATCATCCCTTCTCATACGAGACTGGAATAGTCTTTGAGCTCTCAGCATTCGTGCTTCTCGTGAGTATGGGGTTTTCGATGTCAACTCCAATTAAGCATGCAGAGGAGTTGAATCAGGTTTTGAAAAATTTTAGTCAGACAGAAACTGCAACTTTGCAGGAATTGGAACAATTAGTTCAGGAAATTTGGATACAATGTCCGTGGTATAGTGAAAAAGGGTCTCTGGACTTACGTGTCTGGGACAAAATAGGAAAGCAACTGCTTTCCCCACCACGTGCACCCGTTGCGTTAATCGCAATCTGGAAGAAATGTCGAGATGCTATTGAAATGATGGGGGTTCAAGGGAAGTATGACAAGGCGCCACCTCAATCTAAATTTCAGCTCTGGGGGAGTCTCCTGACCTCCCGTCAGCTTCGAATACGATGGCTCCATCGTCTTTGCAAGCTCAAAACCCGTCTGTCGCCTCTTCCCTGCTTCAGTCAAGGGCGGGGGGAGCCGTCCGAATGGGATTCTTAAAGGCACAGGAGGAGGGAACCCTTACTAGTGAGGAACTGCAGACAGGACTGCAAGCCTTTCCCGTGACGCAAGCTGTTAACGCGCAGGGGCAAGTGCAGTATAATTGGCAGCCTCTTGCGTATCAGGTCCTTAGGGAACTGAGGAAAAGCATTGCGGAGACAGGCTTGAGATCCACCTTCACAATGGGGCTGCTGGAAAGTGTGGGTAATTCCCAGAACTTAATTCCCCAAGATTGGAAGGATTTGTTCAGGATGGTTCTCACCCCTGCCCAATATATGGTATGGGATTCTGAGTATCAGAAGGAAGCTCTGCACGCTGGCAATAACTCAGGAGGGTTATACCTCCCAGATCAATTGTACGGTGCAGGCAACTTTGCCACTCTTGTTCAACAGGCTGCTGGAACCCCAGCTGCAGCTTACCCCATTATTTCAGTCTGTGTGTTGAAAGCTTTTCGTAGGGTACCCACTTCTGGCAAACCTTTAAAATCCTTTGCCACTATTAAGCAGGGAGCAACGGAGCCTTATTCAGACTTCGTGGATAGGCTTCAGGAGGCTATTTCTCGCCAGGTCGACAATGTCGAGGCTTGCGGGGAACTCATGAAGAAATTAGCATATGAACAGGCGAATGTTGATTGTCGTCGTGCTTTGCAACCCTTGGTCTCCCGTGGAGACTGCCAGCTAGCTGATATGCTTAGAGCTTGCGCTGATATAGGCACCAATGCTTTTCAGATGGAAGCTCTAGCAATGGCATTGAGGAAGGGCAGTTATGGCAATAGACCTATGGGCAATTGCTATAATTGCAAAAAGGAGGGACATTTCCGGGCTCAATGTAAATCCCCAGGGGGGGGGGAGCCTACCGTGGTGGCAATGAGGGGGAAGGGCAGGCAGTAAGACCTAAAACAGTCTGTCCAAAATGCAAGAAGGGTTTACTAAAGGAGTTTACTATCTCTGTATTAAAACAACCGGGCACGAAAACTAGAGGCTCAGTTTCTGTTTTGAAAGTTGAAAAGAGAAAGACTCTCTGGAATAGAGCTTAAAATTGGAGAACACAGATCACTCTTAAGATTACTCTTAACGAACTACTTGGAACTGCTGCAGATGACTGCACAGCGTATCGCCGGCAAGTTGTGATAATAATGAAAGGGCTTCGCACAATGACGGAGATAGTTGGTGTGGGACTTTGAATGGAAAGTTACTAAAACTGCGAAGTGAATTTAAGAGTGAGAGAAAAGCAGAAAACGTTACCTGAAACAAAATGGAGCAGCGTGGGGTAAGAATGGGCGGAGACTATTAGGCTGCTGGGACTGTGACATCAGAGGCAGAGAGAGGATCGGCGGGGAGGAGAGAGACTGTGTAGAAAGAAGAGACGGCGGGAGAGCGGAGCAGCGACACCAGAGGCGTAGAGAAGAACTGAGGAGAAGCGAGAGACGGTGTAGAAAGGTGGAACGACGGGAGAACAGAGCAACGACATCAGTGGCCAGAAATGCAATAAGAGTGCTGCCAAAGGGAATAAAGTTGCAGAAAGAACTGCAAAGGGACTTAAAACCTAAAAAAAGAGAGGAGCAACGATATCAGAAGTCAAGTCGGAACTGTATTAACTGGATCGGGTGGAGGAGGGAGAGGATAAAAATGGGAAGTAAAAAACTTAATCAAAGCACATTGCTTAACCTGCAACAAGCAAGAAGGAACTCTGGGCAAGAAGGAGATATGGAGGTGAAAGAACTGATCCTAAGCTTGAAGGGAGATATAATGGAGATGAGAAAAGAATTTGTGGAACTTAAAATAGATGTAAATGAGAAAATGAGGGGGTTGGAGGATAAATTGGATAAAATGAATGAAAAAATAGAAGGGAACTCAAAATCTATAAGAGAATTGGAAACGCAGGTTAAAAAAATAGAGGAGGAAAATAAAGAGCTGGGAAAGACAACCCAAGAAAATAAGGATAAGGTGCAGCAGGTGGACGACTTGACTAAAAAAACCTTGAAAGAAGTAAGAGATGGCAAAAAAGAGTGGGATAAAGCTAGGAAAGAAAGAGAGGAACAAAGGATACGTCAGGAAGCCACATGGGATGCGTTGGCCTTGCTACAGATGCAGGCCCAGGAGAAATCGCTCAGATTGAGGGGTGTCCCAGAAGAGTTAGAGGGGAATTTGCAAGAGGTAATAATAAAAGAGATAGCGGCATGGCTAGAAATAGAAGAGGAAGTGGTGACAGGAAATGTGGAGTCACTCTTTAGAGTGAACTCAAAGAAAGCTAAGGAAAATAACTGGCCGGGGGACTGTCTAATCACCTTCTACACAAAAAGACTGAGAAACAGAATGTTGCAGAAAAAAAAGGAGAGGAATTTAAAAATTGGAGGACAAAGAATTATAGTGATGAAGGAGGTGCCTCCCCGCCTTTTGAAAAAGAGGGAGAAGTATCAGTTTCTCGCCAAAGCACTCAGAGCCAATTCTATCTTTTTCAAGTGGGAGTACCCTCAAGGTTTATCATTTAGCTACAAAGGGAGGTGGAGAAAATTCGTAACTCCGGAAGACGCTGATTTATTTTATAGGAGATACAAATCACAACTAGGTGGAGAAAAAACTCCAATAGAAGGAGAAACTGACCAGGAAAAGGAGGAAGGGGAAGAAAGTGAAGATATTGAATAGAAGAGCTTCAACTGGTTGTTTTTTTCCCCCTTTTTTCCCCTCTTCTCCTTTTTTTTTTAAGTTAAACCAGTAAATAAAGGAACAAATAAACAATTAAAATTTGTGAAAGGTAACGCGTGCTGGAATTAATAATATGAATCTTAAATTAACAACATGGAATGTTAATGGCTTAAATGACAAAAAGAAAAGGAATAGGATAAGACATGTATTAATCAAACAAAAACTAGACATTATATGTCTCCAAGAAACTCACATCAAAAAAGAGCATCAAAGATTGCTGATAGACCCAAAACTAGGAGTGGAGTTTATTGCAGCCGACGAAAGGAAAAAAAGAGGGGTGGTGATTTATGCTAAAGCGAACCTAGAACCACAACTATTATATGCAGACCAGGAAGGCAGGATAGTAATAATCCAAATTAAATATTTGGGAGAATCAATCGGTATAGCGGGTATATATGCACCCAACGAAAGAAAGGCGGAGTTCTATAAAAAGGTTGAGGAGAAACTATTAGAATGTATTGAAGGGAAAATGGTACTAATGGGGGACTTTAACGGAGTCTGTAATCCAACGATAGATAAAACCGGGACTGGGAAAGGGAAAAAGATGGGGAAGTTGCCCCAGACGTTCTTTGAGATGGTGAAGATGCTGGATTTGATAGATGGCTGGAGGGTCAAAAACGAATTTGAGAGGGAATATACTTATTTCTCCAATGCAAAAAATGTGGCAAGTAGAATTGATACAATATGGTTGACATCAGAATTGTTAGGAAGGATACAAGAGGTTAAAATTTTACCTAAAACTATGTCAGATCATAACCCAATAACCTTACAGTTGAAATCAGAGTGGAAAGTTGGAATGAGGAGGTGGAAATTGAAAGAATCATTGTTGTACGATGAGAAAATAATAGAAGGAGCCAAAGAAACATTAAGAGAATTTTTTGAATTGAATAACAACAAAGAAGTGGAAAATAGAACTGTGTGGGATGCCAGCAAGGCAGTAATCAGGGGTTACTTTATAAAACAAAATGCCATAGCAAATAAAGCCAAAGAAAAAGAAAAAAAGAAAATAATAGAAGAACTAGAGAAAAAAGAGAAAGATCTAAACAAAAACCCGAATAATGAAAGATTAAAGAAAGAAATTAATATGCTACGAGTAGACTATAAAATTAGAATAGAACAGGAAATGGATTGGAAGATAAGATCATGGAAACAGAACACCTTCGAATTTGGCAATAAGCCTAGCAAATATCTGGCTTGGCAACTAAAAAAAAGGAAAAGTGAGAGAATGATAAATAGAATAAGAGAAGGGGGAAAGACAATAGATAAGCCACAGGAGATAATGAAGAAATTCGTGAAATATTATGGAGAATTATATAAACAAAAAGAGGAGGATAGGAAAGAAATAAAACAATATTTAGAGTTACATAGACTGAAAATAAATATAGAAGAAAAAACAAAAGAGATAGAAAACCCAATCACAATACAGGAAATAAAAAACATAATGAAGAAAAGCAAACCAGGAAAATCACCAGGTCCAGATGGACTTCCGGTTGAGTATTACAAAAAGATGGAAGGTATTCTCCTCAACCCGTTAAAAGACCTGATGAACCAGACATTAGAAAAGGGACTAACACCAGAGTCCTGGAAGGAAGCATATATTACGTTATTACCAAAAACAGAAGCAGACAGAGAGACAATAGCAAACTACCGTCCGATATCCCTTTTAAACAGCGACTATAAGATCTTCGCAGGGATAATAGCACAAAGAATAAAAAACATCCTTAAAGAAGTAATACATCCAAACCAGGCAGGATTCTTACCAGGGAGGCAGATTGCGAGCAATACAAGAAATATAATTGATATTTTAGAACATCTGGAATTTAAAATTGATAAAAAAGCAGCATTATTGTTATTAGATGCCGAGAAGGCATTTGATAATGTCTCCTGGGAGTTCCTAAGAAAGCAAATAGAGATGATGGGATTTAAAGAAAAAATACAAAATGCCATAGGAGCTATCTACAACCAACAAAAAGCTAGGTTGATATTGAACGGAAATGTGACGGATAGCTTCCTGATAACAAAGGGCACAAGACAGGGGTGCCCATTATCCCCCCTGCTATTTATAATGGTATTGGAAGTGTTATTAAACAACATCAGAAATGAGGAAATGGTGAAAGGGATAACGGTCGGCAAAAGGTCATATAAGGTTCGTGCGTTCGCGGATGATATAATCATAACATCACAGGACCCTATTAAATGTATCCCGAAAGTATTGGAAATCATCAATGAATATGGGAAGGTAGCAGGGCTAAAAGTGAATTATAAAAAAACCATGTTACTAACAAAAAATCTGGATAAAATGGAAAAGGAAAAGTTACAACAACTAACAAGTCTAGAAATAAGAAAGAAAGTTAAATACCTCGGGGTTTGGATTACAGCAAAGAGCCTAAATCTGTATGAAAACAACTACAAAAAAGTGTGGAACGAGGTAAAAAAAGATATGGAGCAGTGGAGTAAGCTACAATTATCACTATGGGGCAGAATATCAGTAATCAAAATGAATGTACTCCCTAGGTTAATGTATTTATTTCAGGTAATACCAATACTGGGAGGAATGAAATGTTTTATAGAATGGCGCAAAGACATCACGAAATTCATTTGGAGTGGTAAGAGACCCCGTATTAAATACCAACTACTCACTGATAAAAAGGAAAGGGGGGGCTTCGCGCTGCCTAATCTTGAATTATATCATGCAGCAGCAGGGTTGGTATGGGTGAAAGAATGGATAACCCTGGAAAACCCAGAACTTCTAGACTTGGAGGGAGCTGACAACCGCTTTGGGTGGCATTCTTACTTGCTACATGAGAAGGTTAAAGCCCACAGGGGATTCTTAAATCATCTGGTGAGAAAATCTTTATATACAATTTGGATAAAATATAGAGGAATTTTAGAAAAAAACATACCTCTGTGGGCATCCCCAATAAATATGATTACAGTCAAAAAAACAAATATGGACGAGAAAAGAGCTACCTACCATGACCTATTGGAAATAAATCAAAACGAAATTAAATTGAAACAATATGAGGAAATCAAAAATCACCTTTCGGTATGGCTCCAATATTTTGAAATAAATCAAAGATTTAATGAGGACAAAAAATTGGGTATTGCTAAAGAAAAATCTAAATTTGAAAAAATCTTAATGAATAAAGAAGGGAAACATATCTCACAGATATATGATTTATTGCTCGAATGGGATCTTATAGAAGAACAAACCAAAACATCAATGGTGAGATGGGCCCAAGATTTTGGGTATAACATTCTCATGGAGCAATGGGAGAGGCTGTGGAAAAAGGACATGAAGTTTACTGCCTGTTACAACCTAAAAGAGAACATCTTAAAAATGTTGTACAGGTGGTATCAAACACCAGATAGATTAGCCAAAATGTACAAAAGCCAATCCAATAAATGCTGGAGGTGTGGAACAGAAGTGGGTACACAGATACATATGTGGTGGAAATGTCCCATGATAAACAAATATTGGAGTATGATTTATGAGGAACTTAAGAAAATGACAAAAATAACATTTAAAAAGAAACCAGAGGTATTTTTATTGAATATAATACCGGAAAATGTAAAGAACGCTAACAGAACGCTAATGATGTATGGAATAGTGGCTGCAAGAATTCTGCTAGCGAGAATTTGGAAAAGTAACAACATACCCAGCAAACTCGAATGGCAATCGTTAATGAAAGAATATGCACAGCTTGCAAAATTTACAGGAAGGATTAGAGGACAGATGAAACAGAAAACTAAAAAGGAATGGAGAATATTTTATGAATACCTAGAATCAAATTAAATAATAAAAAATTAAGCCAACCAGCAGAGTATACCTGAGCCTAAAACAGATCATCTGAAGACCAATACTGTAGACAAATTAAGAATTGTGTCATGAAAAGGAATGTAATTGATGAGATACAGAGAAGTAACTGGAAGCTAAACCTCAACTTTTCTTTTTTCCTTTTTCCATTCCTTTTCTTCCATTTTTTTTTCTTTTTCTTTTCTATAGCTTCTCCCCTGGCTTATCTTTTTTCTTGCCTCGTCGTCTCTGAGCGTGTTAGACGAGGTTTATATCTTTATTTGTGTGTACTTTTACATATTGTGATTTATTGCTGTGCACTGTGATTTTTAAATGGAAACCAATAAAAACTTTTTGAAATGTACTCGGAGTCGAGAGTGAATTTCATGCTCTTTATTCAGCTCATAGTCATCAAGGAGAAGAGGAGAAGAAGAATGGCTCTTTTCCCAAAACCATCTGCTTATATACATTATTTACACAATGGGACTTGCGTGATTGGCTACTTCAGGGCTACACCTGTGGGCCAATTATATTGTGGATTGACTTCTGCCTGCAGCCTGATTGGCTGCTCCTACAGGCCAATCAGGTAGCAGATTCGCTTCTGCCAGCCGCCTGATTGGCTGCTCCAGCAGGCCAATCAGGTTGCGGATTCACTTCCACCTGGAGTTGGATTGGGTAGCTCCCGCTGATTCTGAATCCTATTGTTCTAGGATTCAGCTCAGTACATAACACCCCTCCCCTCTAAGTTCCAGTCCTGCCCGGGAAGTTGCATTCGTAGTCCCCAAGGTCTGCTGGCCGCCTCCGTGTGCGTTGTGGCCTGGGGTGTTCCTTGGTCAGGGGTTCTGGTTCTGGCTCGTGTTCCGAGGCTGCTGGCTGTGCCGGGGCTGTCTGGTCTGGCGCCACTGAACCACTAGGTTGTGGCTCTGGTTCCGGTGTCCTTCCAGCCTCGGGGCGCCCCTCTGTGCCTACTGCTTCTGCTTCCCCTGCCCACCCCTCTCGCTCTACAGGCCTCACTGCCCTGTTCCTCCTGGGAATCGTCGCCATAGCTGGTCGCAGTGGCGGCGCCAACATTGCCCCCCTTCCGTTAGTACCTCGTACGACACGGGACCGGTCACCTTGGTGACTGTGGCGGGTACCCATGCTGGGCCTGCCCCAAAATTCTTTGCGTACACTGCGTCCTGGGCCACAAATGTCCGGGGGTTCCTGCCTTTCCCCACCACTACCTCATCCTGAGCTCTGTCGGGGTGAAGTCGGTCCAGTCTAGTTGCAAGGCGCCGGCCCATTAGTAGTTCAGCTGGGCTCCAGCCCGTCGTTGTGCTTGGGGTGCTGTGCTGTGCTAGAAGAAATGCGGCAAGGCGGTATTCCCAGTCCCCTTGTGTCATGCGGCGGAGGCTGTCCTTGGTGGTCCGCACCATGCGCTCCGCTTGGCCATTGGTGGCAGGGTGGAATGGTGCTGAGCGGATGTGGCGGATGGCGTTCTGCGCTGTGAAGGTCTGGAACTCCTCTGACGTGAATGCGGTTCCATTGTCCGGGACGAGGGTGTCAGGGAGCCCGTGGGTTGCAAAAAGCTTACGTAGTACCCGGATGGCTGCCGCCGTAGAAGTGGACGGTACCAGTGCGACCTCCAGCCATTTGGTGTAGGAATCCACCACTATGAAGAATGTTTTTCCCTGGAAGGGGCCAGCGAAGTCCACGTGCAAGCGTGACCATGGATGTCGGGCGGACTCCCAGGGCTGGACTGGGGCCCTTGGGGGATCCGGGCGGGATTCTTGGCAGGTCTGGCAGTGTTGGACCCAGGCCTCTATCTCTCTGTCAATCCCCGGCCTTCATCCTCACTACCCCTGGGTGTGTCTCGTGTAGGGCTGTAAGGACCCTTTTGCGGAGGGGCTGGGGAACAACAACCCTGCTTCCCCATAACAGGCACCCCTTGTGGGCCGACAGTTCATGTTTGCGGTTTGTGTAGCCGGCGAATTCTGGCCCGGGGCTGCTGCTGGGCCATCCTCGCCACACCCAGTCCAGGACCCGGGAGATGACCCTATCTTTTGTGGAATGGTGCGCAACTTCTTGTGCCTGAATGGGTCGGTCGGGAAGCAGCTCCAGGGTCATAACCTCTTGTGCAGGCGCTGGGTCGGGGCCTGTTTCTGGTAGTGGTAGCCTGCTGAGGGCGTCTGCGTGGCCCATCGCCTTCCCAGGGCGGTGGATTAGTGCATACTGGTAGCCGGCAAGGAAAATTGACCACCTGAGGACACGTGGAGACAACACTTGGGGGGTCTGCTTCTCGGGGGCAAACAGGCCAAGCAACGGCTTGTGGTCAGTCACTATGGTAAAGGGCCGCCCGTACAAGAAATCATGGAATTTTTTTACGCCCTTCACGATTGCCAGACCCTCCTTGTCAATCTGTGAGTAGTTTCGTTCGGCTGCAGCAAGCGTCTGGGAGAAGTATGCCACCGGCACCTCTCTTCCATCCGGGAGTTGGTGTCCCAGGACAGCGCCGATGCCATAGGGAGAGGCGTCGCATGCCAGCACCACTGGCAGCCTCTCGTCGAAGTGTGCCAAGACCGAGTTCGAGACGAGCAAGTCCTTGACTGCCTGGAATGCGGCCCTTTGTCGCTGGCCCCACACCCAAGGGGCCCTTTTATCTAGGAGTCTGTGTAGGGGCTCCGCTACCGCTGCCTTATGGGGAAGGAAGGCATGGTAAAAGTTCAATAGTCCCAAGAATGACTGAAGTTCGGGCTTGCTCTTGGGCGCTGGGGCCTCACAAATGGCCCGTACCTTGTCACCGGTTGGATGGACCCCTTCTGCGTCCACCTTAAATCCCAGAAAGTCCACCTGCGGCACTCCCAGTAAACACTTTTCCCGCTTCACCTTGAGGCCCGCCGTCTGGAAACGGTGCAGGACGGAGCGGAGGCGGTCCTCAAATTCCTCTGGTGTGGGCCCGGCGATCAGTACATCATCGAAGAAAGGGGTGACGCCAGGAATCCCTTTAAGGAGAGAGTCCATTAAATTCTGGAATATGCCTGGTGCCACGCTAACGCCAAATTGCAGCCGCTTTACTCTGAATGCCCCTCTGTGCGTCACAATCGTCTGAGCCTCTGCTGTGGCTTCGTCCACAGGCAACTGTTGATACGCTTGGGCCAAGTCCAGTTTGCCAAAGATTTTTGACCCAGCCAGGGTGGCGAGGACATGGCTGACCACTGGCACTGGGTATGCATGGGCCGTGAGAGCCTTGTTTATGGTGCATTTGTAGTCTGCACAGATGCGGACCGAACCGTTAGGCTTGACGGGTGTGACAATTGGAGTTTCCCAGGGGGCGTTGGGCACCGGCTCCAGCACTCCTTGCTCCACGAGCCGGTCCAATTCCTCATCTATGCGGGGTTTCAGGGCGAACGGGACCCGGCGGGCCTTGTGCCTGATGGGTCGTACAGCGGGGTCTAGCTGTAGGGCAATGGGGGGTCCTGTATATCGTCCCAATGCCCCATCGAAAACCCCTGGAAACTCTTTGCATATGGCGTCCACGTCCACTTGTAAGCTAGTGCGGTTCACCCCGGTAACGGCTAGCCCCAGAGGTCCAAACCATGCCAGTCCCAGTAAGCTAACGTAGGGGCCCTTAACTACCAGCAAGTCCAATTGTTGCTTTCGCCCTCGATATTGCACCCTGAAGGTCCCCACCCCCATTGTAGGGACCTTATGTTTCTGGAAGTCCCGGAGGGTGAATGGGGCCGGCCTTAGTTTGGGACCCCCATTAGGGCACAGTTCCCTTAATGTTCGGGCCGAGATTATGGATAGAGTTGAACCCGTGTCCAGCTCCATGCGGCATGGGGCTCCCTCTATCTGTACCTCTATATAAATTTTCTCTGTGCTGGGATGGGGCAACTGGAATACCTGGTAGTCCGTGATCTCCGTCGAGTTGCCTTGGTGCATGGTGCCGTGTGACCTGGGGCTCCTGGGTCGGTCATCTGATGCTTGTCGACGGGTGAGTCGAGCCCGACACACCCGGGCGATGTGTCCCAATTTTCTGCACTGCCTGCACTCTGCGTTGCGGAAACGACAGGTCCTCCTCTCGTGGTTCTCCCCGCAGCTTGCACAGTTCCCTCCTTCTCGTCGAGGCTGCTGTGGTGTGTGTGCTGCTTGAGTGCGCCGCTGTACTCGGTGTACTTCCTCCCTGTCAGATTCGGATTCGTCGGTGAGGTCTTCGTGGTAGACCCTCGGTTGGGATGGTGGGGCCGGTCGTGCCTCTTGCGTTGATCTCTCGGCGGCTTCGGTTGCCAGGGCTTCCTCCAGAGCAATCTGGAACGTGAGGTCTTTTTTGGCGTAGAGGCGTCGTTGCAACATCTCGTCCCTCAGGCCACCGACGAGGCGGTCACGAATCATGTTCTCCAACTCTGAGAAGTTGCATAGCCGGGCGGCTTGGCGGAGGGAGGTCACAAACCCAGTTATGGTTTCCCCCGGGGCTTGCCGCTTTGCGTAGAAGGCATTTCGGCAAGCTACCACCGAGGGCTGTGGTGAGAAGTGCTCCTTCAGCCGTTCCATTATTGTTTTGTAAGAGACGGTAGCGACATCTCTAGGTGCAAGGAGAGCCCGGGCGATTTCAAACGTCTCCTCTCCACAGACGCTGAAGAATGTCGCCCTCTTCCTGGCATCGTTGGTGACTTCTTTCGCTTGCAGGAGGAAGTTGAAACGGGCGGCGTACCCTTCCCAGTCTCCTGATGCTGGTTTGAATGGCGAGAAGCTGCTGTCGGTTGCCATTCTGGGTTCCTTGGGTCCTGGAGCTGAAGCCTGGATGCACAGTGCGATGCAGCGGTGCAGCAGGTGGCGGTGCTGCGGTGCAGTGCGTGGTGGCGGTCAGCTCAGCAGGATCCCACCTTCGTCGCCAGTGAAATGTACTCGGAGTCGAGAGTGAATTTCATGCTCTTTATTCAGCTCATAGTCATCAAGGAGAAGAGGAGAAGAAGAATGGCTCTTTTCCCAAAACCATCTGCTTATATACATTATTTACACAATGGGACTTGCGTGATTGGCTACTTCAGGGCTACACCTGTGGGCCAATTATATTGTGGATTGACTTCTGCCTGCAGCCTGATTGGCTGCTCCTACAGGCCAATCAGGTAGCAGATTCGCTTCTGCCAGCCGCCTGATTGGCTGCTCCAGCAGGCCAATCAGGTTGCGGATTCACTTCCACCTGGAGTTGGATTGGGTAGCTCCCGCTGATTCTGAATCCTATTGTTCTAGGATTCAGCTCAGTACATAACACTTTTTTAATCTCAAAAAAAAAAAAAACAAAAAAAAAATGCAAGAAGGGTTTCCACTGGGCAAACCAATGCCGTAACGCAGGTGGCCCTCAGGGAAACTATTGAGCGGGCAGACGGCTAGCCCAGGATCCAAGGCTGAAAGTAATATTTCCAACGCAAAGGCAGCCACTAAAGGCAGCGCTGGAATTGATTTAATTAATCAGGAAACTAAAAGTATTCCATTTCCTGGAGTTGTGGTCCTTATGCCATCTCAATTGAAGGGACCTTTGCCTAAAGATACCGTAGGCTTAGTACTCCCACGTTCCTCCGCTGGTAAAAAGGGAATTTTTGTAATACCAGGAGTAATTGATTCAGATTATGAAGGTACAATCCAAATTCAATTTGAGACCAATCTGCCAATGACTCTTAATAAAGGAGAGTCATTTGCACAGTTGGTTATTGTCCCCTATGTTTTGCCAGCGGGGGGAGAATCTGTGCTGCGTGGTACGGGTGGTTTTGGTTCAACTGATTCCTCCCGCACCTTGCACCCCAGTATTTTGGCTGTCACGCAAATGATAAATCAGGAGAAGCCTAGAAGGACCTATTTGCTGAATGATAGACCTTTTGAGGGAGTTCTAGATTCAGGCGCTGATGTCTCGGTCATCTCTGCTCAGCAGTGGCCCGCTGATTGGCCAAGCACCGAGGCCCCAGCCGTGTGGGGAGTTGGAGGGTCACAGGCTGCGCGTCGAAGCACCCATTGGCTGACGGTGGCGGCTCCCGGTGGAAATCGTACCGCTCAGCTCAAACCGGTAATCCTTCCCATTCACGTAAATTTATGGGGGAGGGATTTAATGCTTCAATTCCAATCAAAGCTAGTGATTGATGATTAAGGGTAATTATGAGTCTTTCTAAGCCCACTGTTATACCGCTGGTCTGGAAATCTACTGAGCCCATCTGGATTGAGCAATGGCCACTTACTAAGGAGAAAATTTTGATTTTAAAGGAATTAGTTAATGAACAATTGGCTGCTGGACACATAGAGCCCACGCAATCCCCCTTTAACACCCCAGTTTTTGTTATTCGCAAACGCAGTGGAAAATGGAGGTTGCTGCACGATTTAAGGGCGATTAATTCAATTATTCAGCCCATGGGGCAGCTGTCCAGTGGTCTACCGAACCCTAATTTGATTCCACGTGATTTCCAAGTCATGGTGGTTGATTTAAAGGATTGTTTCTTTTCCATCCCACTTTGCAAAAAGGATAGACCTTTTTTTGCGTTCACAATTCCAATAATCAATAACATGGAGCCAACTGAGAGATATACTTGGAGAAATTTACCACAGGGCATGATTAATTCTCCGGTTCTTTGTCAAAATTATGTTGCACAGGCGTTAAAGCCCTTTAGACAGCGCCACCCGCAGGCGATGGTTTATCATTATATGGATGACGTGTTAATTTCAGCTCCAACCATTGGGCATGGATGGTTGGATGAACTTGCTAAGGATTTAGCTAAATTTGGTCTCCAAATTGCCCCTGAAAAAATTCAGCTAAAAGAACCATTTTTATATCTTGGCCATAAATTATTGCAAACTTATTCTCATCCTCAAATTCCTCAGATTGAAATCAATAACTCCATGTCCTATGTGCAGTTGCAGCAGGTCCTAGGCTCTGTAAATTGGCTGCGTCCTTATCTTGCCTTGCCAACCAGTATGCTAGCTCCTCTTTTTGAAGCCTTAAAATCCAGAAAAGATCCTTCAGAAGTAATTACTCTGACACCTCAACAGAAGGCAGTTTTCCAGCAGGTAAATGAAGCGCTGAAGCTGGTGTGGGTAGATAGATGTGAGAATGGGATTCCATTGTCTTTAATTATCATCGCTACTGAAAAGGTGCCTACCGCTGTTGTAGCTCAGGAGATCAAAGCAGAGGGCAAGAAAAAGGCTTCTTTGTTGATTCTGGAATGGCTGTACTTAGCACACAGCCCTCCAGCAACAATTAGCCCATTAGCTCAGATGTTTGCAGGTTTGATCTTTAAAGGAAGAGCACGTAGTAGAGTTCTTATAGGATTAGATTTAGTGAATATTATTATTCCTTTGCCACTTAAGGAGTGGGACAAAATGGTCAGTTTGTCCATGCCATTACAATCATCTTTAACAGATTATGTGGGACGAATTTCCTACCATATACCAGCTGACCCACGCATTTTGGCTTTTAATAAGATCCCTATTGCAGTCTATTGTGTCATTGCGCAGCAACCCTTAAAGGGTGCTGTGACTGTTTTCACTGATGGCGGTGCAAAATGGGGTGCGATGGCTTGGTATCATCAAGGTAAATGGTTTACTAAAATCTCACCCCCACAACGATCTGCACAACGCTCTGAGCTTGCTGCTGTAATTTTAGCGTTGCAAGAATTTCCAACACAGGACATTAATATCATCTGTGATTCTCAGTATGTTTGTCAGGTTGTAGCATCTTTACCAGGTGCGTATGTAACACCCAATTTGGATGAAAACCTCCTGGCTTTGTTTCTCACGCTGCAGCAATTACTGCAGTCCCGTACTTGCCAAATTTTTATTGCACACATTAGATCCCATCAATCTTTCCCTGGTCATCTGTCTGCAGGTAATTCTGTGGCGGACAGAGCTACTAGAGAAGAAGTTTATTCTGTTACCCCTTGGGATAGTCATGCAATGTTCCATCAGAATGCAAGGGCACTGGCTAAACAATTTAAGATGCCACTGGAACATGCAAAGGCTATAATTCAACAATGCCCTGAATGTTCCCAGGTTGCCTCTGCTCCTTCCACTGGGACTAACCCAAGAGGCCTTCATTCTAATGAAATCTGGCAGATGGACTGTACCCAGTACATCCCTTTCAATCCCTGGAAACATTTGCATGTTTCGATAGACACCCACTCACATTTCATTTTTGCCACTCCACAACGTGGAGAGGCTGCCAAACACGTTCTTAATCACTGTATCCGAACGTTTGCAGTAATGGGACGTCCAAAAATCTTGAAAACAGATAATGCACCTGCTTACTGTAGTCAAGCATTTGCGGAGTTCTGCCAGCGTTGGGAAATAGACCATAAATTTGGGATTCCATATAATTCAACAGGTCAAGCCATAGTAGAACGGGCTAACAAAATTCTGAAAATTAATTTGGACAAACATAAAAAAACAGGGGGGAATGGTGTGGGGCTTCCTCATATACAGGAATGGCTCAACAGAGTTCTCTTTACATTAAATCATTTAAATATTTCAAATCATTTGTCCACGCCTGTAGATGACCACTTTGGCAAAAGGACAAGTTATCCTCGGCCAATGGTCAGCTACCGGCTGTTGCCTAGTCCAACTTGGGTGGGTCCCGCCCCACTCCTCACCTGGGGCCGAGGGTATGGAGCTGTGCTTTCCCCAACAGGATCCCCGTATTGGCTTCCCGCGAAATACATACGCCCGTGGAAAGATGGCCTGGCGTCACGGTCTGGAGCACAACTCGAACCCGGTGCCAGAGATGGAGAGTCTGCGGCTTCGGGATCCACCACTGCCACCGAGAGACCGCCAGTCGAGGGAGCGCAAGCCGAGGGAACCGCAGAAGGATCGCTACCGCGTTCCCCTTCAACATCACAAAGTGACCTGGGGCCAAGTTAAGAGCCTTTCGGCGCAGGCTGTCACTTTGCTGCAGGAGCACCAGATGGAACTGACGCCCGAAAACCATCTTCTGGCGGCTTTTTCCTGTCTATCCGTCAATTCCATAAAACCAGAGGACCACAGCTATGCACGCTTCCAGTAATGGACACTAAGGACTCTGACCAAAGTTTCAAGGCAAGCACCTTCCCTTTGCTAGGGAATGCAGGTTACTTAGCTCAGTGCTTGTAGGAGACATTTTCCCTCCGTTGAGGGTGAAGTTACATTGTTGCAGTTTGAAAAGAAACCATACGTTTTGGAGCCCTCGCTTTGAGAGACTGAACACTTTCTTTTGCACTATTAGTTACAGTGTTTGTTTGTATTTTTGCTACAAAGGTATATACAAAGGTTGTACAAAGTTATTTATATAAGTTATTCATGTAACAAAGTTTACAATGTTGCAATGCACTGGTTACTTTTGACAGGTTGCACCCGTAAAAGAGGAAAGCAACTGTCCACGCACAAGAGTTGTTCCCATTCAGGTTTAAGAGTATTTCTGCCCTGCTCATACACTCTTCACATTTTAAGAAAAGAAAAGGTGAGATGTAGCAGTGATTTTAGATTGATGCTGGCAAACCGCATCAGATAAAACTAGCTATCAAAAAACCTCAGCTATTAAACACAACGTACAGTGCTGGCAAACCTTCCTGTACGTCAGTATGCACAAACACGCATCCACAAGTTAGGTCAGGGGGACATTAGAGGGCAGCAGGTCACTACTGGGCTGGCCAGAGTTGGGGGGATCCTGATGGAACCGGTTAGAGCAGGTTAGAACAGGGGAGGCTGGTTCAAGCCTGAAGGGTCAGACCCAGGTGAAGAGAGAGACAATGGGAAAATGGCAGAGTGGTGGAAAAACCCCAAGGATCACGAGTTAGAGAGGAGGGGGATGTTTGAGGAGTGGGCAGGTGACAGAGGCATGGTCGTGGAGAACGTGAGAAACAGGGACTTCCCTTATGGTGGGTTTTTGGGGTGTTGGCAGGATGTGACCTATGCAAGAACACCACCTCTTTGGGGCTTGACCAATTGTCATTGGATGAAGGATGCACCTCTGGTTAAACATTGACAGTTCCTAAAATTTTCAATAAAAGGGGGCGCCTGCTTTCGTTCTGGGCGACCTTCCGGATCCACATTCTGTCTCCCGCTGTGTTCTTTATCCCGTGCTCCCCACACTGGTGGTTAACAAAAGAGGTTTAAAGACTGTCTCAAGGCAAATCTTTAAAAATGTAGTATAAACACCGACAACTGGGAAACACTGGCCTCTGAGCGCTCCAGTTGGAGAACAGCCTTTACCAAAGGTGTCATTGGCTTTGAAGACACTCGAACTCAGGACGCAAGGGAGAAACATGCTAAGAGGAAGGCACACTTGCCAAATCTACACCGTGATCAACTCCCGCCCGAAACCAATGTCCCCACTGTGGAAGGACGTGTGGATCCAGAATTGGCCTCCAGAGTCACTTACGGATTAATTGTTAAAACAGTGTTTATGGAAGACAATCTTACTCGGCTATGAGTGATCGCCAAAGAAGAAGACTCTGCAGAACACACTGGGAGCATGATGGCGTGTCCCCCCGCCCCCAGGATCTCTTTAACCCAGAGAGCAAACTCCACCTTCCCTTTTAAACCAGCGGGAAGGGCCACTGCAGAGTCACTCAGCCCTGGCCCAGCAGAGCCTTCAGCCAGCTGTATTAATAGGAAGGGTGTGGGGAGGCGTCTCAGCTGCAGCGATCCTGGTCAGCGAAATCATATGGGTGCCACAAACGCCGCCCCCGCCCCTGTTTTCACGGGTGAAGTGTGGGCGGATAGGCGATGCCTTTGGCCTGCACAAAGTTTGGGGCTGGCAAGGAATAGCGATTGGCTTCAGAGTGTTTCCTGTTACTGTAGTTGTCGAGGACTGACCTTGAAACAAGCTTAGCTTTTTGGACAGTCGTAATTCCCCCAGGACAGCATTCTTTTCAAGAATTTATAGAGTTTTTCTAAGATTTTGAAACCGGTTGCTTTTTCCGGAGAGATCATTCATTCTCTCTCTCTCTCTCTCTCTCTCTCTCTCTCTCTCTCTTTCCCACCTCCTTTTCCCACTTCCCCCCTGTAGCAAATATCCCAACCCGTGGAATTTTCTAGGCTGAGAAATAGGCCGGGGGGTGGCATATTTTTCAGAACAGTTCCCAGGAATCTGTGCAAAAGGCACAGAGAAAGAGAGGATCCAGGGGGACGTTCTCCTGCGCAAGCAGTACATGAGCCCTGAGGTTACTGTTTAAAGAGCTTTTGCGCAGTTCCCATCAATTCTGCAATGGGGTTTGCGCAGGAGAATTCCCCTCTGGATTCCGCCGACAGCTTGCTAATTATATCGATAAATGAGAGGGGGGGAACAGTTCTAATTTAGGTAAAATGCTGGAGAGGAGGAGAGTAATTGATTTTAATTTTCCCGAACAGAGAAAAAGAACCTCCCCACTTACTAGAGCAGACAATCCTAAAAATAGGTCCTGAAAACAAATTTTTTTAATGAAGTGAAAAACCACACCTAGGAGCTTCCTCATAGATGTATTTAATTTAATGTCTATTATTTTCTTAAGTTGCAACATGGCTCTTCCTCTTCAGGGAGCAGAGGCCGCCTTTTCTTGGTGCAGGAAAAAACCCTTTCAGGATGTTGGCGTGATGTTTCTAATCCTAACCAAGCCAGATGACCAAAAAAAAATGTCCCAAAATACTCACCTCTGAAAAATGAATCTGTAAAGTAAACCGTTGGTTGTAAAGAGGATTGATGTAGGCGAGGGAGATGACCCTGTTATTTAAAGATGCTGACGTTCTGAGAAATCGTGTCAGTCTCTTATTGCAAGCTGCATATTATATAGCAAATAAATAAAGCTTGGCCCTTATTTTTTAAACAACAACAACGATCGTTGCTCTCTACTACAATGCATACCCCTTGCTTCTCTAGACGAGTATTAAACAGCTTAGCAAAAATTAACTTCATTTTGTACTAATCGTGACTTCAAATAACAGGAGCGGTCAATAAACAAATAAAAATCCACATTTTAAACTGCTGCTAATCTTGCACTCAATACATGCCACCGACGCTTCCAAGTTCCAACCCTACACGAAGGCTCTTTCTTTCTTTCTTTCTTTCTTTCTTTCTTTCTTTCTTTCTTTCTTTCTTTCTTTCTTTCTTTCTTTCTTTCTTTCTTTCTCCCTTTAAACGAATTGTTAACCAAGAAAGCAAACTTCTTTATCTCCATTTTTGTTTCCTTTTATTAAATGAACGCGAGGTTCTCTTTTAAACGCCTGCCAGTGTCTCTGCGTTTTTACAACGCCCAGATTTCAGCCAGGGGGAGAGAGAAAAGAAGACAAGTCGAGGGGAATCTTTCCCTGCGACAGCGTTGCTGACCTTTAAAAAAAGTTTGCATAAGATTTTCCTGATTTATTTTTGTTTAATGCAGCACAGGTTTGTCCTGGAGGTTCAACATTTCCTTACAGAACACAGCCGGTACCTTTTCCTTCCCTGACAGAAGGTGTTTTAGTTATTTTAAAACAACAACAACAACAACAAAAACCCTGATGCTATAACCATTTCATCGCAACTTATTGCTATTGAGTTGCAATAATTTAATTCTAACTGTCCTTAATTATGGGCTGCATATCTCCCATAATAATATCCTCTAACATGGTATCCCCCCAACACACCTTAATTCTTGAGCTTTGAGTTACTGTGTTGTCGGTTTAAATGTCCCTTATGTCGCTTGCGACTATTACTTATTAAAACTTTTAGCACTCTCTGTTTTCAGTTCTTGGGGCAGGTTATTTTTCTACGTCCCAAAAGATGATGATGATGATGACCATCTCGAAGATCTATTAGGTAAGCCACCTTGAAATGAATCAGAGATGCGGAAGAACAGGAACCTCTTGCAAAGGCTTTATATTAAGCACGTGTTTGCCTCACTTTTATGTTTAATCTAGTTTTAAAAATTCCGCTTCCACCTCTCCCTCCCACCAAAACCAAACATTTTCTTTTACACTTGCCTGTTTTCTGTATTGTCTGCAATTTTTTCAGGCCAGTACAGAAACAACCCAACCTGGAACTTACTTCAGTAAACTTATTTAACTGCAAGCGATTCTTATAAATGAATAAGGGAGCTATTTTCTTTCTAATGCCGCTTTATGCAACCACATCTACCTATAACTAATTTGTACCTATATCCACAGCTACCGTATCTTTTTGTTTACCGGAGTTTATTCCTTGTACTGTATACTGTGTCATCCCGACCCGTTGTGGGGCTAAGCCCCATTTCCACTGTATCTCCGTGGGGTGTTCAGGATCAGGGCTTTTCACATATATTATTAACCCAGCCGAGCTTGGCCTCAGTAGAGGTGCATAAGTTTTTGAATGGAAAGCCGTATGTTAATTAAATTGTTGGTTTTAAAACGCAGGCATGCAAAACTCGCAATGGGAAGCGATGAGTCGCGTATTTTCATTCAGAAACAACTACGGACTGATTCTGTCCATTGCGTACTAGGCTCTATTTATTCATTCGTTTTTGAAATTGTCATAAGCCGCCTCGACCGCTGCTTCTAGGGAGGAATACAAATCTTCTGAAATAAAGACATAAATAAAATCAACGTTACATTGCAAAGGGGAGTAGTTTCGCAGCTCTTTCGGAACCGTCGATCAAAGGCGGCGTGTGAGTTGCGTGCCTTGCAGTCTGGATCCTATCCCTCAGATATTTTATAACAGAGCAGGCATCAGAAGGACGCCAACTCCCGCACGCGTTTATTTAACAAAAACCATAGAAGTAAAATACAAATTCCTTGAGGCTGCTGTTCTGGTGCGCACTTACTTGAGAGGAAGCCCCTTCCAAGGAAACATGGGGTCAAAGTGGCCTGCTGTTGCAAGATCTCATTCTCGTTCCTTTTTTTTTGACCTGAGACATTATCCGACTTTGGACCGTGTAAAAACCAAGAAGGATCAACAGGAGGCCTATCTAAGAAGAGAGAGATAGGTACTGGGGCTCAGCGTTGCCTTTCCACGCCTGGAAACTGTCCACCCCCCACCTGATCCCAGATGTGTAAAAAGGAACTAACTGTATGCAACTAACTCCGCGGAGAGAGAAAAGCACTCTGCACATGCTTTGAGTCATTTCTTCCTTTTGAGAAGAGTTTCTTACATTCTCAGTAGTGCCCTCAGGGCAGGACTTATGGGGGCAGAGATCCAGGGTCCCCAACTCAGTAGAAGGAACAGGACGAGCCCCCCCAAAAAACAACAACACCCTGCAAGGCTAGCTTAATTCATTTTGAAGGAAGTGAGCACATTCCCATCTAAACGGAGCATGTGGGGCAGATCCCTTACCTAACTACGCCGCTGTATATTCGGGGACAAAACCTCAGCGCTGAAAGCCGGTTCCAGGGCTAACAGCTGATCTACTACAGGCCCTTCCAAGGTCCCGAAGTAAATATTAAAAGGAGATCCTAGTTTTCTTGCATGGGGCGTGTGTCACACTCCTTTTTACCTTCTGTGCCACCTCCACTTCTAACAACAGAATCCGCCCGTTTCCATGTAAACTGCTGCCACCAATACAGTAATTCAAAATAATTTCAAGACCTGGAAAATAAAGTGGGGGTTTTTTGGGTGGTGGTGGTGGGATTTGGCCGATATTTTGTTTTGCCATGGCTGCTTGCTGTAAGCAAACCTGCCTTTCGACGTGTAAACACTTGCACACATTTTTAAACGTGTACAAAGCGTGTTGCTCTCTCCCGATGCTGAATTTGTTGTTGCTGTTGTGGGGAGATCCAGACACGCCTGGGCTCCCCCTATTAAGGCCCATAGTGGCCTATCTTCTCTCTCACCTCTCGAGGAGGGTCCTCGCTCACTGGTAGGGCATCTGCATTGCATGTAGATAGGCCCCAGGTTCGATCCCCGGCGCCTTCGGGCAAGACTGGGCGAGACTCCTTGCCTGAAACGCCAGAGAGACCCGCTGCCAGTCAGTGTAAGCAACGCTGAGTAAAAGGGACCCGTCGGTCTGGCTCAGTAATAAGGGAGCTGCCTTGTTCTAAGTGACTGGAAAACATATTCCTATTGTTCGTTTCATTTTCTCTCCCCCGCAATTGCCTTCTTCCGCTTTCGACCAGGGATTAAAGGGGTGTGTGTGATTGACACGTGTCACTCAAAGGGCTACGTGCGAGCGCTCCGGTGATGGAAGAGAAGCCAGTGTACATTGGAGAGAGACAAGGTAAATTTTTAGACTCGCATGGTAGGTTTTAGCCTAAAAAACAGATAGACCCAACTCCCAAGTGATGCATTGCAGAGGGTCATAGGGTGCGGGGAATAAAACATAAAACTGCTAAGGCGAACAATAAACATTTGCACCTCTCTTTTCCTTTCTGTCATAATGAGGATCGCTGTAACAAATTCCTACCAGTTCCTACCAATGGCCTGCTTTCTATAGGAACTAATAGTGCACCACTGTGCATGTTTACTCAGAAGGAAATCCCGTTGCTTTTAAGGTGCTTGCTCCCATGTATGCATGTAATAACAACAACAACAACAACAACAACAACAACAACAACAACAACAACAACAACAACAACAACAACAACAATATACCCCACCCATCTGGCTGTGTTTCCCCAGCCATGTATGGATGCATTTATCTGGATAATTAAAAAAACCCGCCCTTTCTCAATAGGGACAAGTGGGTACAGGACTGCAGCCTGTGAAAGACCACGTTATCCATAGGTCACCGAGGGTGTGGGTTGTTCTGGATCGTTGAGGCAGAAGCTCAGCTAAGTCAACTACAGTGGAACCTCGGTTTATGAACACCTCGGTTTATGAATTTTCGGTTTACGAACGCCACGGACCCATCTGGAACGGATTAATTCACTTTCCATTACTTTCAATGGGAAACTTCAGTTTATGAACGCTTCAGTTTATGAACAGACTTCCAGAACCAATTACACCCATGCTTCGGGTTAAGCACGCTTCAGGTTGAGTACTCCGCGGACTGTCTGGAACAGATTAATCCACTTTCCATTACTTTCAATGGGAAAGTTCGCTTCAGTTTACGAACGCTTCAGTTTATGAACAGACTTCCGGAACCAATTGTGTTCATAAACCGAGGTACCACTGTATCGATATTTATGCCAGACTGTAACCTCGCCTGCTGGGGAACCTGTCCCATTTTCTTGCAGTGGAGCTTTCCTCCGGGTAAACAGGCATCCGGGTCAAGACTTAAGCAGCCCCCATTTGAAGCATATTCTCCCCTCCCTTTCCTCTCCAAATAATTCTGGGCAATGTGGTTCATGAAGGGTTGCTGTGAACTGTAACTCTGCAAGGAGTAAACTACAATGCCCAGAATTCTTTGAGCGTGAAAATGCGCTTCGAATGTGTACCCTGTTTTTTTTTTTTTTGCTTTTTGTTTTGTTAAAGGTATAAGTGTGTAAGCAAACTAAGTTGGCTTCTTGCAACTGAAAGCAAGTTTCACTAAATTGAATGGGACTGATTTCGAAGTAATTACGGTACTTCTGATAATGCAGCCAGAGGAAATGTTACAGGCTGCAATAGAGGTGCTGTCTTAAAGATGCTTGAATGCTCTGCAATGAATAAGGCAATTCTATGTATATACGGTAACAGTAGTGCCATTCTTTTGCACCCGGCTCTGGTTGGCTTCAAGCAAAAAACAAATACCTTGGTTCTCAAACTTAATCCGTTATGGAAGTCCATTCCAAAACCAAAGCTTCCAAAACCAAGGCGCACTTTCCCATAAAAAGTAATGCAAAACAGATTAATCCGTTCCAGACTTTTAAAAACAACCCCTAAAACAGCAATTTAACATGAATTTTACTATCTAACAAGACCATTGATCCATAAAATGAAAGCAATAATCAATGTTCTGTACTATAAAATAAATAAGACAGTATTGTAGATGATAAAAATTAAATTAAATTTCTTTTTCTTACCTGCACTGATGATAGTAATTGTTTGGATGGGGAGCTTTTATCCATTTCCGCAGTCACACAATCAATCAATCAATAATAAAATGAAAAACAAGCCACAGTCACAAAAATGAAAAAGCCACACAAACGAAATGCAAAAAATAGCAAAAATAAAAGCACTAAATCACCTCAGAACACTGCAATCAGAAACGGAAGGCTTTAATTACGATGGGGGGGGGCAGGGACTTAAATGAGCTGTGCAAGGGTAAAAATGGAAGGAAGGAAGCCCTGATTACTATGTGGGGGGGCTCAAATTAACAGTGCAACAGTGAAAACGGAAGCTCAGGAGCATGTTTGGCTTCCGAGGCATAGTTCAAAAATCGGAACACCTACTTCTGGGTTTGACGCGTTCGAGTTCTGAGTTGTTCAGGAACTAAGCTGTTTGAAAACCGCATGACATCATTAGGTGGGAAGTTGTCTTGCATATGGCCCATGGAAATGAATGGAAACTTGTAAGAGGACAATTGCAACCAAAAGACAACAATCCAGTGGTGGGGTTGGTCAGTTTCCACTTTGGCCTACCTACTCGATGTCAAGGAACACCCACCATGTTGTCTTGCCAACCGAGAGTTGCTTCTTATAAGTGGCTCCATTCGAGGTCACCTTCTTTGATGGCTCCATCAGATAACTTCCAAGGGCAACATCTAACGCATTGAAAGTTCAGGTGCTGTGCAGTGTCCAACAATGAGACCAATAGCAGCACATTGGCGGCTAACAGATTGAGGTTGAATCCTGACAAGACGGAAGTACTGTTTGTGGGGGACAGGAGGCGGGCAAGTGTGGAGGACTCCCTGGTCCTGAATGGGGTAACTGTGCCCCTGAAGAACCAGGTGCGCAGCCTGGGAGTCATTTTGGACTCACAGCTGTCCATGGAGGCGCAGGTTAATTCTGTGTCTAGGGCAGCTGTCTATCAGCTCCATCTGGTATTCAGGCTGAGACCCTACCTGCCGGCGGACTGTCTCTCCAGAGTGGTGCATGCTCCAGTTATCTCCCGCTTGGACTACTGCAATGCGCTCTACGTGGGTGACCCAGAAACTACAACTACTCCAGAATGCGGCAGCTAGACTGGTGACTGGGAGCGGCCACCGAGACCACATAACACCGGTCTTGAAAGATCTACATTGGCTCCCAGTACGTTTCTGAGCACAGTTCAAAGTGTTGGTGCTGACCTTTAAAGCCCTAAATGGCCTCGGTCCAGTATACCTGAAGGAGCGTCTCCACCCCCATCGTTCTGCCTGGACACTGAGGTCCAGCTCTGAGGGCCTTCTGGCGGTTCCCTTGTTGTGAGAAGCTAAGTTGCAGGGAACCAGGCAGAGGGCCTTCTCGGTAGTGGCACCCGCCCTGTGGAATGCCCTCCCATCAGATGTTAAAGAGAAAAACAGCTACCATATTTTTAGAAGAAATCTGAAGGCAGCCCTGTTTAGGGAGGCTTTTAATGTTTAATAGATTATTTTATTTTTCTGTTGGAAGCTGCCCAGAGTAGCTGGGGAAACCCAGCCAGATGGGTGGGGTATAAATAATAAATTGTATTATTATTATTATTATTATTATTATTATTATTATTATTATTATTACTGTATTATTATTTCTGACCAAAGCATCATTTTTATCACTTTGGAAATAGACACGAGAAGTTTGTGCTGAAAAGGAAGTTGAAAATTGCTGGGGAAATTCCTGTGCTTTTGCATGGCCAGGTTGCAGTCATTCAAGCTTCTCCTGGAATTGCGGCTTAGGGTGGTTAACTGTGGGCCACAGCTCCAGGGACCAAGACACCTGCTGATTCATTGTCCCAGATCTCCGAGGCAGATTGGGGCAACTTGAGGGCCTTCTTGGTAGTGGTGCCCGCCCTCCCATCAGATGTCAAAGAAATAAACAACTACCGGTATCTGACATTTAGAAGACATCTGAAGGCAGCCCTATTTAGGGAAGTTTTTAATGACTGATGTTTTAATGTGTTTTTAATCTCTTGTTGGGAGCCACCCAGAGTGGCTGGGGAAACCCAGCCAGATGGGCAGGGTATAAGTAATATTATATTATTAATTATTATTATTATCACTGCAGATTGGCACAGGACTGCACTAAAGGAGTGTTAAATGCAGCCCCCAAAGTCTGATATACCCTCAAAACCCCACCCAAAGGTATTTTTTCCTCCAATAAATTGTTAATCATTTTATTTCACAAAAAAATAAGTTGCAATCAGAGAAAGTATAATGCTAACTTATTGATCATATATCACGAAAGGGGGGGGAACTAACTCATAAACTTAAAGAGTGGTCTATCTTTGTTAAATTACTTGTATCAGGAGGAGATAAAAACCACCCGTTTTTCTATACATTTGTTTTTGAAAAGCACATTTTCTCTTAGCTGGACATAATATGTTAGGGTCTCTATTGTGGATACATCCTATATTCTGTAAAACAACTCAGACAGAGAAGGAATCTTCTCCAATAGGCCAAAGTTTGGGGCTAGTTTTAAATTGCTTTGTGCAACAAATTCTGAGTTTTGTGCTGCCATCTACAAAAGTATACCCTCCATGGCCAGTCCCAAGCGCCCACCTTGCTGAAACGAGTCTGGGTCAGGTCAGTGCCTGGATGGGCAACTACCTGGGAACCACATGGATCCTGCCTTGGAGTCTATGATGGAAGAAAGTTGGAATACAAAGGTGGGGAAATAAAAATAAAAAGCAAAACTTCGGTCAAAGTTTTGTGCTGCTTTGCGCCTCAAACCCTGAGGTCTGAGTTGCTATCCACACATGAGTTTCTGAGGTATCCAGTCAACGGTCTCATGCAACACCTCAAAGCTACTTGGGCTATGTACGCATTAGCCAGTGCCGGATTTATGTTTAAGCTAAACAAGCTATAGCTTAGGGCCCATGGGTGTACCCAGGATCAAAACTAGGGGGGGGGGCAGGCAAGCCACAGGGCCCGGCCACGCCCCCAGCCACCCGATTGGCTGGCTGGTGATGACGTGGCCGGGACCCCCCCAGGAGGCATGGTCAATGTCCACGCCCCCCGGAGGGGAGGGGGTGGTCACCCCGAGAGAGAGGCGGAGAGGAGCCTGGCGAAGGTGGCAGGGAGGAGGAAACGCACGTGCGTGCTCTCTCCCTCGCATACAACACAACTCAAGCGCTTTCTCTCCCGCACTTGCCACCGCTCCTCAGACTCACTCCGCTCCGCTCCTGCTGCGAACGCCAAGTTGCGACCACCGATTGCTGCCGAACTTGCCCGCAAGTAAAAGGGCGAAGAGGGCGAGAGGGCCCCCCCCAAAAAAATAAAGGAAGAAACAAACACCTGGATGTACATTTCCAAAATATAAGATAAAAAACAAATAAAATAAAACCTACATACAGCAACAGTGTTTTGTGTAGGCTCCTATGATGTAAGTCATGGGGCCCCACCTGCTAGCCTGCTCCCTAAAATATCACTGGTTTGCTCCTTTCTATATATAGGGTGCCTACATTCTGCATGGATTGGTTGTGTGTCAACGTGTGCAAATGGCTTTAGATACCTATTAGGTCCATAAATTACCATACAGCATATATTCAACACAAAAAACAGTGACAATTTGTTGTTGACAAAGGACAGCTGGACATATAAAGGGCCCCATTACCTTCAGTAGCTTAGGGCTTCATCAAACCTAAATCTGGCCGACTGTTCCTCACCTGCTGTGTTTCCAGTCACATCCTTATGTTGCTGTACACCCCAGAGATGTGTGGGTGGGTATATCTTCACCCGATGCCCATGTTTTCCCACCCACACCAAACTCCAAATTCACTAAAGCTGTTTGTCTGCACATGTGCAATGGCTGGCTGAATTGTACACACCTCAGCTTAGCTGTGGCTTCTGTTTTCTAATCAGCTGGTAACTGATTTGCAGGAAAGTGTATCAAACAGGAGTCTATCTCAAGAAGCTACAGGAGACATTTGGATTGTGGTTAATGCCAACACATCTTCAGACTCCAGCTGTGCAAATGATAAAGCGTACACAGCCTGACTGTGTGGAGACATTGATGGAATAGCTCCTCTGAATCAGGTTGCTGAAGTTCAGGCATGCCTTCAGCATGTAGCAAATGGCAGAAATTGGTGTTGTTCTTCTCGTATTGGGATCCACTGGAAGCAGAATGAATAGGCTGTGCTCAGATGAGGAGCAGCTTGAAGGAGGGTGTGGCAATAGAGACCACCCACCAGAAAACCACTACACATGATAAACCACCCATTTTAAAAAATGCACTAACGAGCTTCCACTCCAACAGTGAATGTATGTGGATGCGTAATGGGTTGTTTTTACTTATTGAAATTTTCTGGGAAAGGGGAAATTCAGATCAAATGTAAATTTAAAAAGGAAAAAAAGAGCTGGCTGGCATTTTGATGAAAACTTCGTGTGGATGCTGTGGAAAATTGTGTCCATGAGCAGCTCTGATTCCACACATTCATTATTGCCTCCCAGGGTAGTAAACTATCCCAAAACAAATCCATGTGTATCATGTCAAAAGAAGGGCATTCAAGTCTCCTCTGCATGATCAATTCTTGTTTGAAAAATCCCATAAGACTTTTTTTTTTACCCTATTCTTTCCATTGGTTGAAATACAAAAATGTCATGTTCGATGTGACCTCAGTGGCACATGCCTCAATTGCATCCCATTTGGATTACTGTAACACACACTATGTGGGGCTGGCTTTGGAAAGCGCTCAGAAACTTCGACTAGCTCAAAGAGCTGCAGCCAAGTTGCTGACCAGGGCTGCACCTACGGTAGAACATCTCCACTGGCTGTTTCCGGGCACAATTGTTGATTATGACCTATAAAGTGCTACATGGCTTAGGTTGTCGGTTTGGAAGGTTCTCTGGCTGGAGAAAAAGCATCCAAGGCCTACAGATCTGTGGCGGATTAATGGGAGAAACATTCAGATAGCTGTTCCCTCCTTTGGCATACAGCTGATTCACCCCAGGTTAAAAAACAACAACCTACCAATGTGTTTGAAACACCACCACCAAACCCAAACGACAAAAATAATGGGAATAAAGCCCAATAAAACCTTTATCTATAGGCAGGATGAGGCAGTGGTCATATGAGGTAAGCCTTCAGGGCAGAGAACTTTATAGGAAAGGTTTCTAAAATACACACATCAAAGACGGACGGACAATGGTTGTTCGGTTTATCTCAGCAGGGAGTCTTTTATACAAGGAGGAGGAGGAGAAAAGCTCAAGACAATAATAATGCCTTCACAACATGGGAAGGTAGGCCCACCCTGGCCATTCAGCGCTGCCTCCATCTTGTGGCTCAGAGGCGCCAGAGGAAGAACACAGAAGTCGCTGCCCTTTAAAAGATGCAACAGCAGCCTTTTTCCTGGAACACACTCTTCCTCGGCGCGTCGCTTGTTATTGGTCTCCCAGCCCCCACCATCTTTGCTGACTCAGAGCTTGCTGGAGATTATTCAGACTGGAAGTCACATCATTATTTTTTTTCCGGCTCCGTCATTAAACGTTAATCACTGGAAAGGGGAATTAACTCTTTTGTTCGCCCTTCGGGATGCGTAGGAAGCAAGGGGCCCGACAGTCCGGCCCTCAAAGAGGGTTGCTGTTGCGGCAGCCGATAAAATTATCAAGACAGGTCATGGCGTGACAGCATAGGTTGTGCTGCAGTCATGAGACGGCCCAGAAAAATTGGAGCCGGGGGCCCATTTCATACCTTCCAGGATTTCTCCAATGAAAATAGGGACATCCTATTCCACATTAGGAAACTTCTCCCGCATTGTGTCTCCTGCACGCATGGACGTCATATAAACATCTACATGGTCACATTGAGCCAATTGCAGCCTCTCCACCTAACCTACCTCACAGGATTGTTGTAAAGAAAAAAAATGTGCAAGGGAAGGGGTCGTGTATAATAGCTTCCACAGATAAATGGAATGAAATAGAATTTTAGCTGTAAGATGCTTTGAGTTCCTGTCAGGGGAAAAGGTTGAAAAATAATAATAGAATGTGAGAAAGATCAGGAACATACTATAGAGAGTAAATTCTATGGAACTCAGTGGGGCTTAATTCTGAATAAAACTGTTTAGGATTGCAATGTAAGGCTGCCCAGTCTTTACCTGGTTACCTGGGAGTAAGATCCATTGAATAAAGTGTGACTTACTTTTGAAAAGACAGTGTAAGGCTCCATTTACAATAAAGGATATTGACACTCCACGCATTTCCTTAAAAATTGCTGGCTGCTGATGCATTGCAATTAAATAATTTAAAGTGGATTGGTGACGTTTTCCTTCAAAATTATAGGAAGGGCTTTGTATGTCAGATTCACCATTTCCTTCATTTGGTGCAGGTATTTTATTTTCAGTAGAAACAGGACTCGGTTTTTGCACCTATCACACACCTAATTGTTCTCTGAGACGTTGAGGGGAGGAAAAAGGAAAACCCGGGACATTCCAGGATCAAATCAGAAACTGTGACAGCTTCTTCTTTAATTCCAGGACTCTCCCTGGAAAATCAGGACACTTGGAGGGTATGCCATTTATACAACGTTATCCTAACTGCCCATCGAACTCATTCCAGCCTCTTAACTAGAGGGCATTAAAAGACAGAGCCACAATTTCCTACACCTTTGGATATGCCCACCTCACCCTGTCTTCACTCTGGGATTGGCGATTAAATAAATTACAGTGGTGGGTGCCTCCGCTATGCAAAGTAACATTCCCTAGCATGTTGCATGACTTGTGATTCCACGGAGCCAAGTGCAGCCCACGTATTGTGGCTTGCCAGCTGCTTGAAAATCTCCTCCTTCCATTTTGCAATCCCAGAGAGTTACCAGTAGCAGAAACAGCAGGGCTATTTTTCTAGAAAAAGAGGTGCTGGAGCTCACCGTGAACTTCTCCTCCCTTGTTCTCTTAGAATGGCAAGGGCACCTATCTGAGATCCTGATCTTTATCAGGATCAACTAAAATGTCGCAATCATTGCAGTACAGTCTTACCTTGGAAGTCAAACGGAATCCATTCTGGAAGTCCGTTCCACTTCTAAAGCATTCGACTTCCAAATCGCAGCTTCCGACTGGCTGCAGGAGCTTCCAAAAGAACTTCCTGTCAGACGTTCGGCTTCCAAAAGAACATTCGGAAACTGGAACAGTTGCTTCTGGGTTCTGATCATTCAGGAATCAAAGCGTCCGAGTTCCAGAGCATTCAACAACCAAGGTACGAGTGTAGTTCTTTCAGGAATCTATACAGCAATGGAGCAAATTCTGCCCTTGACATTGGGTGGGTGACCTTGACTAAGGATGATTTGCTCTGCCTGTAGGAACACCTTTTAAGCCACACATCACCCCATCAAGGTGATGGGTATTTTGCTAGTTAATAATAATGGAGGAGAAAGGGGACAAAGTCTTTTTATTTGCAACCATGGGGGTACAAACTTGCTTTTCAGGGTGCTAAATCCAACAAGGATTTTCTGCATTTGGGTAGCTACATCACAGATGCTTGGTGAAGTTGCAGCAGCACAGATATGGCCTAATGGGAAATACGATCTGCCTCATTATGATTGCCAGGCTGGTAATTCCAGTGCCCCCTATTCTGTCTGCTGTTGGTAGAGCTCCCGTATGATTTATGATATATTTTACTTTACCATATTCTGCCGAAGCAAATGCCAATATATGATCCACAGAAGCCCAGAAGGCAAATTCTGCAACCAGAATAAACAATGTCTATCAAACAGAAAGTGCAAATTTTGTTCCCATTCTGGTACTGGATAATTTTTATTTTTATTTTGGTTAGGTAGGGCCTGGTCTGATAGACAGAGCGAGCACTATGGGGCACAGGACAAGTGCTAATAATAATCATACAGATGGTGGTTAGAGGTCAAATACTGTGGAACTGAACAGAATGCAGAAATCTCACATTCTGCATACATAAAGTTAGAATACACACATCCAACAGGTGATATTTGGCCTACATTTTGGTAAGGTTCACTGTAAGTGAAGCGGTTGCTACACTCGATGTGTACTAGATACAGGCTGTCATTATTATATTATGAATACATTAGTATATTTGAAGTGCCCCGTCAAGTTTGATATGTTTGGCAGCAGCAGTGCCCGCAAGATAAAGAGGTGGAATGTCCTGGTTACTTCATGGAAAAGCACACATTCATTATTGCCATGTTTTCTTCTGCTCTGGGTGTTAATAGGTTTTTATCACACTTTCTGCTACTACCAGGAAGTCTCAGTCCTGCCAGGAAGCCCCAGCCCCTCGCCTCCCAGTAATCATGACTATAAACTTTCATTTAAAGTAAGATAAACATGCAACTGCAGGGACTTTGTCCCAAATAAGAAAGTCTGTGTGGCGCAGTCACTGCACTTCTTTCCGAGCAGGCCCATATTTCATGCCAAGAATATGACAGCCCAATTTGTGCCTTGCAAGTCATTTGGGGCCTGTGGAGAGTTTTAAGTGCAACTTCACTATCCCTTCCTCCCGCCAAACAGCGCTGAGAGCATGGATATGCAGCAGGGAAGCGAGGAAAGTAAATTAAATTGGGGGGCAAAGATATATGACCCACAGCAAGGAAAATTGTGAGAAAAGCACAGGAGCCCTAGCAAATAATTTACAACTACAGACGTTGCAGACACCATCCAAAGGTGTACAGGACTCAGTTTTATTCCAGTGGGGGAAGCCAAACCCCTTTGCACGCAAATCTTTGCCATTTTTAAGCCTTTATTGAGATTGGTGAACGGTCTGTTCTTTGCAACTTTTCTCTAGGTTTACTAATGTAACACTGTTTTGGAAAATGCGAGGAATTTAGAGTTAAACTAGACAGGACATGTATATCTCCCTGAATTAAAAAAAATATTAAATACATCCTTGGGAGCTGCCAATAGGGAACAGAAGAAAGCAGGGGGAGGGACTGCTTAGACCTATTCCCTTCTGCTGTTTTTCTACTCAAAACTGTCCTTTCCAAGCATTTTTTTCCCTTAGGGAGAAAACATAGGATTCTGCAGATGCAAAATCAGCTGAAAGAAGATTTTTTAAAAGTGGGGGAAACGATTGGAGTGAGAAGAATTAGGTATCTACTTTTCTCCTGTGTTTCCGCTTCCAGTTGTAGCCTCTGAAGCGGATGCTCATTACAAAAAAATATAAATCAAGGGAAACAGGCACAACGGCATGTGCCACATCAAGCTCAGTCCTTAAGATTCAATCAGCAAAATGCAGTGCAGGAGATACCATCCTTCTCTGCAAGACTCCACACACCTCTGCACTAAACATAGCTCTCGTTTTAAAAGAAATTGGAGAATTTTCCAGTTGGCAAACAACCATCCACATACTTCCACAGGGAGCAGAAAATCAGGAGCTTCCAGTATCTCAGAGCCACTTTTTTTAAAAAAAGACCCGATTATCTTTACAAGTCAGATTTCACAGGCTTCATGGAGCTGGCTGCATAGGAATTCACTTGGAAAGGATACAGCTGAACAGTTTAAATGGTTCCGTATGCCCCTCAATAGAAAATAGCATCTTTCGGGCTCCAGAAACCATCCCATGCATGTTCTCTGCGAAAGATCCACTCAGACCCTGGAATGAATGAAGAATACAATGATATGCTGAGGAAACAGAACTGGAAGATAAAGACAATAGCACCAAGTGTTTTGCCCCAAAGACCACCAACAGCCTATTATAACAACTACCACAGTTGCAAATGCCCACTTCTCGGCCATTTTAATTAGTTACTTCCTGAAATGGTCCTGAAAGAGTCTATTTGGGGAGCTTTAGAATGCTGCCATCTTTTTGTTGTTGTTGTTGGAAAAAAATCAAATGGTCATTGTTATTATTTTCGTTCTAGAGAAAAATAAAAGAAACCAATAAACGAGCAAGAGAACAAAAATGGACTGATAAAGGCTCATTTCAGGATTGAATATTAAAGTGGCAGAGTTTGACAGGCCTATGTTTTAAAATAAAGGGGCAAAGAGGAAAATTAAGGGGAGAATTGCTCTGGGTACTCTCAATAGCCCTTTGCCCAGTCATTGAATGGCACTATAATTTCATTTTAACTCAAAAATATCACCATAGATCAGGTCTCAGAAAAAAATGGGAGGACAATATGGAAACTACTGCAATGCAACAGGCTGGCAGAAATGTCTGGATTACCTGTAAAATTGCACGTATGAATTATGTTCATTCTATATGAAATAGCTACTATAGTAGCAATGTTCAACATTTACACCCCTAGCTGTATACAAGGTTCTGATGAACTTTATACTTCCCCTGAAGTGCAAGATTTGGTCCTGGGTGTGGAAATTTAAACATTATGAGAACCGCAATGTCATTTTCAAAAATAGTATGTTTTGAGCCCTAAAAATGCAAAAGCTTAGAAGTGCAAAGGCCTGTTGAAATCCCTGAAACGAAAATTCAGAGCTGAGCAGAATTTTCAGGAAGAGGTTTAAAGGCCAAAACCCAATCCTTGCCTTTCTCCAAAGAAAGCAGAAACAAATGAAGAAGTGTACATACATTTGCCTAACGTGCATAGTTTGCAAATAGTTTACATATCAGAAAGCAGTTTTTCTTGTATTAGTGTAGAAGCTTGAATTCTACCCCCTGCCACACACTCCAAGTGCAGTACAGTCTTGGAAGATGATTGGAGTGCATTGACTGCAAGGATGATCCATTCATTTATTCATTCATTCATTGAATTTATATACCGCCCTATACCCGGAGGTCTCAGTATGTGAACCACTACACTTGTGCGGTTCACAAAAAATGATCCACTTGCCTTAGAAGTTACGGTTCTTCCCAGCACCTTCAGAAATGTTAAACTTCTGCTAACGAAACTTGGCAGCCACACTTGCCGGTTACCTGTTTACAGAACTCTCTTCCAACATTGGGTCACTGGGTTTTTTGGACTGGTTGTTCATCTGCGAGATCACCAGTAGGTCTTGCAAGCTGTGCTGCTGAACCATTGTCCTTTGCGTGACGAGTTGTGGGTTGTAGTATTTTGTTGGCTTCTTGTACGAAGCGCTCCTGCAGCTCAGGATTTCTCTTGGGAGCGAGGCACTTTCTGTGTAGCACAAAAACCAAGATTTATGTGCTGCGATTGAATACGCAGAGCAGTATCGCCAGACCATGTTTTTTTTGTGTTTTTTTTAACTGGATCTGACAGCAGGCAAGAAAATAAGATGGAACGTGTAAGTGCTGGAACGCCACACTGAAGCACAATGGGGCTCCTAACCTGGGTGTTTCCTCGGTCAACATTGGGCATATTCTCCAGCAAGTACAGGCAAAACCACATAACCTACCTGGTATCTGCCTATCTACTTTTGTTTCACAGTCATCTGCAGTACCAGGGTTGATCAAAGCTGGCACCTGTTTTGTGGGTCCCAGGTGAGAGATCACCTGCACTCACCCCCACCCATCTCATCTTCACTACAAAGAAAAAGAGCGTATACCGGTATATCTGCACAGACAGCAGACCTAATACAATATGAGTCTCCATAACAGCAAAGATTCAGAGTCAGACTTGATCTTATAGCATCAATCGCCAGTTGCAGGTGGAGAGAGAAATTATACAGATATTGCACTGTCAATGTCATGGGGTCATTGCAGTGCTACTGAACTTCTATTTCTGGGAGAAGATAGATGTAAGAATGATGTAGGAAGGCGTCCATTTTCTGTACTGCCCTGTATCTGTCACAAGCAGCGTCCAGGCTGAATTTCTGAAAATGGTTTAAAATGTCTGGGCAACTCAGGTTGGAAATATGGCAACCCTAAATTATAGAACATACACAAGATACATAATGAATTATGTAAATTGTGTTGTCATTATGTTATTCCACCCCATTCATTTCCATGGAAAGAGATCAATACAAAATGAGAAGAAAAATATAAGCAATTATGTATCATTCATGGACCGAAAGTAACAACAGTGAATTGCCCAACAGGTTTATCCAATGCTATTTTCCTAGAAAAAGAGGTGCTGGAATTCACCACAAACTCCTCCCTTGTTCTCTTATAATGGCAATGGTGTCCACCTGGAATTGGAGTTCCAGTAAGTTCGGGCTGAAAAAAGCCATGGATTTGCTGGACTGATTCCGTTCCAGACATGGGACGAATAATGCAAACACTGTCAATTTCTGTTTCCATTTCTGTTTCCATTGGAATTCCCTCACATCCCTAGCTCCTGTGGTCAAGACCTGATTGCTCAACGCACTAGCTGTGTATAAACCACAGTTTAGCATTACAAAGAATGAGCTGCGGTGAGACTTGGGTTTGTACAGTCCTCCCCATCTGCCATAACCTACGCAGATCTTGTACCAGCTCTTCTCTGACATTTGGCCAGGGGGATAACACCACGGACACTGAGGTCCAGCTCCGAGGGCCTTCTGGCGGAGCCTTCTCTATGAGAAGTGAGGTTACAGGGAACCAGGCAGAGGGCCTTCTGAGTAGTGGCGTCCGCCCTGTGGAACGCCCTCCCATCAGGTGTCAAGGCAATAAGCAACTATCTTACTTTTAAAAGACATCTGAAGGCAGCCATGTTTAGGGAAGTTTTTAATGTTTGATGCTGTATTGTGTTTTTAATATTCGGTTGGGAGCTGCCCAGAGTGGCTAGGGAAACCCAGCCAGATGGGCGGGGTATAAATAATAAATTATAATAATATTATTATTACTGAACCACTCTACACACCTGGAAGATGTGGATTGGAAGTAGTGAATAAGCAGCGCCTATCTCCCCCCCCCCCCCGCCCATGCAAAACTTATTAGATACACCCCAAACGCAAGAAATCAAAATCCTGAACATTTTAAAACAACCAGGCACTTCTGTACAGCATCTCACATTCTGTTGGATCAATATATCTATGCATGTTCTGCTCTGCCCTTGCATTATGATAACAGACAGGGCTGGCTTGAGACATACTGCTGCTGTAGGCAAATTACCCCAATGCCACCAGCTCCCCAATTGCGACGCTCCCACTATTGTGCCCACTCTGCTGCCAGCCCTGCTCCTGCCACTGCACCCTTGCCTGTGGCTGCACCTGTGCTTGCTGCTATGAACACAGTGGCAGTGGTAAGGGCACAGAGGCAGCAGTCAAGGCAATGGTGCCATGACGATGGTGCGGGGACTGGCAGCAGTGGTGGTGGAGAGGGGGTGTAGGGTCGGGGGGGGGGGCAAATCTGCTGCCTGAGGGCAAATGGTTTCGCCTGGAGCTCCATGGATGGGCTGCCCCTTATGACAGAGATACAATGCGCAAAGTGATAGAAGGATGCCAAGAAAACGGCTCTCACGTGCTCGGCTGACCAAGTGATGAGAGTGCTGCTGCAAGGGAAGCCTGAGTTTTCTTTCCTTTGGTGATAAATCCAGCTTGCTGAAGAATTCAGAGGCCAAGAGGGTTCTTTTTTCATTGTCGTTCCCATAGAAAGTTCTCATCCTCGGGGTGACTGAGTTTGGGGAGGCTGTGTTTTCTCTGACACGAAACCGGAAGGAAGGTTCTCCAAACGGACGGAAGTTCTTAATAGGTGGACTTCTGCAGCAAGCCATTTTGGTCGCTGACGAACTCTTCGCACGAGGAACGGCCATTGCTGGAAAATATTTGGAAGCACATGGGCTCTCCTTACCGCACAACGCTTTTGCAAACTCATCTGCTGGCTGGAGCTGGCAAGGGAAAGAAGGAAGGGCTATTACAGAGTCCCTGCTGCACATGCCTGACAGACCTAAGCTGCTTTGGGATTCATCTGAACGGAAAGTGACATAGAAACACAACCAAAGAATCAGATCAACCTCGCTGATAACGCAGCTGTTAGAGACCCAGAAAATAGTACAGTTGCCACACACTGGCTTAGACTTTTTGCACTTAGGAGTGAGTAACCTAAGTTTCATGTTGGTGGCTACCAGACTGATAAAAATACCTGGCAGAAGCAAAAATGGAACCAATGCCTGGAACCAATGTAGTTTCTCAACCCTCCCTCCCTCTGAATACAAGAGCCTGGGGCCATCCAAAGAAGCTGAATGTTAGATCAGGAAAGACCCCCCCCCAAGGAGTACTTGACACAGCACAAACTTAAACTGTGGAATTCACTCCTAGTCGGCCCAGATGGCTCAGTTGGTTAGAGTGTGATGCTGATAACACCAAGGTTGCAGGTTCAATTCCCATATGGAACAGCTGCAAATTCCTACCTTGCAGGGGGTTGAACTAGATGATCCTCAGGGTCCTTTCCAACTATTCCAACAATTCTATGATTCTATGATAAGATAACTTGGGAGGATTTGACATATTCCTGGAGGGCAAGGCTATCAGCAGCTACTAGGCATGATGCCTATGTGCTACAGCAGGTACCCCCAAACTCGGCCCTCCAGATGTTTTGGGACTACAACTCCCATCATCCCTAGCTAACAGGACCAGTGGTCAGGGATGATGGGTCCCAAAACATCTGGAGGGCCGAGTTTGGGGGTGCCTGTTCTACAGCCGCTGTTGGACACAGGCATTGGGAATTGTGATAAATTGTCAGGATGCCGTCAGCTGCTCCTGGCTAGCTGCCCAGGAATGTATAAAGACAAGGAAAAGATTCTTATCACCCTTTTTTATTTCAATTTTTACAGAGAGAGGCTACAGAATCCAGCCTCTTGTATAATGGGGTTGTCCAGAGTGAATCTCCACCCCTCGTCTCTCTCACTTCCTCATTTGTCACCTCTATGGGTGCTGCTATGTGTCCTCTGTCTTTGAGCTCTTTGCTCTCCTATTTTTAAGGCTCGCAGGGTTCTGGGAGATGGGGGGCCTGGAATGCTTTCTCATGACAACGTGTCAGCATGGTGTTGTTCTGGCTCTCCCATGATTTCCCAGCTTTCCCCCTCATCTGCCTCTGAGCTGCGACCTCCCGCAAACCCCTGTTGTAAATCTATACTGTCTTCCTCTTCCTCCTCCCTGGAAGGGTCAGGATGAGGAGGCGGTCTCCACCATTCCTCCTCTGCCCATTCTTTGACAGAAATGAGGAGAGTGCTGCTGCCAGGGTGGATAAAAATATATATCAATGATTAAAAAATAAATAAATTGGATTTTTAAAATTTAAATTGGATTTTTAAAATAAAACACTTTTGGAGGAAAAAATCTTACTAAAGATAGTTTTCTATTTAAGATATATTATAGTCCAAAGCAGGCATCCCCAAACTTCAGCCCTCCAGATGTTTTGGACTACAATTCCCATCATCCCTGACCACTGGTCCTGTTAGCTAGGGATCATGGGAGTTGTAGGCCAAAACATCTGGAGGGACGTAGTTTGGGGATGCCTGGTCCAAAGGGTATCCATCAGGAAATAAGCATCAGATTAAGTTTTTTTCATGTGTGCTAAAACTCAGACCACATCAGTTAACAAACATGGATACATATGCTGTAATGTTATTGTTTGAGTTAAATAAATTGTTTAAATTGTTGTTAAGGAAATGATTATTTTTCTCCTTCCAATAAAGTACAGCAGAAAAGTTGTCCAAATATAAACAGTTAGCTTATTAAACCTCACAATAATTTCATAATTATCGGTCTATGTATTTCTAACAGTATAACCAAATCAGTAAAAACTACTCTGAAAATTTATTATTCTAAAAATGAAACCTTCATCTGGTTGTAAATACTGTATTAAGTTTATACCAGGAAGAATTAGTCTTTCTGTAAAAATAATAATGATTTAAATCAAGTCTTACTGATTAGTGATTTAAATTGTGATTTAAATCAATTTGATTTAAATCAAATCCACCCTGGCTGCAGCACTCAGGTTTTCCTTGCAGGTTTCACAAAGGCACCTGGTTGGCCAATGTAAGAATAGGATATTGGACTAGATTAGCTTTTGGGCTGGATCCAGCTGGACTCCTTCTTATGTTCTTAACATGAAATCTATGGACCCCTATCATATTTGATCAAGAGTCCCCCCCAAAACCGATTGCCCCTCTTTTAGAGATGTTTTTCTTTCTCTTTACATTATTAATAATATAAAAATACACCAAATAATTCATTAACTGCTTACACACCCACTTAACAGTAAACAACCCAAAACATATAGCATCTAAAAATGCATCATTTCGAAATGCAACAAATAAAAGCCAATTTGTTCAGATATATTATATTAAAATTGCCCAGTAATAATCTGAGAAAGCCCACTGGAACGGAAAACAAATCAGGGCAAAAGGCCTGTTCTGTGTTTTGTTGTGTGGTGAAGCACGAGATCCAATTCAGCAGTAATTTTACAACAGAAACACAACTTTATGACTTACTCCAGATATAAAGCTCACATCTGTTGCAGAATGGTGGCTGTTAATGGTATTCCTCAGTTCTGGATTGGAATTATACTGCTCCTGGATGCGGGGTGCAGTCTGTCTTGTAAGGTCAGGCACAGAACTGTAAGGTCTCACGGGTAGGTTTTCAGAGGTCTTTGGGCTGCTGTCTGTCTCATGGTTCTGATGCTGAGAGGTGCCCGAAGAATCACAAGTCACTTCTTTCTTGGGTTCTTTCTCATCTGCAAGATGTTCAAGCAGGAGGGTACTCCCAGGCCCAGACTCTGAACAATCCTCAGGCTGAATAAGAGGAAAAATAAAGACCAAGCAAGGTCAAATTCAGGCATGAAATGAAATGTGTGTGCGCGCGAGTATGCCTACAAGCCCACAAATGCTAAATTAGTTCAGAATTTATTAGTTGCTAGGATTAAATATCATCAGTTTAGACACTCAAGTACATACTTCTTTTTTTAAAATCACATGATGGTTTGGGAAGCAATGAGTACAGAGAAAGAAACAGAGAAGCAGAGAGATTTAAAGGTGAAAGCAAACCATTGGCTTTGGGAAAGTCATAGAATCATAGAATTCTAGAGGATCATCTAGTCCAAGGCAAGAATTTGCAGCTGTTCCATACAGGGATCAAACCTGCAACCCCGGCATTATCAGCATCATGCTCTAACCAAATGAGCCAACATCCCCTCTTATTCTAAATGAGGGATAGAGGACAAATTCTAAACAGTTTGCATTAAAATGTGGACCTACTAGTACCAAAATGTTATGTGAACTGAAACACAGCCTTTCTTCCAAGTGCAAACTTATCTGAATTTTGGAATGCAGTTCTCCAACCAAACAATATTTACAAAAATTCATTATATTTGGGGGAAGTGTGCAAAAAATGAATTTATTTATGAAAATAACAGAAAAATGCATCCTATTAGGGGAAATTGCTTACCAAAATGTGCACATTAATTAAAACTGCATATAGGCATGTGTTTATTCAGAGTTCACACTAATGAACGAATTTTCATTTGAGGTTTTGTTTTAAATCAAATTCATGCAGAAATGTAGAAAACTGAATATAACTTAGAAAATGAGGAATTGATCCATTTGTCCCTAGCCTGAACTACCTCACAAAGCTGAGAGAATTAAATGATATATCTCCATGCACACCATCCTGTGAATTTTATAAACATCATCTGGAACCCCTTGTAGGAAAAGGGGAATGGCGATACGGTAAGTAAATAAAACAAATTGGAAGCACAGCAATAAGCTACACTCAAGACACAATATGACAATAGTGGAAGAGGGATAGAAAGTCAAATTTAGCAGGGAATTTCCAATTGGCCAGACAGAAAAGATGCAATGGAACGGGAGGCCTGCAAGGAAGAAGCTGCAAGGGTCTAGGCAGGAGACTAGAGCTCTGGGAAGGATCTTTAGCAGCAGGTAGAGAGAGGAAAGGGTAGATTCTGCAGATGTTGAAAAAGTAACAATGAGAGAGCTACCCCAGACCACCAACATGGCAAGCAAGTTGGTTATCATCTGGGCCATTTGAACTATATAAGGGCAAATCTTAAATTCCATGGAGTTCCATCTGGCTTAAGATGAATTTTCTGCAGGATACTGATTAATCCAAGTTAGTCTGGATATGGCATTTGGTGGCGGGGAGTGATTAAAATTAGTTTACAGAAGCAGAGAATTGAGAGGGCTTTTCAATTTACTTTTCTACTTTTCCAGAGATAGTAGTGTCTCTCTCTGTGTGTGTGTGTTTGTGTGTGTGTGTGTGTGTGTGTGTAATAATTCATTAGCTAAAACGTTTCTGTGTTAGTCCTACCTGGGCAGAGACTGGCACCACATTTGATCTGGTCACCATCTTTTGCCTGGGAAGCTTTATCTTTTCTCCACCAGACTCTCCCTGCAGCTCGGCCTTTTTCTCTCTTGGCAGCGCTGCTTTCTGTTCTTTCTTGAGACGCAGCTCTTGGAGCTGCTGCCTGTTGATGACATTGCACAGAGGAGTTTGTAACAGACTCAAGATGGGGAGGAGGCTGCCTACCGGGCGCTGCTTACCGTCAAGATTGCTACACTGGGTTTGCAAACCCTTGTAGCCTCCCCCAAAAAATATCCCCCCGAAAGTGCATGGGATCAATGCCAGGCAGAGTGGCCTTGCCTCTTAAGCCAAGCCCAAATGGTTGCCTATTGTATGAGGGCAGCATAGCAAGACATGGGGCATGTGTTTCCCCAAATTGGCAAATGAGAGTGTACGTGGCCAGACAATATGGGCCAATTCAGCAGTCCCAGCCATCAGCAGGGGAAGGTAGGTAAAAAGGGAAATGTCCAAGGTCTAACTAGGGCCAGAATGTGATACAATAATAAAGAAGAGCAGGGCAGGGCCAGCTAAAGTGATGACCGCCAAGTGTTGCTGGACTGCAACTGCCATGATCCGTAACCATTTGCAGTGCTGGCTGGGGCAGATAGGAGTTGGACTGATAATGCTACAACACTTCCAGGCGTATTGCAAAAGATAAAAAATGGTAGGTGCATGCAGTCATGTCACCCTGTGGCTGTGTACTGATCTTTGTGACATGTCTACACCAGAACTCTGATCTTTGAAAATATTTGTGCATCCAAACACCCGTTAGAATTTTATTTTTTTATAAGAAGCATAAGGGTGAGTGGTAAGATTGCACTGTATTTTGGTTTCTGAATGAATGTTTTGCTTGTCCAAGGTTCTGACCATCATGATTTGTACAGTATTTATTTTAGTCTTAGATAGTAATCACTGGCCACTAAAGACAACAGAACATTGAAACACATCTGGCCATTATGCATTATGGAGCACTTATTTTTAATTGGCGGTGGCCTGTAAGTGAGATAAAGAAGGGCTTTCCTTCTATCTGTATAAATTAACTGTATACTATGCATTTTATCGTAAGGAATACCAAAAATGTATGTCTATGGCTGGGCTATATGTCAATATATTGCCCAAAACCAGTCTGAAATCTGTATCATGATATCAGTTTCATAATTTTTGACCTGGCAATATATTGCAAATTGTGATGAGTGTGTGTGCTATGCAAAAACCACAATGTGGGAAAAACCATGAAGCCAGTCAGTGCCTTGACATAGCTCCACCCTTATTTCAGGTATTGTGACATATTGCTATATCACGATGTTTGTATGGTGATATATCGTGATGTTGAAAACCAGATATTGCCCGGCCCTACTGTTCCATCTCTACATATTTCCATCCTTATTTCAGACATCGTGATATAGCAATACATCACAGTGTTTAGCTTGTGATATATTGCAATGTTGAAAACCAGGTATCACTTAGCCCTAATGCCTATACAGTCTATAACTGAATAATTGACCTTAACTCTATCCTTTTTCAATTGCCTTTTTTTTAAGGGCAGTGAAACTCCTTTCCTTTGGGAGCTGAAGTCAAGCAACACGTTGGGGGTGCCAAGTTGGCTACCCTGAAGCAAAGTATGCTTCCTTTCACAACCAGGGCCACACAATCTGGTGGTGGGGACTTCTAGGACATGGAATGTCAGCGTCTGAAGGGTATAGTTTAAATCATATCTTTTTTATTATATTTCCATGCTTCTTTTCACTTGCATGAGTGAGAAAGCGGCTTACATGCAGTAAATAATAGCACAGTCGAACATCACAACTGCAACATAAATATAATAAAATAATCATCAGTAAAACATGCACCTTCTATAAAACACCATTAACAGAACAACTTTTAAAAACCAAATTAGCAAGAGGGTTCTGGAGTTAATTGGTCAGGACCAAGCGATGTTTGGGCATATGTAGTTTGGCATCTTCTAACACACATTTCCAAATTTATGACTCTCAGAGAAGCACTGAAAATAGAGGGCTTCGGGGCGACTCAATGAAGTTAACTGGCACTAAGTAAAGCACCGAAAGCTCACTTTCACACAGCACGCAATTCACTCCTGGAATTCATTACTCCAAGATATGGCTTATTATACTATTGATTGCTTGCATGGGTTGTGCCTGCTCCCCAGCTCAGCTTGATATGAGTGCTCTTCCTTCCCTCTCCAGAGTTGTGGGGAGGAAAAAGAGGGTTTCTAGGGTTTTAAGGAGCAGAAGACTGGGGAGCACTTACCCTGCCAAGTGAATTTGTGGATGCCTGATCCACCACAATATCAGTACTACTGGGATCACTTGGTGTGGCAGTGCAGTTAAACCAATAATTCGTGTTTTGCTAGATAGGCATATGATAGAAATAAAAACAGTTCCTCAGAGGGAGCCTTTGATATGATAGAGCCAAGGCCTGTTGAAGGCTTTGCCTTCCCTTCTCCTACCTGGCTGGGGAAGATTGTCTTGGTGCTATCTTATAGGTATTATCTATTATCTAATATTTAGTCCATTAGAGAAGTGGTGGACATTATTGGCATTGTAGAACCTCTGATGAGACAATGACACTTGATCAATGTGAGTACAGATGTCTGTTGGGTAATTTGCAACAAGACCATCTGAGTGTGTGTGGATGCCACTTCATCAGGAAGTTACATAAACGTAAAAACACAGACACATAAGCCTTTGCCAGGAAAAAACACACACACACATGAAGAAAATGTGTGTGGGGGGGAGACTAGAACTACTAAATTCAGGGCTGGATGACAATTTAGCAGGTTGTGTTGTGAGACTAGAACATCTGCTGTACTCTCCAAATACTTGTTCAACCGATACATTTAGTAAAAAAGAAGAAAAGATGGCAGCAAAGTTTTCCAGTGCCCTGGCTTAAAAAGTAAACAGAAAGAAGGCTACCTTGAAATGAAGAAATGGAAAGATTTAACGGTTACATAGCTCTATACTAATGGCCCATGGATAAGACAATAAACTGATCCTAGCCATCCCCCCCCCCCGAAAAAACCCCCAGCAACCTCAAGTCCTCCTACATCTCCCTTTTATTTAAGACAAAACAGAGAAAAATGTTATTTCTTACCTGGCAAACTCTTCACGTGCTCTGGAAGCTACTGTTTCCTGGTAGATTGAATTATTGTGTTGGAAAAACTTGTCGTATTTGTCTGAATCTGAACTGGGGTAAATTCGGCGATAGCCTCCTATATTTTTTTCCTCATACGTCTCCGCTTGCTGGAGCCAAGCAGCCTGGGAGTTCTTGTATTCCTCAGCCCTGATAAAATCACCCAAGAAAAACGGTTAACAGAGAAAACGTCCGCAGTGGGAGACCTCTCCATTTAGTGTTCATGTTGCCATTTCAGCCTTTAAATTATATCTGTTTAACTCAACCCACTAGGACAAAGCTTGTTTATACAGCTTTTAAACAAAGTTTAAAAACTGTATCATATCCCCCCCCCCTTTTATGATAATTAACTAGGTGCAAAGAGCTCTGACGGAAACCGGGGTGTGTGCAGTTTTGGCAGGCCCCCTTCTGTCTGCCCTCCCAGCCCAATACACTAGTATGTATAATAATGGTTTTGTGTGGTTTTCTAGGCAATGTTGCATTCTCCAGACCGGGAAGGAGGAAGGCCCATCCTTGCAGTCTTTCTGCTATGTAAGAACTCAGTTTTATCGCTCCTTATTTTCGTCACAGGAAAAGATAAGGAGGGTAGAAAAGAAACAGGACGCTGCCCAAAACCCTGGCGGGATCTTGCAATCCAGCTCTATTTTTGTTCAGTCCAAGACCTACCCATATCTAAGCACACTAATGACATTTAGAAAACTGTAAGAGTGGGAGCCACCGCTGGGCTCACTTACACTTTCTGTGTATGTAATCCAACTTTGCATGCTTACTCTTTCTTGAACTACTTAGCTTTAACGGTGGCTGAAAGAAGAGGTAAACTTAAAGAACAAATAAAGTCCTGTTCTTTCAAAATTTACGTTGGGGTATGAGGATTCACAAGTTACACTTTTCTGCACCAACTAGTTCTGTTCTGTGCTGGGCACATAACTCAATGCTTACAGAAATAGCGAGTTTCCTCTTGCTTTACACCCTATCTTTGCTGAGAAGGCTGTGAAGCTCTTCTAATGTTTCTTAGAAAATTTGCATAGCAGAAACAATAAGGATGATCTAGCCCTGAAGTTATGCCCCAAGTATAACTGAGCCCTACAGCACAAATATTCACACTGTTATCTAATGCACCATGGACTGTTGCTTGATGTTCCAGCACTAAACACTTTCTGCTGTACTGTAATGTGCTATTTCTTTTAAGAGAAGCAAAACCTCAATATTTTACAACCGCATCTCAAGCCTACCCCCCCCCCCATTTCCCCAGCATATTCTATCCAATTTATCAGGATGGCAGGAATGATGTGGCACAATTGCACAAATTTAGCTTTTTTTTAGGAGTGAAAAAAATAATACTACAAAACTTGCGTCTTGCTTTCCTGTGATGAGACGGCATATACAGTATGCACAAAACCTGGCCATATCACACCCAAAGCCTGTGAGCCGTATACTCTCCCCAATAGACAGATGGATTCATTTTTACGTGTTCCCCTTTGAGAAATGTTCTTAGTTGTTTCGAGTGAGGTGTCGTGTGCTTGCTTATAGGTTAGCTACGTTGTTATACAGTCTTTTTGCTAAGGCAAAAACTAGATGCTAAAATACAGGTGCATCTAAAAACAACAGCCAACAAGCAGAGTTCAAGAGAAATGTGCAATGCTGTGACATCACCAGGATATGGGTAAGTTGTACCAGACATTATGGAGTGGTGGGCGAAACTAGGCACACGGCTCCATTTTCAGCTGCAACAATGCATATATTTTAGTTGCAGCCCAGGTTGCCAGATAATGTGTTGGCTTCATCAACACTTTGCTAATTTCACTCTGTAAATTTCTATTTTAATACATCTGAGTAATCCTGATTTAAAGAGGACTACTAAATGGACTGAAAGTTATATTAAATATAGGCTTATTTGATTGTTTTTTGTATGGCCCGTGTAAGAGCCAAAAGATTTAAAATCCATTGCATTTAAACGTGTTTTGCTGATGATTTACAAATTCTTATCTGTGTAATCCCAAGAAGCAGAAGAACTGAAAAGGTCCCACCTGGATTCCCGATAGGGGCCCTGCTTAAGGAGCCTCTGTTTTCCTCGCCGTTTCTCTTCCTCCAATGCTTTCCGTTTATCGCATGCACCCAAATTGATAAGAACCAGAGTATCGTACAGGAGCTGATCTTTTACTTCTTTGTCCAGCCACGAATCAGTACTGAAGCTTGGAGAGTGATTCACCTGGACAGGAATTAAACCTATATCTGAATTTGCTACAATTTGAAATATATAACACAAAAATTACTGGGAGAAAAATAGCATTGGGAGATCAAAGACCTATTAACTGGAGAAGTACTGCAAGCTGAAACCAACATTTAAAACTTTCAGTGTTGAAGACGCGCATTTGAGTTATCTAATTATCAATCACATGCAATTAGCTACCTTGAGAGAGACCCTTGGTGACTGCTCCTTCAATTATGGCACTCCTAGAGATTTATCAGAATTCTACTTTAAGCATCTCTACAACTTTGAATTTATTTGCTTACCACATTTACACACACACACACACACACACCAACTTCCCTCCTAGTTGCTTAGGAAAGGCTGCAGAATCTTCTAATTTGGTTTCTGGCTTTTAAAGGTTGGGAACAAGTAGATTTTGAAGGGCAAAGCTAGGGAGGAGTGAGACAGTTCAATACAGAAGACTGGGGCCTAGAACTGTATTTGTATAAAATACTCATCAGGGGCATACCCTCCAACACGCCAAGGTGAAAAACCGGGACGCAGAGACAGACTATTACAAAATTAGGCTTATACAGAAAATAAATTGTACAACAAGTTGTCATTTCTAAATCCTGGACGGCTTAGCATGCCATGTAAATTTAATCACACTGGAAACCATAAATGCTGGTTATGGATTTCTTCTTAATTTACTGAAAGGAGATGTGGTTGTTTCCAAAGGTAACCGAAACAAACTACATTTACACCGTACTGAACAACTGCTGCTTAATGATAATAAATCAGAAGAGTCCTCTCAGGAATAAGAAATTTGCAATCATGGTTAGAAGAGCAGGAGGCGTTTTGCAACTCCTTTTTGTTTAAATATTGGAGCCTGTATGTACAGACATAATTGGAACATACTGTATAACCGTACAGATGATTTTATGGTTACATTTGAATTTGTATTTCTAATGGAAGTATTTTTCATTTTTCTTTTATGTAGTCCAATGTACATTTAAATACATTAAGGTCATTAATAAATTCAGTTCGCGATGATATATTTTAATGGATGCCTTGCTTTGTTGACTTTCTTTCTAAAATTAACAAAACCACGAGTCCTTAAAATGGGAAGTTTAGAAATCTATGATTCTAGGAAGGCAAAAAAAAATGTAAACCAGAGGCTTCTGCTACAATAGACAGACAACTGGCTTAAGATAAAGATAGGGAAATACTATGGAGTGCAATGTGTAACTACTAGACTATGAAACTGACCATCATGGGACATCATGAGGACAGTTAGCTTAAACAGCTTGAGTTTAGTATAAAGCCTAAATCCATTAGTGGCTGTTAGATATGTGACAGCAAAAAGTACAACCTGCTTGCCTTTTTCTGGTGAACTTCTCTGTGGAAGTTGGCTGGCTGCTGCCAGAACTCAGAAAAATGAGTTGGATAACCTTTTGCTCTGACCCAATTTGGCAGATCCAATTTGTTTTGGATCCTCTTAGAGGATTTGTTTACGAAACCAACTGACTGTCTTCCCAGTTTGGAACGCCAATGTGCAAGGGCAAGTGTGATTTTTTTATAAAAAAACACACAACTCCAAATACATTCCCTGTAGCCGAACGCCCTCTGCTGGGCATCCGGATGCTTGGAAGAATTGCCACGGGGCACAAGAGCAACAAACTGACGGAAGGTGGGGGAAAATCAAAGTGGGTTTTATCAATGCATTTTGGGAATAGTAGCAGCTTCTTTAACCCCCTCCCCCCCAAAAAAAGTAGGAGAGAGAGAAAGAGAGCTCAGACGTTTCTGAGTCTAAGCTCAGGGCCATTTGCTTTGTTGGGACATACCTCGAGCAACCATGGTTTGAGTTTTCGATCTAGCAAAATGTCAAATCCCAGGATCTCAAAGCAGGCACTCCACATGGTGTGATTGGGGAAGCAAGTGAGATAGTTGTGCTTGATGATAGGATGGGCTGATATCAGTGTTTTAATGACAACATCTTCAATGTCCTTCCATATCTGTTCAGTTTCATAGCCATTCTGCTCCATGTGCTCATTAAAGGTGGACAACTTCCTTGAAAAAATTGGGGAGGGGGGCAGAGAGAGAGAGAGAGAGAACATACCTGAAGGACTTGCATTCTGTTTTTTATCTGCTGCTTTCAGCACGGAGAAGTTGGGCTGCTGCAGCCGTAAGCTAAGACCATATGCACAACTTTCCCCTTCACATTAATTAATCCGGATAGCTACCAGTTAATACTTCTAAAACAATGGGGAAGGCGAGAAAGCCCATCCTTCTGACAGTTTTGACCCATCCAGACTGAAGACTGAGTGATTATACTGGGAGAGGGGGGTCTTACAGAGGGTACCGAAAACTCATATTCATAGAATAACGTAACTGTAGAGCTGGAAGGGACTGCAGTGGTCATTTAGTCCAACCCCCTGCAATGTTGAATTAGCTAAGGAAAACATTTCATGTTGTTAGTTAGACCAAAAAAGAGATAAATAAAAGCCAGGCCCAAAGCCTGAAGATAGGCTGAACAGAGCTACAGGGGACACTCTGGAGCAGGGGTAGGCAACCTAAGGCCCGTGGGCCGGATGCGGCCCAATCACCTTCTCAATCCGGCCCGCGGACGGTCCGGGAATTAGCGTGTTTTTACATGAGTAGAATGTGTCCTTTTATTTAAAATGCATCTCTGGGTTATTTGTGGGGCATAGGAATTCGTTCATTCCCCCCCCCCAAAAAAAAATAGTCCGGAGGATGCTTAATCCACAGGGGAAATTGGGACCAACATAGGGTCATCCATGCCATAGAACCACTTCCCATCTTTCACTAACCATGGCACAGGGGAGTGGCGAGAGCCATTGGGAACAAACTCCTGTTTCTAAGACCACATCTTAAAGCCCCATGGAACTCTTATGCCTACCTCAGAAACAGATTACTGTAAATGCTTCCCCCCACCCTTGGACACAAGTTTCCTAAAAGCTTTGAAAAGTTGAGTTTTAAAGCTATCTTTCTGCCAGGTTAGGAACCGCGAGCCAAACATTTGAAAAGTAGAAGGACAGAGAGTGAGCAAATATGATGGAAAATCAAATCAGGGCACCGGCAATGATCCCTTGGCACTGGAGTTATAGGGGCATCTGTTCTAGTAACTCCTCCCACTTGTCTATTGATCTGCCACATTGCAGACCCCGTTTTTGGACAGCAGCACAGCGTAGCACTGCAGAAGTCAGGCTGCACTGCTGATATTTCAGTTGCTTACCGGGAAAGCACAATAATACTAAGGGAAAATACCAAAAGCAAACCAAGCCTTTGCCGCAGTGGGCAGAGCACTGCAGAAGAGCCTCAGCCAGCAGACTAACACAGCGCTAGTGATCAACAGAAAAGCCAAGAAATTCTAGAGGGGGAAATATTGAGGCAACAATAATTAGATCGAACTGACCGTTCTGTGCAAGATTTAGAGGGGAGGCTAATTACACCCACCGAAAACAATAAAACAGAGGGCGGCAATCCAGCAATTCCATTTGCAACAAATTCATTTGTATTTCCTTTAGGGGGGGATAAATCCAGGCTCCTCTCGCCTGCTCCAGGCACCCTGCTGTTACTCATCTGAGCTTTTTAAATGATTTATTTCACCTAATGATGGAGAATGAACCACGTTGCAGCTGAATTTGGAGAAATGTTTCCTAAACACGTATGAAATGGCCATAAAGATTCATGAGAACAGGCCCCCCAGCGTCCCCCCAGCTGTGATTATTTTAGAAAACATTCTGTACCTCTTGCTACCAGAGTCTGAGTCTCGTACAAAATTAGCGCTGTGCTTGTTAATTGAATAATTAGTCAGGTGCATACAGACGTCGTCCTGTAAATAATTAAACAAACAAGCAGGTTATGAGGCTAGAGAGATTTCTGCTTCCCTTATGCTGTTTCTTCAGGATGTTGGGGTGGGGTGGGGGTGGCAGGTGGAGTGGAAGCACCTTTACCTTTACCAGGCTGTGTACAGTATATTGAATGGCCTTTACATCCCTTTTGGACCTACGCAGCTGACATCACTTTCCTTAATTCCAATTGGAATTTTGAGCACATACCTCTTAGATGGTGGTGGTTGGGGTAGTTTCAATATTTCTGGACTCCAAGCTCCGCAATCAGAATAGATCACATAAGGAAAGTGATGTCACATTCACAGAATTATAAAAATGAAAGAGATAACAATATGTACACAGACGTTCTTCATAAAATACATGAGTTCAGAATGAAAGCAAGGCAAATGACAAAATTATCACCCCCTCCTACATCTCAGCAAGGTGGCTGTTGTTCTATTTGGACAATAAAGAGAGCAGACTATTTTAATCAAACCACAGACAACCAGGCTCTGCCTGAGAATTGGCTGTGGCCTCAGACATCCTTATTGCCTTTAGGGCATGACTATATCTTCCACGCAAAGCTATGTAACAGAACACAGGCAAACATGCATTTTGGGAACTCCGCAGGAGCAAAAGTGGCTGGAGGGATGATTTAGAGTGGAGAAGTAGTGAGCATTAAAAGGTTTAAGCAACATCTTTGTTCTATTACTTCTCTATTCCAAATTGCTCCTTCCCCCTCGCCCCCCCCAAAGCTGTTTAGTTGCTGTTTTTTTTAAAAGGCCCCTTCAAAACTAACATTAACAAATAACTTCAGGGTTAGCTCTGTAGGCAAAGGTTGCTGTGCAGGCTTCAAAAGGACAGAAGGTACAAAATATGTTAAAAACCCAACTTAAATCGGTGCAGGAGTTCTGAGCTTCACAAAATGCACCCCTTAGTGTCCCCTGGCCCCATGCATTTTCTCATAGTGATGCTTATTTCACAGGACAAACAAAGAAACAGCGGGATCTGCAAGCAGCTCCATCATTCCAGCCGGAGGAATGCTGCATAGAACTCTTCTCCTTGCAGGTACCGCTGTTTCCCACACTTTTGATTTCATCAAACCAGCTGCGTGAGATGCTTCCTTATGAATGCACACCACCCCTCAATGATTTATGGCTGTTATTTACAACATTGCTGCATTCCTTTTGATACCACAAGGCTTGGGTATTACCGTAATTCTTGGAAAATACCGAGGAAGCACCTGATGAATTATGTGGTTTGGACCAAAAGCCGTCAATATTTCTTACAAGCGTGCTTGGTCGCGTCAACAGGAACCTCCCTTGCTCACCAAGTTGCTGTGTGATGGGTCCGAGTAGGCAGACGTCGCAAAGCGCGCAAGGCCCTCTTTATAAACAAAAACCCGTAGTGGTTCACATGATGTTACCAGCACATAAATCCGAAGGTCAAATTTGAAGCCATCAATGATGAAAGGCTGTGGCAGGGTGGGGGCAGGGAGAGAGATAAAATTCTTAAATTAGATATCTAAAGGGGCAGTAGTAGTTTGGTAAATCTGGAGAATGCAACATTGCCTAGAAAACCACACAAAAGCCACTATTATACTAGTGTATTGGGCTGGGGGGGGGCGGGGCGCGCGGGTAGGTTCACTGGCTTCCTAAAGCCTTCTGGGTACTAATTCACATGTTGTATTTAACCCATGGAGGCCAAAATGGCTTGAGTTTCTCTCTTTCACAAAGATTCCAACTGTATGCATTGAGTGATTCAACCCCACCCTTGTTCCATGTTCACACCAGAATGTTACAAATAGAGGCACAGCTTCAGTCGAACTCTAGAACTCCCTTCTCTGGATGTTCACATCTGACCTTTTTCTGGGAACCATTAGGAAATGTCTGTGCTAATAAGCGGAGGGGCCTTGTAGGCAATCTAGTCCAACCCCCTACTTCTTGATGAAGAAAACCTAGAGTTACAATAACCCCAGCTGATGGCTGTCCAGCCTCTGCTTGAAGAGACTAATTACCCCCAGGTAACTGTCTCCATTATTAAACTGCTCTTACTGTTTGAAAGGTCTAACACAGGATTCCTCAAACCCGGCCCTCCAGATGTTTTTGGCCTACAACTCCCATGATCCCCAGCTAGCAGGACCAGTGGTCAGGGATGATGGGAATTCTAGTTTCAAAACATCTGGAGGGGCGAGGTTGAGGAAGCCTGGTCTAACAGCCTGTATTTCCACACTTTACTTTGCTGTATATTTTAAACCTCTGCTGGGGTTGTTTCACCAAAGAGTACTTGTCCCAAATCTGCATCTTGCCATCCATAAAATTCTCTTTTTATTTACCTGTTTTCTGCCCAAACCAAAACTTACTGTTAAGGGGTTTCCCCCCCCCCCTAATGGTTAGCCCCAATGGTCATGCCCTGTGCAACTTCAGCCCATTAGATCTAATCCTGCTATCGGGAGCCATAGAGAAAAGGAATGATGCCCTGGCTGAATGAAAAAGGAGGTAGTGATTGCGATCTTGCTATATACACACCCACAACATCATTGGGCAGGTGTGGATGCACCCACCATTGCTGGGACCACTTACATCCATTTTCATCTGCTTTCAACTGGACACACTTCTGGGTAATGCAGAATCAATCTACAATAAGCACTTTTCAGGGGCGAAAATATGCAGTAGATCTGGATAGCATGGGGACTATATAGAAAAATATGGATCCTAGAATAAAAAGTCATCCCATCACAGTCTCTTTGCTTTGCCCCACTTTTGCCAAGACTCCTGCTTTTGAGTGTGTTGCCTATGTATTCCCCTTCCTTCAGCCCCCTTCCTCCTTGAGCACTCCCATTCCCAAATCTCCCCACAGTCTCAGTCCCCTCTTAGCATCTTTCACCCTGATATCATGCAGCTGCTCTCTCTAGGTGCTGGATGCTAGGACCCATTCAATACAACTCCTTCTCTCAGAGTTGGTTCACTGATCAACATTATTTTTGATGGATTGGCACTTCCCTGAAATAGTACACTATGAGCATCTACAGTATTGCAGCAACCAATGACTAGAGCAGGGATGAGGAGCCTGTTTCCTTCTGATGCTGCTGGACTCCAACTCCCATCAATCCCAGCAGCCAGCATGCTGAATGGTAAGGGATGGTGTGAGTTGTGCCTGAGCTAAAGGGACTCACAGGCAACACAGGCAGCCCATTTCGAAGACTAATAAAAGGGGATACCTTTGAGATATAGAGCTGGCAGATCATATCCTCTCCAGGTTTGATATCTTTCACAGACCTTGTGATAAAAATGCCTCTGCCTTGACAACCAGAGTCTGGCTTACAGATGTAGGTTTTGTGTTTTTTTGACCTGCCAAATGCTTGCAGTTCTCCATAGCTGAGAGCAGTGAGGAGGAAAGCAAAATATACATTCTCATTTGATGTAGTACCAGACAGTGGCATAATAATAGTTCAAGCTAAAGTAGTGATAGTAATGGGAAATAGGCTTGATACCATCATGAACCACCCCGGATCTAAGATTGTTTGTTTTCTCTCTCAAGACATTCAGAAGAAACTTTTGCTGCCTTTCACACTACCACTTCCCTTTAGGCCCCTCATCCTTCCATTCCTCACCAATCCCAGTCATGACCAGATAGCTAAAGGGAAAACAAGATGCAGCCAATATCTTGCAGCGACCACATTTAATGAGTGAGCTATGGGAAAGTTCACACTTCTCACATACGGTACACTGTCAGTTCAGAGATACTCATGCAGGCTAAAGCTAAAGGGCATCCTTTCAGCAGGTCAAACCAAGTATCTTGACCCATTAGAGGAGACATAAATAATCATTCACCTGCTCATCGATGGCAAGAAATACTCTTCCAGAGAGCGAAAAAGAAACCTTTGACAAAATTTGGATCTCTTTTACTTTTGCAATATAGATATTGGTGTGGGGAGGAAGAACAGAGTCGTAAACAAATTGCTGTGGACTAGGTACTTGTTTTTATTGTTTTTGCAAGGCTGCATTAAAGGACTGGGGTGGTAATATGGCCCCCTGAGTGAGGACGAAGTTTTAACACCCCCCATATTTATTATTTCCACAGTGATTCATTTTGGTACTATTGCTTTTTTATGGATCTTCTCAGTAGGTACCTGTATAAATATAGGCAGTAGAACCAGAGATCATAGAATTGCAGAGTTGGGAAGGACCCTGAGGATCACCTAGTCCAACTCTCTGCAATGCAGGAATATGCAGCTGTCCCTTTCGGGGATTGAACCTGCAACCTTGGTGTTATCAGCACCATGCTCTATTAGTAGTAGTAGTAATTGTTGTTGTAATAATAATAATAACCCTGCTGAAAGGATGTTGCCTTTTTCAGAACTGAGTCTGGCAACTAGGCTTTCTCTCCAGATCCTGAGTTGATGAGGACGGAAAACAATGTTGGTAACATTGCGCAGCAGTTAAAATAAGGGGTCTAAGTCCCATCTCTTGGTATCCCACTATTTGAAGGGCATTTGCCCACTCCTGCTGCCTCATTCTTTCATTACAACTCTTTAATTGTATTGGATCCCAGGCCTAAGTCCACATAGATAAAGATGCCTGCATCTGAAAATGGATAAACGTAGAGATGAAAAAGATGCAGAAAAGACCAATCAAAATGGCTAGGGGGCTGCGGCATCTCTCCTTATAGGCAGTGCTATTTTTTCTAGAAAAAGCAGTGCTGGAGTTCAATATGAGCCCCTCCCTCGCTCTCTTATAATGCCAATGGCACCCACCTGAGAGGTGCCAGAACTGAGTTCCGGTGAGTTCCAGCTGAAAAAAAGCCCTTCCTGTAGGAAAAGGTTACAACCCTACAAGAGTGTCTGTACGGAGGTTTGTGGAATGCTCAGATGCATTCATTTGGTTCATTCCATCCCCACAAGTCACAGAGAAGATGTGCCATTTTTTTCACCAGTTGATCTGGTGGGCAGGGAGATAGTGGCCTATGGACAAGAGGCACAGCCCACTCAGGCAACTGTCCAGAAGAGCTTTTCCACGGGACAGAATCATTTATGATAAGCTACATAGGGCTTATCCACACTTCCTCTTGTTCCACTGCTTCCCTGCCACCCAGGGAAATCCGCTCTTTAGTGCTCAGTCGGAGCAAATGGCAATTTAGGTTTTCTTCAGATTTCCATTTCTTCCGATCAATAGGTAAAGAGCGCATTTTCCTTTGGAATGGAGTGAGGTAAGGGGAAAACCACTTTCTAGGCATGGCACAAGTGGAAATGTGCCCTTAGTGGGGTGGTGGCATTTTACCAGACAAGACCTGATAAAATGATTTTTAAAAACCATTTGCACAAAAGATTTTTTTCTCCTTCCGACTTTGCTTCTCCGCTCTGTGTCCACCTGGTTTCCTCAATCCCTGTGATGATGAGGGGAAGCGAGCCAAGATGGAAAATGATTTAGGAAAGACTCACTCAGCAGGAAGACACCAGGTCCTGGGAAAGAAGTTAAATTCCTTCGGAAAAAGCTTTAGCATCCTGCCCATGTTCCTGGCCAGAAGATCCTTCCTACAGATTTCCAGCATCCCAGGGAAATGGTTTATTTTCTAGAAAAGAGTCCAAGACAAAAGCCTGGTTGTTGTCTAGGCCTTCGGATCTTTCTCATAAATGAAAAAATGAAGGTAGACGTTTTAGCTGCACCACTTCAGAAGAAACACCAAGTACCTGGTAAGTTTTCATTTCTAGCACCCGTTCCAGTGAGACAGAAAAATCTGTCCAATACAGAGTCCAATCATCAACTTCAGTTGCCTCCCGGAGGCCACACATCATAGCAGCCCGTCGCACTACATCACAGAAGAGAGAATGGTGTCATCAGCATTTAATAGATACATCTGCAAGAGGAAACATCGGGTGGGGAGGCTTGTTCAACTCAGAGGGTCACAACAAATACACATCTAAATCTAAAATGCTGCCGCTAAGTTGTACATATTTTAATTGCATGGAATGAATGCAAGAGATGATAATTTGCTTGAGCCTGGGCAGTGCCAAGATACAGTTGGTAGATACATAATATTTATTCTGTATCATAACATTTCCAACTGCAAATCCCAACCCTAGCCTTCATTTATTTAGATAATATATATTCCACTTCACATGCCAAAGAAAAGCTCTTTTGACAAACATTAGGCTGCCCTTGAAAAAATATCAATATTTTTAGAAGTAATGATAATTCAAAAAATGCAATGGATGCAGCTAACAAAATTCCAATTTAAGTCAAGAGACACATGAAAGTTGCTCCCTGGTGCAAATGGTGCTTTTCTCACTGTTTACAAGTAGTGACTGAGAAATAAAGCCAATCTATTATTTCACAACCCAGGGACAAAGAAGGGCGCTCACCACTCTCGTACTTGCAGTTGGTCAGATTTATCACTGGTCATCTGGAAAACAGAAAAAGAAGAAGAAAGACAGAGGCAGACAGGCAAAACCAATTCATGGTCTTATTGCAAAGCACCCGAGTACCTTCTGGGACCTCTTTTAAGATTTAAGCCTCCAGGTGTAGATCATGGGTAGGCAACCTAAGGCCCGGGGGCCGGATCCGGCCCAATCGCCTTCTAAATCCGGTCTGTAGACGGCCCAGGAATCAGTGTGCTTTTACATGAGTAGAATGTGCCCTTTTATTTAAAATGCACCTCTGGGTTATTTGTGGGGCCTGCCTGGTGTTTTTACATGAGTAGAACGTGTGCTTTTATTTAAAAGGCATCTCTGGGTTATTTGTGGGAAATAGGAATTCGTTCATTCCCCCCAAAAAAAAATATAGTCCGCCCCCCCCAAGGTCTGAGGGACAGTGGACCGGCCCCCTGCTGAAAAAGTTTGCTGACCCCTGGTGTAGATGGTTCAAATACCACATGGCCTATGAACTCACAGATTGCCACAGGGGGCGCCATAACAATGATGTAAACTGGAAGGTGAGAGGCAGTGAGGGGGGGGGCATTGAAGTTTGCCATTGCACAGGGTGCTGCTGAAATCTGAGACCCCGAGGTCTGCCACTGGGGTTGTAGGTGTGTTGCTGTGAGTCAAATGAGTTTAATAAATAATTAAAAAAATACAAAATAATTAGCTTCTAAGCAGTCTGAGTAAGTCACCAAATGTCATGTGAGCAAGAAATATGCTGCCAGATCAGAACAATTGCTGCTATAGGGAAATTTTCACTTTCTCCTGCATATGACCCCAGGAATGGCAGCACAAACCTGTGGCCCTTTCCTTCGGAAGCCTGTCTGTATATCCGTAACAATATTATATTGATGATTTTTTTGAAAAGCCTTGCAAATAAGCTGCAAAGCTTAATTATTATTATTATTATTAGTCTGCTGAGCTCCATCTCTCCTGTAGCAACTACATTTCGATGCTGGGCACAGAGGAACAATGGAGTGCTCCATCATTCCCCCACAAGCCCCCTTTCTCATCTGCATGCAATTCCTTATTGTGGGAATGTTCAGGAATGTGGATGAGGAGATATTGTTTAATATATCCTATCCCCGCTTGCGCTAGCAAGCACAAAACTTTAGCAGAGTAAAACATTCCCCTTTTTCAAAATACACAGCAGAAGAACGTTTGCGCAGGCTTGATTTAAGCCACTAAAATAAAGTGTATTTTCCTGGTATTTCCCCTTTTTCCCTCTTAAAAGGAAAGACACAACACAATGCTCTTAAAAGTATAAAAGATGTTTACTTACAAGCATCTCGAGGTACAGCACACTCAAGAGGTAGACTTGCTTAGTTAAAAGGTAATATATACATTGTGAAGTTCACTTATAAGAAGTGAGACTCCATCTCATCTCTCTCTCTAGGCTGGAGGCCTTGAGGGAGAGACTCACTAAGATGTGTGTAGTCCAAGAGGTCTGGTCCAAGAGAGGGAAAATGGCTGTTTCCTTCAGGATTTATCTGCCACTTCCTCAACTCATTTGCATGTGAAGGAAGAGGAAACTACGCTTAGTCATATCCTCCTCCTCAGTCCTCCAAGTGGACTATCTAGGGATTGTTGTGACTTGACTGCACTTAACCCTTTGCATCCCACAAACCCCTTCTCAGGCAATTCACAACATACACAAAAACATACATAAATAACTTTAATCAACCACCCAAGAGTCCCAGCTTGCCACGAAGATCCTGGAACTTCTCTCTTGGCAGGGGCTTTGTTAGGACATCTGCAGTCATCTGGTCAGTGTTGCAGTAACACATTTCAACAAGTCCATCCTCGATCACCTGGCGTATGTAGTGGTACCTGACCCCAATGTGTTTGGTGCGTGCAAGGAACTTTTCACTTTGTGTCAGCTTCATACTGCTCTGATTGTCCTCCATCAAGCTGACAGGTCCCGTTCTTGGCACGCCAAAGTCCTTCAGGAGCTGATCCAGCCAGGGGATCTCTCTGCAAGCTTCCGAAGCCGCAATGTACTCAGATTCTGTGGACGATAAAGCTACACATTTCTGTTTATAGCTGCCCCATGCAATAGCTCCGTCCCCATACATAAAAACATAGCCACTTGTGGATTTATAATCCTTATTGTCCCCAGCCCAATCCGCATCAGTGTACCCAAGCAGTTTAGGGTCTCTGACAGCTGGCAGTTTTAATTTACAGTCCATGGTTCCCTTTAGATAACGAACAACCCTCTTAACTCCAGCCCAATCATGCTCAGTGGGACAACTTACTTTCCTACTTAGGATCCCCACTGCACTTGCCAGGTCAGGTCTGCATGTGGTAACCAAATACAAAAGTTTGCCGACCGCTGACCTGTATTGCGTGTTGTTTGGCAGCAACTTCGAACCTTGTTGATTCTTCAAGAAGTCTGTGGCCATCGGTGTCGCAACTGGGTGTGCGTCCTGCATCTGCATGCTTTCAATCAGTTCGGTTATCTTTTGCCTTTGGCTGAGTAAGAACGATCCATCCTCTTCTCTCTCAACTTGAATTCCCAAGTAGTATTTCACTTTTCCAAGTTCCTTGACCTCTACTTCCCTGTTGAGGTGTTTGACTATGTCTTTATAGTCTTTCTCATTTGACGTAGAAATTAAAAGGTCGTCAACAAAGGCTAAAATGTACGAAAACTGTCCATTCCTTTGTTTGGTGTACAAGCACTTATCAGCAGTCCCTTGCTTGTACCCAAGCTGCACCAGCATCTCATGGAGTTTCTGGTTCCAAGCCCTCGCTGCTTGCTTCAAACCATAAAGTCCTTTCTGCAGCTTGCACACTAGATGTGCCTCATTTGGTTTAATGAAACCTTTGGGCTGCTTCATATAAATCTGCTCAGAAATTTCGCCGTGAAGAAAGGCTGTCGCAATGTCAATATGGTAAACTGACATTTGCTTAGATGCTGCAATACTTAAAAGTAGTCTGACACTGCTGTATCGAACTGTCGGTGCAAACACTTGATCGTAATCCTCTCCATACTTCTGGGAAAAACCTTGTGCCACAAGCCTAGCTTTGTAGCGTTGCACCTCCCCTTCTGAACCCTTTTTAACCTTGAACACCCATTTACTTCCAATTGCTTCCTTACCAGGAGGTAGTTCTGTGAGTGTCCAGGTCCTGTTCCGATGAAGTGCATCTATCTCCTCCTGAGCAGCTTTCCTCCAGAGACTGGCTTCATCTGGTGGCATCCTCTCTATCTCTTCCCATTTGGAAGGTTCCTGTGGAGACGCCGACCTTGTAAGGTAGGACAGCCGTAATGGTGGAACACCTCTGTTGGTTCTGGATGAGCGTCTGACCTCTGGTCTTTCGACCGCATCAGCTTCCTCATCCTCCTCCAGCAGTGGCATATCCCCATACAGCTGCTCGTCATCATCTTCGTCTCTGGTGCTGCCAGGGGCCTGGACCTCCACGTCTTCTCGGGTGTCACCTATAGGGGGTGCTACGACACTAGAAGTTGGATTAGTACTTTGTATTGGTTCAAAAGGAAAAATCACAAATTCCTCATCCTGTGGCTCCTTGGAACAATCAATGGCAGTGTCCTTTGTATCAACTTTGCCTTGCTCATCGAAGTAAATTACATGCTGCGAACTTGTCTTGCCAGTTTGCGGATCCAAGACTCTATATCCTTTTCCTCCAGAAGCGTACCCAACTAGGATCCCTGCCTTCGCTCTGGAATCAAGTTTGTGTCTGTGCTCCTTGGGCACATGATAGTAGCACAAACTTCCAAATACACGTATATGTGACAAATTTGGGGCTTTTCCATGCCAAAGTTCAAATGGTGTGCGCTCTGCGCCTTTTGTGGGCAGTCTGTTCTGAAGATAGACTGAGCAACGAGCCGCTTCACCCCACAGCCTGTGTGACAAGTTAGCTTCCTTTAGCATGCACCTTGTCATTTCCAAAATGGATCTAAATTTCCTCTCTGCAATTGAGTTTTGTTGAGGTGTGTAGGCAACTGTGGTCACGTGTGATATGCCTTCTCTAGCCATGACGGCCTGCATCTCATGTGAACAAAATTCCCCACCATTATCGGACATTAAAATGGAAGGGGCTCGCTGGAACTTGTTCTTGACCATGTTAAGATAGTCCCTGAACAATTCCACTGTCTCACTCTTCTCCTTGATAAAGTAGGCTACGCAGAATCTCGAGAAATCGTCCAAAAATATCAAAATATATTTATTACCTCCTAGAGAAGACACATTCATTGGTCCACATAGATCTGTATGGACAATGTCCAATACTTTAGTGCTTCTCTTCTCTGCACAACGTGGGAGAAGGTTTAGTTGCTTTCTCACTAACACAAGTTATACATTTTGATGTTGGTGTATTTGTGTTGCTTTGCTTTACCTGCAGACCTCTCACAAGATCACCTTTCTGTAGTTCCAGAATAACGTTGGTGTCTCTGTGTCCAAGTCTCTTGTGCCAGAGTTCCAGACTTCCTTCGTCCTTTTGACTTGGTTGCGCCACCTTTGCAGACTGGTTCTGCTGGTTCTCTGAAACATTAAGCTCATATACACCATCCTTTAGTGTGCCTTGAACATAAACTTCATCATGCTTAGTCACAATACATTGTCCTTTTTCAAATGTAATTTTAAAACCTTTCCTGTCCAAACTGGACACGCTGAGTAAGTTGCAATTAAGCTTTGGTGCAAACTTAACTTCAGTTATCTTAGTATTAATTGTTTCATGATCTACGTTGAATTTCAAATTCACAGTTCCTGAACCAATTGCCTTTACAATGTTGCCATCAGCAATCTCAATTTCAGAGGTTTCATCCCCATTAATCTCATTAAAATACTCCTTTTCATAACAGAAATGAGAACTCGCTCCACTGTCAAGAATCCACTTATTGCGCTTATTTTCACAATCCTGGACAGCTAAACTCCTCTCCTGCATCAACATGGTTTGCTCATGACTCCCCTTCTTAACACCTTGTGGTTTTGAGGGGTGGGATTCAACTTTATCCCCATTTTGACTCTTGCAGTTCCTTGCTATGTGGTTTTTCCCATTGCATTTAAAACAAATTATTTCTCTAGATGTCTGTCTGGACTTTCCAAAATGCTTGGATGCATAGCTGCTATCCTTCCTCCTTGGATTCCTTTCTTGAGAATCAAGGCTATCTCTGCATTCCTCTCTTAAATGGTTGATAAGCTCATTAAAAGTTAAATCCTTTGTGTGATCCATTATACTTTTAAATGGAGTAAACGTAGGTCCCAATGATGCAAGCATAAACGTTACTTTAGTCACATCATCAAAGGCTCTGGGAGTAAGGGCAATTCTTTGAACAATCTCAGAAAAATTCTTAAAATGCTCTGTAAACTCTTCTCTAGAATTCATCTTCAACTTGAGTAACTTATCCAACAAGTATCTATAGGAACTCTCTGTAGATTGTGCATAAATGCGTTCAATGTCCTCTAGGATCTTAGATGCATCATCTTCAAAATTTATCATTGATAGATGCTCATTCCTCAAACTGCTCAAAATTATGTGCTTGGCTTCATCATTTTTAATACTCCAAGCTTCTATCTTAGCTAAAGCTTCTGCATCGGTTCCTGTAGGCTTTTCTTCCTTAATGGCCTGCAGAACACGCCTAGCAGCAAGATAAACTAAAACGCGCTGCTTCCACTGCACAAAATTATTGTCATCCAGCAGCATAAAACTTGGTCTTGCCTCACTATCAAAACTGGAGCTTGCCATCTTAAAACTTCAAAAATTTCCAAAATTCAAAAATCTTTCAAAAATCAAATTCAAAATCTCAAAAATATCTTCACTACCTCTGAGCTTTCTCAGTGCTGTAAACTCTGAGGGAGGGGAGGGGTAGTTAATCCCCCAAGCACACTGCAGAACAAAGAGACCATGTGCTCAACCAGGAAATCCTAACTGGAAAAATCCTACAGAGTTCAAAATCACAATCCAAATCAATCCTTCAAAAATACACAAAATACGCAACTCTGGGCCGCAATAACCCTTCGTGGGAATGTTCAGGAATGTGGATGAGGAGATATTGTTTAATATATCCTATCCCCGCTTGCGCTAGCAAGCACAAAACTTTAGCAGAGTAAAACATTCCCCTTTTTCAAAATACACAGCAGAAGAACGTTTGCGCAGGCTTGATTTAAGCCACTAAAATAAAGTGTATTTTCCTGGTATTTCCCCTTTTTCCCTCTTAAAAGGAAAGACACAACACAATGCTCTTAAAAGTATAAAAGATGTTTACTTACAAGCATCTCGAGGTACAGCACACTCAAGAGGTAGACTTGCTTAGTTAAAAGGTAATATATACATTGTGAAGTTCACTTATAAGAAGTGAGACTCCATCTCATCTCTCTCTCTAGGCTGGAGGCCTTGAGGGAGAGACTCACTAAGATGTGTGTAGTCCAAGAGGTCTGGTCCAAGAGAGGGAAAATGGCTGTTTCCTTCAGGATTTATCTGCCACTTCCTCAACTCATTTGCATGTGAAGGAAGAGGAAACTACGCTTAGTCATATCCTCCTCCTCAGTCCTCCAAGTGGACTATCTAGGGATTGTTGTGACTTGACTGCACTTAACCCTTTGCATCCCACACTTATACCTTATGGCTATCAAGAAAACGCTTAACTACAGGGCTGTTTTAGAATTAAAAAGAGAAACGAGCTACATCTTTTCAGACAGTGACAGATGCTGGTGGAAGTTTAGCAAAGTGTACACGCTTCCTGCTCTCAAATGGGGCGCAGAGCTTTCCCCCTTGGCCTTGCATGATTGCACCAGGGTATAGCACCATAGCACCATAGCTGGAGACTAAAAACGATGCAGTGATCAAGATTTACTTCAAAGGTGCTTGCTCGCCGATCACTGCAGTCTCAGAGTAAGTGAGTACATGACTCCCAGGGCCAGGGTTGAGGTATCAGATGAACCACAAACAGTACGGTTCGTTTGGCAGAGAAGCTGCCTTGCCCTAAGGCCAATCGGGCATGCAACTAGATTGCCAACAGCTAAACCTCAAACAGATTGGAAATTGCTGTTCCAAGAGAGCGGAATGTTTTTTGTTTGCTATTAAAAAAACAGTGAGGAAAGCCAGTTGAATTTGAATGAACTGAAACTCACAGGAAGGCCCCAGACAAGTCCCTGTTATTCAGCCTATTCTAAACACGTAAAGGAAAAAACTAAGTTAAGGATATATCAATATGCATGCTGAGCATTTGGAATGGACTGGCATGATCGGTTGGGAGGCAGTGGCAGACCTACATTTTGGGGGCTTGCGCTGTTATGGGCCCCCCTTTGCAACCAGCAGCAAGGTCTGGGTAACCACTGTTATCTTCTTCAATGGGGTTGTTTACAGCAACCTTTACAACATCTGTGCTATTGACTTTCAAACTTTGAAATATACATACAGTGTACACAAAATTAATCAATTTGAGTATGTGACTCAATTGGGTCTACTAGATTTTTTAAAGCAATGTGGACTAAAGTAAGTTATAGGGCGCCTCCAGGTTTAGGGACCCTGAAACTTAATTTTCAATAGTTTCATAGAAGATTCACCCCTGATGGGAGGTATATTAATATATGCTCTTTAATTCACTCATTTCCTCTTACCGGTAGTACACTACTGTTCGTCTGGTTTTCTCCCACTGCATTTGTATTGAACCCCTCCCCTTTCTCATTATTACCACAAAAGTTTGCAATGCCTCCTGGTTAGTGCCTCGTATATTTTTATGACTTTCAGAGTTACGGTACATTTCCTTGTCACCATCCAGATTCCCCAAGTGCTTTCAATACTTATTTCTAACCTCCTTTTCTTCTTTCTCTTCTTCACAGCGGTGTTGGACTCGGAGCACAAATTTTTTCTGCTCTCTTCTTCACACACCGCTGTTTCCTGATCTGTGGCGTCCAATGCACTTTCCTCTCTTTCCAGGCCACTTGAAAGCAACTCTAGGTCGGACACATCCTTCTCACCCAGCTCTTCCAGCTCTTGCCTCTCTGTGTGAAATGAACCATACCTTCGTGCTGAATCCGATACCCTCATCCTGTTAGTAAGAAGGAAAAAAGGCAAAGAAGTAAATTGGATCCACATTCCTATCCACTTTGTCTGCAGCTCCAATTAAACAAATAAAAAGACATATTAATATGTCTTTGTTGATCTCTCCTTAATCGCCTGGACCTATATGAATTTCTCTGTATTTTGATAAGATCGCCTCCATCAGAAGGCAAGTGCAGTCCTGCAACATCTCTCTTTCCATTAATTACGATATCCATGTGAATGGACAAAGAAATGTACTATGACTCTCAGTCCTTTTACTGTCATGTTCACCATAAAGTGAATTCACCCTAACACAGGCATTAGAGCTATAAGCATCCTTCTTATAACAGCCAGTGCCTTTTAAATAGCTTACCCCTGCTCATCTCTATGGGTTCAGTCCTCCTAGAGTGCAATGTTATAGGCCAAAAGAACATGCACTTCACTTGAATGCCACCTCAGTACTGACATCTGATAAGTTGAATGAGAGAACCCTGGGTCTATCGAATCTACAGGATGAAACTTGAATCTAACAGTTCAAGTTCTCCTGCAAGCAAGCAGTTCAAAGGGAAGTTAAGATACAGTAAATGTTTTATCTGGGATCTGTGCATTTCATGGGTGGGGTTGATATTAATCGTACCCCATCAAACATGCTTTTCTCCTAGGAAACTAGACCCTGTATGATAGAAAAGTTAGTCTAGTTAGTCTAACTTGTTCATCTACATAAACTTTGCAGCAGGACCCTCGAAATGCCTGGATAAACAAGAGTGACACTGACATATTAATTCACACAGCTATTCCTTGGATAGAGAGACCTCGTGGAGAGAAAAAAATAGAGTTCTACTTTAGATCAGAAACCAACCAACTCCTAACAATTTTTTAGAAATCCCCACTCTTCAAAAACATTCCTAAAATATTTGGATGATCAGAAGTTTAAAGAAAGGGAAGAACAGAACGCTGATTTGGAGGCAAATTACTGAATTTGTATAACAAGGCATTTCAGAGATCTTGCGTAAATGAAATCCTCTGTGTTGTCAGGCTTGGTTTGGCAAATAAAACCTAACTGTTTTGTCTAAAGCAGAGTTTATGCTAACATGTGATGATGTGAAGGATTCCACACAGAGCATATTAAGGGCACATTAATTTTAATAAGCAGAAGCAGAAAGCCCTGAAACATATCAAAGTGAAGTGTAAATATTTTAGCTTCCCACCCCCCTCAGCAGAAGACAACAAAACTCAGGCCTCCTTCTCCTGCCCCACACAGAAATAGACAAGTCCTGCACAGGACAAAGCAAGGTTGGAGCTCTGCCTCCCTCCAGTTTCTTCCACAGAAGCATAGGACAGGGAGGTCACTTCTAGACAACCTCTTTATTGAGCATTAATCCTGACTTGTTTGCATAGAGATTAGGTTCCTGGCTATTTACAGGTGAAACTCGGAAAATTAGAATATCGTCGAAAAGTGCATTTATTTCACTTTAACGCAACTTAAGTAACGCAACTTAAAAGGTGAAAACAATATATGAGATAGATGCATGACATGCAAAGCAAGATTTGTCAAGCCTTTCTTTGTTGTAATTGTAATTATTTGTCATTAGGCAGGTCAATTGTAAATGGAATGTAATTAATGAAATGTAATAGCGATATTTACTTTGGTTTATTTTTGTATTATTGTAACTATTTGTTTTATTACTGTGGAATTTCCAAAAGAAAGCATTTGTAAAAAATAAAAATAAATAAATAATAAGTTGCAATACTGAAATAAATGCACTTTTCGATGATATTCTAACTTTCCGAGTTTTACCTGTAATGAGCATTCCTTCTCATTTATTTGTGGGGAGGTCAGATGGTGCTGCATAAAAGCAAGGATTTTCCTACACTTTCCAGTGTACCTTCCTGCCATTTTCCTTATCACAAAAGTCCAATCTCTGGGGGAAAGGAGGTTTGTTGCACAACATCTCACAAGCAGCTATAACTGTGCAATCTGAATCTATTAAGGCATGATTGAACCCAACCCGACAACAGTGACAGTCTGGAAGTGCCTGGAGTGAGAAAGCTAGATTTCTGCCCAAGTCCCCCAAAGAACTGTGAATCCTGGTTCTGATTCATTTATTCATTTAGAATAGAGGCTTTCAGCCTTTTTGAGTCCATGGCTCCCTTGACCAACTACATCCTTTCTGCGGCACCCCGGCAGGGCTCAGGAGCCCAGTTATGTCACCCCTCGCCTGCAGAGCTGGCAGCCTCTCACCCTTTTTTGAACACCTTCCCCTGTGGAGGGTTCCCTCAGCCTCCTCTCCCCTCTCCTTGAGAGTCCTCTGGGCAGCTGCTGCTTCCACCCCTGGTCTCTGAGCTGCCCCCCACCGCCCCAAAGAGAGGTGTCTCCTTACACTGCCCCACATGGGCCTGGGACTTGTCTGTCCATTCCCAAGAGCAGGGGCTGGCGGATGGGTTGGCTGGGCTCCCTCGCCCGCTTGCTTGCTTGCTTACTCCGAGGCCAGCTCAGCTCCTGGCAAACCAGCACTCCCTGGCCAGCCCCAGAGGCACCATTCGCCTGCAGAGCTTGTAGCTGTGCAAGCCTTTGGGAGTCAGAGACACGAGAAGACATCAGAGGAGGGAGGGAAGGAAAGAGGGACAGAGGCCAGTGTTGCCCACGGCACCCCGGACCACCATTCAAGGCACCCCAAGATGCCACGGCACACTGCTTCAAAACCACTGATTTTCAACATTCCTATTTACTCCTATTTACAACACCCCACATTAAAAATTTCAGTGCAATCCACAACAATATAAATACATTCTTAATAAAATGTACATCAACACCCTCAGAAAGCCAAACAATGACTACAAGCTTGGTATTAAAAACCAGCAAATTGGTTTGCCCCAAGTTCTATTCATCCATGGTCAGAGGTCTGTGCTCACAAACACTGTCTGCAAAGCTCTAAATTGCAATTAGAACATATTAAAAACTCACTGACACTTACTGAGTAAATTGTTCCTTATCTTTGTGTGATGATTTAGTACCGGTAGTACAGTAGTATTTCATCCTGAACAAGGAGAATTTGAAGTACGTATACAAAAAAATAATAATAATTAGGGAACCGATCCTTTAAATAATATCACCGTGGTGCAGTACGTAGACATCCAATACAAAGGTTAAAAAGTATAGACATTGGCCTGAGTTGCAATAATCTATGCCAGAATTATTAATTGTTAATTTCTCTAGGTAATTTCTTATTGTAAGTATATTAAATAGTAGTGAAGTTGCAAAGAGTTGAAAAGGCATAGTTCTTTCATTCTTAAAAGCTGTCGCAACTACCGTACTTTCAAACTTGACACAGCTTTGAATACTAAACAAACACTATGATTAATGCAATTGACATTTTATTTCTTGCAACTATAGCGCTGCAAAGCAAAAAGAATGATAAACAGAAGCAAGCACCATTGCTTTCAACAGGACTTCTGACATGTATGTATAAGACTGCACTGTTAGGCTGCAATCCCGAACATAGTTATTTGGAAGTAACTGCTACTTAAATAAACAGGAATTATATCTGATTAAATAATGTTAGAATTAGAGGACATTTTTTGGGGGGGATGCTAACATCTGGGGAAGGAGTCTATTTTTAGTGTTTCAGGTGTACCTGAAGTGGTACTGTATATGACTTTGGACTCCCAATATGTTGAAAAACCATCAGAAAAAGAACATGCACAACATGTTAGACAAGTGAGCAAATAGATGTTAATCTAAACATAATGTTGTTTACAACTGTGAGTCTCTCTCTCTCTCATATGCATAACTCTCGCATTTGCTAAAACGAACCTGATCCTCTGCCTCCATTCCTCACCATGGACTTTAGGGTCTTCCCAGATCTGTTCATAACGCAAAGAATATCCTGTTGCTGTTGCCATCTTGAGGTCTCTAAGCAGGATAAAGAAAGCAAACAAACACAGGTACAAGTCTCAGCCAATGAGATAACAAACAGCTTTGAATACAGGACTGGGAGTAGTGACGGACTCTGGCACAAATCAGGAGTCATTACAAAATAATAATCAGTGGATACACTATGAAGGAAAGCCAGCAGAATCTGTCCCACTGTCACCAGGGAAATGTTTGTTTGTTTCATTAATGGTTGTCTGGACTTGTCTTTCCATTATTGACCATTGTTGATACTAGACTGCCAACAGAGTATCACGTGTTCACAATTTTCAAATGATAAAAGTTTGATTTTTTAAAAAGACTGAAAGTGTATCTTACCAATATTATTTTCGGAAACTCAGTAAAACATTCTTTTAAAAAACATTTTAACTGCTTGGATGAAGAAAGGTTTTCCTGGTGTGCGATGTGCAAATCCTGCAGCTTTATATTAGAATAAACGAGCTGAACAGTTAAATTGATGACAAAGTACTGTATTACTTCACCACTAATAGCTGAGCAAGCAAATGGGTAAAAAACTACACACACCATACAAATCCAATATTATTACTGCATGGCATTTAAAAATTTAATTAAATATAAATTAAGTGTACTATGCAGCCCATAATTTCCTGAGCTCTGCACACACATACAAAATTTGACTAAGCAGATCATTTGTTTATGTTCGGTTTCCCATGTTCTTAGCTTCGCGCTTTAGCACAGAACCATACATGATGCATATCCTCCAACATTTCTCCTATGAAAATAGGGACGTCCCATTCCATAATGATAATTTTACTATTTATGCCCCACACGCCTTTATTTTGGAGGATATGGAGTTACTCAATTCTGAGGCCGTCTGAAGGCAATCCTGTATAGCAGTGGTTTTCAACCAGTGTGCCATGGCACCCTGGGGTGTCTTGAATGACGGTCAGGGGTGCCATGGGTCCCTCTTTCCTTCCCTCCCTCCTCTGATGCCCTCTCGTGTCTCTGCCTCCCAAAGGCTTGTGTGACTGTTTGTTGCAGCAGCCCTGGGCTACAAGCTCTGCAGGTAAATGGTGCCTCTGGGGCTGGCCAGGGAGTGCCCCCGCCCTCGCAGCGCGCAGCACGGCTTCGCTGTGCAGCGCCTCACCTGCCAGCCGGACGCCCTGGCACCCTGCGCCACCGGGACTATACCTAGAGCCGGCTCTGGTGAGGAGACACCTCTCTTTGGGGCGGTGGGGGGCAGCTCAGAGACCAGGGGTGGCAGTAGCGGCTGCCCAGAGGACTCCCAAGGAGAGGAGAGAAGGAGAGGAGGCTGAGGGAACCATCCACAGGGGAAGGTGTTCAAAAAAAGGGTGAGAGGTTGCCAGCTCTGCAGGCGAGGGGTGACATAACTGGGCTCCTGAGCCCTGCTGGGGTGCCGCAGAAAGAATGTAGTTGGTCAAGGAAGCCATGGAGTCAAAAGGGCTGAAAACCTCCGCTGTATAGGATTTTTTTTTAAAAAAAAAGTTGAATGTTTTTATTTATGTTGGAAGCTGCCCAGAGTGGGTTGGCAACCCCCTTGCTTCTTGTGCTCCGTTCAATTTTATTTATTTATTTGTACTTTTCAAGTTTATACCTTTCAATAATTTGACAACCATTTACAATCATTTTGACATTTCAAAGCTTGACTTCCTTCCCCCTCTTTCTGTGGTTCCTTAAATTTATTTTTAATATCCAGATTAACTTAATTTACTCATTTATTCATCTTCTTTAAAATATAAACTCTTATGAAACTGCAGGTTATTGCAACAATCCTGCCAGTGTTGTTATGTTTACAATTTATCTGTAAATATTCAGTAAACCATTTCCATTCTAAATCCTAGTTGCAGTGCCCTCTGCAGCCGCCCCCAGGGGTCTGAGCCCAGTGCGACTGAACCAGTCGAGCTCCCCTAAATCCACCTCTGCTAAGTTATATTGTGTCACACTGAGATGGGAGGGGAAATACCGTACTAATACTGTATTAGCTGTGATGTCTGTAGTGCTTTTTAAACGTTGGCAGGCTTGGGAAATATATAATGGGATCTGTAAGGGCTTGCTGTTATGCCTTCTTCTGGTGAAAGTGGGGCTGGAGACAAGAGTTAGGGGACATAAATTAGCAGGCGCTATCAGATCTGAGTTACTAAGGGCTGGGGAAGGCAATAACTGGGAAACTGTCATGGCTCCACTCTGGTTAAAAGAAGGAAATACATGAAGGGGAGCAATAAAAACACATTGAGTCTACCGGTATATTAGGGGGAGGCAATTGCTTTGGGAAAGGCTGTCAACTTGCTAAGTGTAAGGGTGGGAGGCAGGGCCGGATTTTGGTTTGATGAGGCCCTAAGCTACTGAAGGTAATGGGGCCCTTTATATGTCCAGCTGTCCTTTGTCAACAACAAATTGCCACTGTTTTTTGTGTTGAATTTACGGACCTAATACTGTAGGTATTAAAGCCATTTGCAGATAACACACACGCACACACACACACACACATAGAGAGAGAGAGAGAGAGAGAGAGAGAGAGAGAGAGAGAGAGAGAGAGAGAGAAATCAAAGTAATTTTTGAACTGGAATACAATTAAGAGGTATATTAATAGTGGAATTGGGGGGGGGCAAGAGAATGGGGCCCTAAGCTATAGCTTGTTTAGCTTATCCGTAAATCCTGTCACTGGGGGATGAACAAAGGCTGCATACACACCACAGATTTTAAGCAGTCACACAGATATACACAGAATCCTGGGAATTGTAGTCTACCCCAAAGCGACAATTCCCACCACCCTTAACAAACTATAATTCCCTTGATTATTTGAGCTGGGAGCGTGGGATATGTGCTTTTAAACGGACGGTGTGCACGCAGCAAAATATAAAGGGGTGGGGGAGGAAGAGCCTAGGAGCCAACATTGCACTTCGAGTTTAACAACAATTGCAATCTGGTCACTATCAGGCAGGCTAAAAGGCAGCTGACTTGGAGATTCGTGACAAGGCAGCAAACTGTTGCTTGGTTTTATTTTTGCCGTCGTAATTTTGCTACCAAGAAGTGGGGAAGGCGGGAGAGGTGCTTGTGGGAGTCTTTGCTCTCAGGAGCCAGAATTAACTCTACATGCCTTTCGTGCTAATGCGCCTCAACCGGTGAGAGAAAGGGCGCCATTTGCTGCTCCGCCAGAGGCAGTAAAATTGTTTTTCAGTCAGCCACAGCTGAGGAGGGTTTCTACAGAGCACAAGGCTGCCACACCTGCAAAGCAACCACTGCAGCTTCCATTACAGAAGCCAAGCGCCTCTCGCTTTTTTGCCATGGAGAAGGCGGGGCTTGGTTTCGGTGGAGGGCGTGGCCTCCAGCCCTATTGCTGCCTTTGCTCTTCATTCTACTGCCCCCGCCCAACCGCCCTTCGCCCTCCCTTTCCCCGAATTGCTCTCAACCAACCTGTGCCTACAGACAAACCTCGCTCTTCCTTTGCTCCGCCTCATCTTGCGTAATTGGCTGGAACTGGATCCGAAACTGGATTCCATTTGGCCAAAAACAAAAAAGCCCAGCCCCCAAAGCGTACTGCTTTCTCATTGGCCTAAACTACATCCTTGGGGTGACAACAAATCGGAAATGGCGATGTGGAATGAAAAAAAGCAGGGCGGAAATTTAGTTGTCATGGGGACGGCTTGGCGGCTGCGGCCTAGCACAAGGGCGCCTGCGCGCGGGATTCCATCGTCCCCTCCCCGCTCCCCTCCCGGCCAGGCGTCCTCTTTAATGCAGCGATTTCCCCAATCTTGCACATGCGTACTTTCGGTTCCAACATTTCCTACGGTTCATCCCCGCTGCATAAACTTTAGCCTCGAGGACGAACTGCCGCTGCCTCTCTCTCCCCTTCTGTTCCCTCGCTGGTCACAGTTGGAAGGCGCAGCCAATCAGAGATCCTGAAGGACCGGCTAATTTGAATAGAGATGAATTCTTTGCATTTCCTCCTCCTCGAATGGATCGCAGATAGAAAGGAAGAGAGAATAGGGGGGAGATGGGTAGTTTTGCTAGAGAATTGCCTCTCTTTTTCCACTCCGAAACCCCACCTGCGAATGCTGAAACGAGGGTTTAGCCCCGTTGCTGATAATTTCCTGGCAGCAGTACAGTACGGTGGTACCTTGTTTCTCAAACTTAATCAGTTCCGGAGGTCCGTTCCAAAACCAAAGCGTTCCAAAACCAAGGCGCGCTTTCCCATAGAAAGTAATGCAAAACGGATTAATCCGTTCCAGACTTTTAAAAACAGCAATTTACCATGAATTTTACTGTCTAACGAGACCATTGATCCATAAAATGAAAGCAATAATCAATGTGCTGCAGTATAAAATAAATAAGACAGTGTTGTACATGATAAAAATTAAAAATTTTCTTACCTGCACTGATGATAGTCCTTGTTCGGATGGGGGGCTTTTATCCATTTCCGCAGTCACACAATCAGTAGCTGAACTGGGTTCCACACAGTCACAAGAACAAATTAACTGAGAAAGCCTCAAAAACAAAAATGCAAAATAAATAGTAAAAACAAAAGTGCCAAACTTAATCTGTTCTGGAAGTCCGTTTGACTTCCAAAATGTTTGAAAACCAAGACGCAGCTTCTGATTGGTTCAGGCGCCCCTAAAACAGTAGCCGACAACCGCATCAGACTTTCAGCTTCTGAAAAACATTTGAAAACCAGAACACTTCCGAGTTTTCAGCGTTTGAGAATGAAGGTACCACTGTACTGAAGAAAATGCCTGACCATTTTATCACGGCATAAGGTTCTTGTGGACTAATGAAATCTGGCCAGCCCAACGGTTCCCAGGCTGGTCTAGGTGCTGCCAAGTAATCTGCGAATTTCATTCAGGGTGGGGTGTTTGTAAAAAAAATTAATACCTGTACAGTTTAAAATCAAACAGCAACCAGCCAGCACATAACTACTGTATTTTTGCCTGAATGTTTAGATACAAAATGTCGTTTCACAGCTTTGTTAAACACACACTCCATCGCTTCACTTCCTATTTGTATAGCAAATGTTGGCTGAAGGTGCGAGACAAGCACTTAAGCAGAAAGTAGAGAAAGCAAGTAGAGACATAGCTGTCAATTTTTCCCTTTTCTCACGAGGAAGCCTATTCAGCATAAGGGAATTATCCTTAAAAAAAAAAGGGAGAACTTGACAGCTATGAGTAGAGAACAGCCTTTATCAAAAGCCAATGTGAGAACAGAGATTATGTGTGACCCTACATTTATATGTGAAATACAAGGTATGGTGAATATATCACCTTCCTGTGTCACTTGCAGCTATTATATATATATATATATATATATATATATATATATATATATATATATATATATGCAATGGAGTGTAATAGAGGCTTTCCAAGCTGGTCATCACAATTAAATTTATGGTCTGTATTGGTAATGCCAGTTTGGACCCAGACCTGGTCATGGTTAGAGTATAGATCCATTAAGTTAGTTTAAAAATAATAATTATTTTTTTATCAGACAGCACAGTCATAACCATGTCCTTAGAAATGAGTTCCATTGAATTCAATTGGACGTACGCACACGTAAGTGAGGTTAGGATTGCAACCTTAGTCTGGATCCAACCTCTTCTGGTGACCCTAATTGTAATGTTTTATTTTGAAATCTTTAAGATAATATTTAAGTTTTCTGTTATGTTGCTTTGACTATATACTCTATATTTGACTTTCTTCATATTGTTTTATTTATGTTTTATTTATTTAATATGCTGTAAGCTGCTTTGAGATTTTTCTTAAAAATATAAAATATAGAAATTTAAAAAATAATAAATAAATTGTGAGCCCCTTCTCTGCCCTTTTGAGAATAAAAACAGCTTACAGCTTAATATATAAAAGCTATTACTTTTAGAAGGAAAGACTATCTCTAATATTTTATTTTTCATTTCATTTTACAGGGTTAAACTTGAACCAAAACAAATACATAACAGCAATGGCATGGGATGAACTTTTTGCAAATTGAGACAAGAATACCACCACATTTAATCAAGAGTACTTTATATCAGTCACTCCTGTGAACTGGTTAAAGTTTCTAAAGTTTTTGTTAATTTGATGCCAGACTTCTGTTGAGTGATAATCAGACAACAGCCACCAGGCTGAAACCAATGGGATTAAAATAATAATAATTATTGATTCTACTCTTTACTTGCATGAATGATAGTTTCTGTGATTGACAGCAGAAAAGAAATAAACTCTATAGAAATGTAGGTTTTGTCTTTGGTCTTTTGCTTTTGTTGCTATATTTCATGTGCCTTATTACTAGCTCTGCAGGCTCTTAAGCATTTTATTTTGAAAAAAATTATTAAAGCAGCCTGGTAAAACTGAAGTGGAACTGGTTCCACTTTCCCAAAGAAGCTCCGAGGATCTCAAAGAGTGGTCTTCTTTGTGGTATGGTAAACCTCTTTCGATACTGAGGGGAGTTTTACAAGAAATTTGTGATGTGTCTTGGAGAGTTTCTTGTTCAAGGGGGCGGTTTAAACAGCAAAGGATGCCCAAGCCCATGTAAACTGTGAACACTTAAAAGTAGCTCTCATTGGATCTTCTTGATCATTAAATTTCTGCCCCATCCTTTGGCCTTCAAAAAGACATCTTGAAAAGCAACTTTATACAGCAGGAAGTAACAGAAAGGAAGCCTTGCTCTTATCCATAAAGCTCTGTGGTTGCCCAAGTTTTACAAGCATGCAGAGTGCGATTGTGTAAACTGTGGTACATTCTGCCTTTATCCCCCTTCAACCTTCCTGGTGATGTTATCCTGCCTTTTCCTACTATGAAACTCCCCACCCCCTCTGAAGTATGAAAGGGGTCAGGTGACTCTAACCCTCCACACAACAGCTGCTTTCCCATTACCAACTGTTCAGATTTCCTAGCTCCTGCTCAGGGTCTCCCTCCCCTGTGTGCTACCAATCTATGTTGCTTGATACATGCTGCAGACTTGCGGTCCCCAAGGAGTGATGGAGTGATGGAAATGAGGGAGAGCATGCATGGCAGAACTGCACAGATTTACAGTGCTCACAGGGTTTCCATTAAAATCCTTGACAACTTGTAATTGATGAGAGAGCCCTCCTGCTTCGCTAATAGCCCAGACCCTACTCCCATGATGCTGCCTTTGGAAGGAAAGACGGAAAATAGGCTGGGCTAGACTGCTAGCAAAGTGTTAGAAATCTGGCCTGGCTTTCCAAGCCAATTGAATGTTTGCAAGCCACATTCTTTAATTGAGAAGAGGCTTTGCATTTCATCATGCAGTCTCCTCCTTTTGGAACAAGAAATCTACAAGTCCATTGATGAAATAATGCGCAGGTTGATACAGAGTTCTTGCAAAGCAGAGCTCTCTCCACAGATTTGTCCCAGTCTAGTGAACCCAACTTTTTAAATTTTCCCCACAGTTTAAGGTTACCTGATTTTTTTTCCAATGAATTCAGGGACACTTTTCAACTTCCTACTAAATAGAGTAGATGGATTTTGTCAGGGGACTGATTTGTAAATCCGGAGACTGTCCCCGGGAAACAGGGACGTCTGGTAATCTTACCATAGTTCTCTGATTCATGCTCTGATATCTGTGGTATAAAACTAGAATTCTGACAGTGTGCTGCAACACTGGAAAATAATTGAAAACTGTTTAATTGGTCTCCAACAATCCAAATGCCATACAGTCACAGAGTACAGATACAGTCTATTGGATCCTTAGAGACCTATAAAAGAACAAGCTCTTGTTTATGAGGTGTCCCTTATAACTTTCTATTAGAATTTTTATCTAATAATACATTAGTATTGTGCTGATAAAGAACATAATTATTCAGGGGGCAGAAATAACTAGTGTACCTAATTAGCAATCTTATTATTTTCCCTTTCTCTCACACTTTTCCTAACACCCAGTTACAGCCTAACATACACAACTTGCGTACTAAATACAGAGTATTTGCGACAAATGAAAGTTAGCAGCTGAAAATTTATTGCCTGGTGTCTGAAACATTTATTGAAAACAGACATGTACTATGGCCTGGGGATAAATGTCAAAATCAAGCTTCATGTCTTATCATTTCTGTCATTTATTAGTATATCTGAAGAACCAACAAGTACAGTACCCTTGTTAAATGTCCCCATTTTTGCCCTCTTTCCCTTCAAGTATAAATGCAGCTAAATGTTTGAAAAGCAGTTCCTTTCTTTATAATTCTGAACATTTCCCAGCTTGACTATTCCTGGTAAATGCTAACATTCAGTCATCAGTAAATTTGCCAGTGGATAGTCAAGTTGGGAAATGTCCACAATTCTTTAAAAACAAAACAAAACACTGCCAAAGCCTCCTGTTTAATCATACACAGGTGACAAGAGGTAAGGTAAAAGGTAAGGAACCTCTGGGCGGTTAAGTCCAGTCAAAGGCGGCTATGGGGTTGCTGCGCTCATCTCACTTTAATGGAACACTGTAATGTCTTTTACCTTCCCGCCGCAGTGGTGCCTATTTATCTATTGGTGTGCTTTCGAACTGCTAGCTTGGCAGAAGCTGGGACAGAGCAATGGGAGCTCACCCCATTGCGGGGATTCGAACCACTGACCTTCTAATTTGCAAACCCAAAGGGCTCAGTGGTTTAGACCACAGTGCCACCCGTGAACCACCAACTAGAGGACATGCTCCACAGCAACAGCAAGCGCACTCAGGAGCGATTGTGTAGATGGTTCTATGCATGTTACCATTCCAAATTGACAAGAGTCTCGACAGGAGCACCAGCCATGTTAACTGGAAAATTCCCCAGAACATTCAGGAATTCATTCAGATTCCCCAGGACACTCAGGAAGCCTCTAGGGGCAGAGGAACTCAATAGGTCCCTGCAGCATGAAGTAGTCCAAACCTCACCAGGGGATGTTCCACCTGTGAAAAAGGAGCCCCCTCCCCCAATCAACAGATTATTAGCAATCTGCCCTCTGGAAAAGACCAGTTCAAGGGCATATCCATATGTGTTGGGATAGTGATGTATTAAGAGAGCCCATGGTTGTTACAGAGGCCACGACGTCCTGAGCTGGCTGTATAGGCACACATCTCACATTTGGGGCATCACAGGACACCATAGGCTTGTTCTAAATCATTTAATATTAATTAAGTTTATTATATTTACATGCCACTTCACATACCCAGAGGCATCCCATACAACTTACAATAATAAAACACAAAATAATTAATACATGTTTTCTTTTTTAAATAAACTGTAAAATATTATAAAATGTGTTCGCTCCAAAGAAAGAAATATAGGCCTCTAAACCTGCACAATATATCCACTCTCTCTGCATAAACAGGTATCTTTGAGAAAGAAGCTTAAGCTGCCATCCTAAACATACTTCCAAAGAAATAAGTCCTATTGAATTCCCAGGTAGAAACACATGTAATAACATAGCTGCCAAGTTTTCCCTTTTCTCGCGAGGAAGCCTATTCAGCATAAGGGAAAATCCCTGTAAAAAAGGGATAACTTGGCAGCTATGTGTAATAATAATAATAATAATAATAATAATAATAATAATAATAATAATAATATATTATTTATACCCCGCCCATCTGGCTGGGTTTCCCCAGCCACTCTGGGCGGCTTCCAACAGAAAAATAAAACACAGTGATCTATTAAACATTAAAAAAAACATGGAGCTCAATATGACCGCAATTTTAAAAAGACAATACTATTTCAATTTACTTTTAATTATCAGTTTTTATTCATCCTGCTACACCATGTTTTCCACCAGAACAGGATGGGGGAAATTATACACAAAGGGAAAAGACTGTATTCTAAATACAGGGTGCATGTTTGTTATCAGCCATATTTTGCCTGTCATTTCAAGAGATATGGGGATGCCAACCAATCAAGCCAGAGCTTTGTGGGTCTTAAGAAGCTCTGCTTTTCAGATGATGAAAAACTGCCAATGGTATTTTCACCTTATTAAAGAAAAGAAAAACGCCTGTCGCCATGCCAAAAGGCTTTGCAATGAATTCAAATAACCATAGCAAAACTGGATTTGCTGATATGGACTAAAAGCTATTTGCAACACAAGCAGCAGCAAAACTCACTCCGTGACTTGTACAGCCAGAAGGCTGAACCAGTCCTATTAGCTGGCCAGGAACTGGTTACATCAAAACTTCCTGCATCAGAGAAGCTACGCTGCAAAACTTCCAGCATGACTGCTGCCAACAAGACAGAGTTGACAGTTCCACACCACACCACACCCCCTAGAGTTGAGCCAATGAAACAACAGCCAACCAAGTATAAAAAGGAAGGCGATCCTTCCCCATGCTACACATTGCCTGCGTCTGGAGAAGAACGGCAGTGGTGTTTCACCATGGGACTTTTACTCAGCCGGATTCAGAGTGCTTTGCAGAGTTTCTATGGGACGGAGGCTCGCATTCTCCTGCTGGGCCTGGATGCAGCTGGCAAAACAACCCTCCTCTATAAGCTGAAGTTGAACGAAACCGTAACGACCATTCCCACCATCGGCTTCAATGTGGAAACGATTCAGCCCATCAACAACGTCTCTTTCACCATGTGGGATGTGGGTGGTCAAGACCGGATCAGAGTCCTGTGGAGGCATTACCATCCCAACACAGATGGGCTGGTCTTTGTGGTGGACAGTGCAGATTGCACTCGCTTTGAGGAGGCCAAGTCCGAGTTGGAAGCCCTGCTGGAGACCAAGGACTTGCAAGACGTGCCCGTAGTGCTGCTGGCCAACAAGCAAGACTTGCCTGGAGCTTGCCCCCCACTAGAAGTGGCCGAAAAAATGGGGCTGAGGAAACTGCAAGGGCACCGGTGGCATGTGCAGGGCTGCTGTGCCGTGAATGGAGATGGAATCCCCAAGGCCATGTGGAAGCTGTCCGAGATGGTCAAGGTGCATCGCAAAGCTCAGGGTAGATAATCTCAACCCCAGAGTCATCCGTGACTGGACTTAACGGTCAGGGGTCCCTTTATCTTTTTACAAAAATGTTGCATGGAGGACACAAGACATCCTACTAATCAGTTGCTTCTTCTGGCCTTGAGACGCCCTTGAGATGCCTTCATCTGCACAAGGTCTATATGGGACTGTCCTGCTTATCCACTGCTGCCATGGGATTTGGGAGAAGGTGCGCATGCCTTAGTGTGCTTCTTGGACACAGAACATGGCATATTCGCAGGACTTCTGTGATCCATTGTTTGGAACAATAAAAGCATTGTCTTAATTCAGAATGTTCCTTATGGGCCAAAATTTTGCTTTTACTTTTGTTCAACACATCATTAACCAAAATGAAAATTCCTGGACTTTAAAACTTGAATAATCAGCCCTATCACTATAATCTCTGGATCCTAGGTTATTTGAGTGCTTCTGTAATGTAAAGTTGACCATTTTCCATTCTACTTCTGCACTATAGCTCATATGATTTCTCTCTTCTTTCTTGATTTAGGATCGTATTTTGCCACTTCTGAATTTTTAAAAATGTTTTATTACTGTTATGTTAAACCTTTTTAATTTAATGTAAAGAAATCACTCCTTCATTATTATATATCTTCAATAATAATTTATTAAAGACATATTAAAATCTCTTCGCATTTTCTTTATCTCCAGAGTCTGGCTTAAAACATGGTCTTTAAAATATATTAGAGCTGTCAGCGGTTCAAGAAATGGGGTTCATAGACAGCATATTGGAAACCAGATTTGAGGTGTTTATGGTGAAAGCTGCTAATTCATGGGTTGTATGTATCCGATGCTAGTTGGATTATGACTCTAGCTTAGTTATGTCTAATAACTCCCGTGGGTCTACTCAGGGAAGGAATAGCATTGGATACAACCCGTAATCTCCATTTCGCTCTGATGCCCTGAGTGTGAATATAGCCATGCTACTGTATCTGCTCAACACATTTAGCTCCTTCAGTGTTTGTGTACATCTCCTTCTACTTGATACCCTCATATGGCTTAGTTGTAAGAACCTGGGCTGGCACAGTGAGGTGGTGGTTCCCATTCCCTTTCCTATTGTCCTTTCACCGAAGAGACTTGATCTTTATTCTCATTGTAGTACATTGACCTGTGCTCCATGGGGCAGTGGCGCTCTTTTTCTTTGTCACTGCTGTGTATATTGCTTTAAGCTGCCGAGCTGCTGTATATTTGAAAATCAATATATGCTTCTTCTTTTTTTAATGAGCAGATGCAGGGCATTTTGGGGGAAGGAGTGGCAGCGAGGTGTTAGGAGGACAGAGCTGTGCTTGGAGGGCACTGGGAGACGTTGCCTCATTTGTACTATTTCAATAAGATTGAAGAGCCAGAGTTGTCATGGGCATACCTGTACATGGGACTGGAGGGAGGGAGGGGAGGGCACCCTCTTGTCCTTCTCCACAGGAAACAAAACTTCTTGGGACAGCTTCTTGCAGAACAGATTGTACATAAATCACACACTGGTATGTGTCTGAATACCAATTACTGGGAATCACTGGGGGTGGGAGAGCGTGTGTGTGTTGTTGTGCTCAGGTTGTTGTTGTTGTTGTTGTTGTTGTTGTTGTTATTTAAATTTGTACACCGCCCTATACCCGCAAGTGGTTCACAGATTCTGCTTGTGGTTGCCACATAGTCATCTGGTTGGCCACTATGTAAAGGTAAAGGTAAAAGACCCCTGGGCGGTTAAGTTCAGTCAATGGCGACTATGGGGTTGCGGCGCTCATCTCGCTTTCAGGCTGAGGGAGCCAGCATTTGTCCACAGACAACTTTCTGGGTCATGTGGCCAGCACGGCTTCTGGCACAACAGAACACTGTGATAGAATCATAGAGTTGGAAGAGACCACGAGGGCCATCCAGTCCAACCCCCTAGAGCGTACGGAAATGCTGTTTACCTTCCCACCGCAGTGGTGCCTACTTATCTACTTGCACTGGCATGCTTTCGAACTGCTAGGTTGGGAGGAGCTGAGACAAAGCAACGGGAGCTCACCCCGTCACAGGGATTCAAACCACCGACCTTCCGATTGGCAAGCCCAAGAGACGCAGTGGTTTAGACCACAGCACCACCCATTATGAGAACAGAATGTGGGACTAGATGGGCCTTTGGTCTGATCCAGTAGGGCTCTTCTTGTGTTCAATTGTTTGTGTTCTCTCCCTCTTTCTTCCAATTACATATTCTAATCAATGGAATCAAAGGGAAAGAGTTAGCGCAGAACCAAATTCCCAGTTGGGGCTGCTTTGAAATACAAGATGACAAAAACTGAAGTCCACTTATTTAATATTAAACTGCAGGAGGCCAACCAATACAACTCTACATTTTCAACATTGGAAGAGGTGTCAACATACCATACTTTAAAAAAGCAATCATCAAAAGTAGTTGATGCTTTTATGCATTTTGCCATTCCAAAGTGACAAGAGGCTCAACAGGAGCGCAAGTCATGTTAATTGAAAAATTCCCCTGAGCATTCAGGAATCCATTAGATTCCATAAACCCCCAGGGGCAGAGGAACACAATAGGTCCCTGCAGCTTGAAGCAATCCAAACCTCACCAGGGAATGTTTCATTCATGAAAAATGAGCCCCCTCCCCCACCCAACAGAATATTAGCAATCGGCTTTGTGGCAAAGACCAGTTCAAGCACATATCCATATGTGTAGGGATAGTGATGTACTAAGAGAGCCACATGGTTGTTACAGAGGCCACAAAGTCTTGAGCTGCCTATATAAAAGGTAAAGGTAAAGGGGCTCCTGACCATCAGGTCCAGTCGTGTCTGACTCTGGGGTTGCGGTGCTCATCTCGCTCTATAGGCCTAGGGAGCCGGCGTTTGTCCGCAGACAGCTTCCGGGTCATGTGGCCAGCATGACAAAGCTGCTTCTGGCGAACCAGAGCAGCGCATGGAAACGCCGTTTACCTTCCCACTGGAGCGGTCCCTATTTATCTACTTGCACTTTGATGTGCTTTCAAACTGCTAGGTTGGCAGGAGCTGGGACCGAGCAACAGGAGCTCACCCCGTTGCAGGGATTCAAACCGCCGACCTTCTGATCAGCAAGCCCTAGACTCTGTGGTTTAACCCACAGCGCCACCTGGGTCCCTGCCTATATAACTGCCTATATAGGCACACATAAATTATACAAAAAAGGAAAAGACTGTATTCTAAATGCATTCTGCATTTTGCCTGTCGTTTCAAGAGATATGGGGATGCCAACCAATCAAGCCAGAACTTTGTGGGTCTTAAGAAGCTCTGCTTTTCAGATGATGAAAAATTGCCTATGGTGTTTTTGACATTATTAAAGAAAAGAAAAACACCTGTCGCCATGCCAAAAGGCTCTGCAATGAATTCAAATAACCCCATAGCAAAACTGGATTTGCTGATATGGACTAAAAGCTACTTGCAACACAAGCAGCAGCAAAACTCACCCCATGATTTGTACAGCCAGGATGCTGAACCAGTCCTATTAGCTGGCCAAGTGCTGGTTACATCAAAACTTCCTGCATCAGAGAAGCTACTCTGCAAAACTTCCAGCATGACTGCTGCCAACAAGACAGAGTTGACAGTTCCACACCACACCACACCCCCTAGAGTTGAGCCAATGAAACAACAGCCAACCAAGTATAAAAAGGAAGGCGATCCTTCCCCATGCTACACATTGCCTGCGTCTGGAGAAGAACGGCAGTGGTGTTTCACCATGGGACTTTTACTCAGCCGGATTCAGAGTGCTTTGCAGAGTTTCTATGGGACGGAGGCTCGCATTCTCCTCCTGGGCTTGGATGCAGCTGGCAAAACAACCCTCCTCTATAAGCTGAAGTTGAACGAAACTGTAACGACCATTCCCACAATCGGCTTCAATGTGGAAATGATTCAGCCCATCAACAACGTCTCTTTCATCATGTGGGATGTGGGTGGTCAAGACCGGATCAAAGTCCTGTGGAGGCATTACCATCCCAACACAGATGGGCTGGTCTTTGTGGTGGACAGTGCAGATTGCACTCGCTTTGAGGAGGCCAAGTCCGAGTTGGAAGCCATGCTGGAGGTCAAGGACTTGCAAGACGTGCCCGTAGTGCTGCTGGCCAACAAGCAAGACTTGCCCGGAGCGTGGCCCCCACTAGAAGTGGCCGAAAAAATGGGGGTGGGGAAACTGCGAGGGCACCAGTGGCATGTGCAGGGCTGCTGTGCCGTGAACAGAGATGGAATCCCCGAGGCCATGTGGAAGCTCTCCGAGATGGTCAAGGTGCATCGCAAAGCCCAGGGTAAATAATCTCAACCCCAGAGTTATCTGTGACTGGACTTAACGGTCAGGGGTCCCTTTAGCTTTTTAAAAAGACCCCCATGTTGCATGGAGGACACAAGACATCCTGCTAATCAGTTGCTTCTTCTGGCCTTGAGATGCCCTTGAGAAGCCTTCATCTGCACAAGGTCTATGTGGGAATCTATCCTGCTTATCCACTGCTGCCATGGGATTTGGGAGAAGGTGCGCATGCCTTAGTGTGCTTCTTGGACACGGAACATGGCATACTATTGGACTATTCACAGGACTTTTGTGATCCACTGTGTGGACCGATAAAGGCATTGTCTTAATTCAGAATGTTTCTTGTGGGCCAACATTGCTGCTTTTACTTTTGTTCAACACACCATTAACCAAAACAGAAATTCCTGGAATTCAAAACCTGAAGAATCATCTCTGGATCCTAGGCTATTTGAGTGCTTCTGTAATGTAAAGTTGATCATTTTCCATTCTACTTCTGCACTATATCTCATCTGGTTTCTCTCTTCTTTAATGATTTAGGATTGTATTTTGCCACTTCTGATTTTTCAAAATATTCTATTACTGTTATGTCAAACCATTTTAATTAAATTGAAAAGAAATCTGTTTTCTAAAATAAAAAAATATTATTTTTAAAAAGACATATTAAAATAATCTGGGCTGGCACAAAGTGAGGTGGCAGCTCCCATTCCCTTTCCTATTGCCCTTTCACAGAAGAGACTTGATCTTTATTCTCATTGTAGTACATTGACCTGTGCTCCATGGGGCAGTGGCGCTCTTTTTCTTCGTCACTGCTGTGTTTATTGCTTTAAGCTGCCAAGCTGCTGTATATTTGAAAATCAATATATGCTGCTTCTTTTTCTAATGAGCAGATGCAGGGCATTTTGGGGGAAGGAGTGGCAGCGAGGTGTTAGGAGGACAGAGCTGTGCTTGGAGGGGCACTGGGAGACGTTGCCTCATTTGTACTATTTAAATAAGATTGAAGAGCCAGAGTGGTCATGGGCATACCTGTACATGGGACTGGAGGGAGGGGGGGGGGCACCCTCTTGTCCTTCTCCACAGGAAACAAAACTTCTTGGGACAGCTTCTTGCAGAACAGATTGTACCTAAATCACACTCTGGTATGTGTCTGAATACCAATTGCTGGGAATCACTGGGGGTGGGAGAGAGTGTGTTGTTGTGCTCAGGTTGTTGTTGTTGTTGTTATTGTTATTTAAATTTGTACACCGCCCTATACCCGCAAGTGGTTCACAGATTTTGCTTGTGGTTGTCACAGAATGTGGGACTAGATGGGCCTTTGGTTTGATCCCATAGGGCTCTTCTTGTGATTGTTTGTCTTCTCTGTCTCTCTCTCTCTCCCCCCCCCCCAAATTTACATATTATAACCACTGGAATCAAAGGGAAAGAGTGCAGAATGAAGTTCCCAGATGGCTACTTTGAAATATAAGATGAGAAAAACTGAAGTCCACTTACGGTATTTAATATTACACTGCAGGAGGCCAACCAATACAACTTTACAATTTTCAGCATTGGAAGAGGTGTTAACATACCGTGCTTTTAAAAAGCAATAATCAAAAGTAGTTGAAAGCAGAACGCTATTAAAACACAAAATGGATTTCCCCCAACAACATTAGAGGTCTATCAGTAATCAATACACAGTAGGCAATTAACCATGTTACAGCTTTTGGTCTTGCATAGAACACATCAACATCAAAATTAAAAAGATTCTTTTGAACAAGTATTCTACATATGTATTCAGTTCTAATCAGCAGGAATATAAGTTGAAGGTGGCTTGTTTAAAAAAGCAGAGAACCCAACTTTGCATCGAGCCTTGCAAATTCCCAAACAGCAATGAAATCATGAAGATTCTCTTCTATTAAAAGGTGGGGTTTTGTTTTGTTTTTAATATGTTGTCACTTTGATTCCTGAGTTACCATTTAGAGGCGGTAGATAAATAAGAGGATTAAAAAAGAAATTCTTAGAACAGAACCATTTCAAGGCCCCGAGCCTTACATTCCACGGGCGCCGCTAAAGAGACAGGAGGCTTTCAAAGGAGCCTGGAAAGTAGCCATTGCCTCACAGTCTGGGGCAGGGCAAATCAACCCAAAACAAGTGAATGTGGAAGAGACAAAGTAGCCTACGTATCACATATTCTGAATTAGGAGAGTTTCATCTCCTAATGTTTACCTGAGGGCTGTTCTGGTGCCCACGGGTTCTTTATACCTGCTATAAGGACATGCTCAGACTTCAGTCAGATTTGTTGGGCGGGCTTAGAGCCATGTGTGGCACCAGAGTCTTTGGGACTGCCCTTCGAGGACTATTTACTTGGAAGTAAAGCTCACTGAAATCAGTGGGGCTCATTTCTGAGTAAATGTGTTTTTGACAGCAGGGCCGGCTCTAGGTAGACCCCCGATGGTGCGGTGCACCAGGGCGCTGGGCTGGAAGGCAGGGCGCCGCGCGGCAAAGCCGCGCGGAAACCATGCTGCGCCCTGCGAGGGTGGGGGCGCCGGAGCGATCTTCGCCCCTCAGCGCCAGGGCGTGCGACCTGATTGAGACTGCCCTGTTTGACAGCAGTCTTGCCGCAAAAATGTGAATGATTTAGGATAAGTCCTAAACATAAAACATATCACACAGAGCTTGCCACTACAGAATCCACTAGGCCTCGTGGGCCTACTTCTATCCCGGTATTTTCCGCCCCCCTCATGCCACCACTGTTTTGAACAGAGTTTACCTCAGCTGACCTGTGTAAGATGTGCTGTTCTTAACTGCTCCCATTCATTTCAGTGGGACTGCACAGAAAACAGCTTTCTGGTGAGTTCTGCCTATAGCGTAATGGTCAGCAACAGGAGAACACGCCCCCCCGCCCCAATCCAGCATGGTGAATCTGATTCCGTTCAGGGATGCCAAGCTACCACTCTTTCCCCAGCTGCCTGCCTGGAAGCGAAAGATGCCTGGAGAAAGTAATCCTGTGGCTACTAAACTTGCTGGCATGGTCACTTTGGGGGATGGCATGAGGAGTTATGAAATTATGGCCTACCAGCCAACCCTCTTTCACTTCTCAAAATGCTTCCACTCCTTGGAAAGCTAGCTGTTGACCAGAGCAACAGCATCTGCGAAGTGGCTTTTTGATGGGGCGAGACATTTTGACTTAGGCATTCTGGACACTAGTATTTTAGTTGAAACCAAGTTTGAGCTCTCTGCTTTCCCACCCTTAATGCCACCATTCAGAAGCACTTCACCCAACATGTGATGCAATGCTGACGAGCACATAAACTTTCTTCTCTTCTTATCTTTGTCCAAAACAGCTTGAAGGCAGGTGAGGCTGCTACTACACTTGTGGGGTGTTTCACAATTATCTACTTCCTTTACCGAGAACAGGACACAAAGCAAGCGAAGGTGGAATTTCTATAGTTTAGACAGCTAGACAAACTATTGTTAACGAACCAAATCTCTTCTGCTGTAGGGGTTTCTGTCAGTTGCAAATGTATGGGAAGAAAATCACCATTCATTTTAATAAAATGCTCATCCCTTTGAAATAACTTGTAACGAGCTTTCATCTGTTGAAAGATGTACTTAGTCAAGAAATATGTGTCCTTTTCCGCAGCAGAAGCATAGTGCATTTAGCATTTGACAGGTGTGCATAACAGACGGAAGGAAATGAACAATGCTTCAGTCCCAACAACAGGTTTTTCCCTGGCATGGCAAGTCTAACAGCAGCACAGAAATCCTTCTGTGCCAGTCTCTGTCATAACATTAAAAGGTGGGGGGAGTGGGGTAAGATAAAGAGGCACTATCCCTTTGTAGCTTATGCAAGCAGACCAACATTTAGTCTAAGCCGTGGCAGTAGACATGGTCGTCATACACTTGCTTATTGGAGTTGTCAAAGCTCTCGTCGCAGTACGGACACTCCAGAAGGTGGCTTCGCACATGATCTGAATACTGCTGCTCCCCGATGTCATTAGGGAAGACTTCGTTGCACATGGGACATTTTCTCACGGAGACCTAAATGGAGGCGAGAATGAGAACGTGGAAGCATAGGAGATTATCTGCTGCAAAAATGCAACTGAGCACCTGAGGCTGGCCAGGGCAGGGCAGGGCAGGGCAATGAGGGCAAGGGCGATAGAACTTAAGGGCCTGGAAGCACCACCTTATTTGCTGCCCATCCTTCTTATGGGTATTTCCTGCCAGACAGTGGACAGATATATATTTTTTAAACCTGATAGGGTAGGGTGCGGGGGAACTGAAAAAGTGTTAAGAATGAGCACCCATCTGTAATCGTTCTATTAGGGTTGTAAAGCCTCGGGCTCTTACTGAAGTTTCAGAAGTTTAACCTCCCTCCTTAGGATCACCTAAAAAAGGAGTTAAAAGGGTGAGGAAGAGAAGCCAGTCCATTTCCCTGCAGATGACCCACTCCCAGCTTTCTCTGCCCTTCTCAAGCTTTCCAACACTTTCTTCCAGGCATCACACCTCTATTATTCTAAAGAAAGGGCAACATAGAGGTGGATGGGCGTCGGATATAATTTTGAAAATGGACAGGCGGGAAAAGCTATAGGTCTAAACTGTAGATCAAACATAACTAGCAGCCTAAGATATTTTAAAGCAACCCCATGTCTGATTCCATGCTGTCGCTGTATGGCTTCCTCACTAAATTCTGAACCTTGGGCTTAAGGCACCCTAAATACCATGCTAAAGGACAGTAACGTGGTGTTCACTTTGTTATGTATGCATGACAGCAATCACCACGTGTTCTTCCCCTTGTTTAATCCCTGCCTCCAATTCCTTCCCCTTCCTCTGTTGTCTCCCATTGTGTAATTTATAGACTTTAAGCTCCTTGGGGCAGGGACTTGTCCTCTTAAGATTCCTTAAACAAAGGCCATATATATGGGTGGTGGCACAGTAAGCAAAAATAATGGGGAACGAATGAAACAGAACAGGAAAGGCTCAGTCTTCCAGGGCTCCCACATTCACACCAAGTCCCCCCCAGTAAAAACAAACAAATAAGGATCTCATGAAACACACACACAAAACACTTACCAACTCTGTCTCAGGAATTGCTGGGTTTACTGCAAAACAGATGACACATCTTAGCCATAACAAGAAAATGCAATGCTCTTACATGAACCGATCTATCGCAAAAGCAACAAAGAGACTGAGTGGTGATGGCAACACTGGCAGCTTTTGAGTAGACGTATATAGAAATATACTGTAAGCGAACGTGTTGGGAGTGGTTTATAGGACTTCATAGCCAGCACTGCAACTGTCCCATCAAATCATATCTAACCTGACACACTGAGTTGGGCATGCAGTAGATTTGGATTTTCTGCTCAAGGGAAGGTGATGCTGATCTGTGAACAGGGGAACCATTGTTGTAAATGAAAAGGAAACTGGTTAGAGCAGGCATCCCCAAACTGCGGCCCTCAAGATGTTTTGGCCTACAACTCCCCTGATCCCTACCTAACAGGACCAGTGGTCGGGGAAGATGGGAATTGTAGTCCAAAACATCTGGAGGGCCGAAGTTTGGGGGTGCCTGGGTTAGAGTGTAAACAGCAGAAGATTTCAGGCTGCAACCCATATAGGGCCCACACTGCAGCTGTGATGATAGTGATGCAGTCAGATTTCTCTGCCACCATCGCTTAGTGTCACCCCGTGAAAAGCTCGATTCAAAGTGCTTGAAAGCCCTAAATCAGGCATAGGCAACCTTGGCTCTCCAGATGTTTTGGAACTACAACTCCCATGATCCCTGACCAGTGGCCTGCTGCCAAGAGAGAGACCAGATGGAGCCTCACTTTACTAAGTAGACTCCAGATGTATATATCTGTAACTTTTCTACGTAAGCCTGCCTTTCTGAGATTACGCTGTTAACTCAGGATGTCATGTGAGTAAATTCTATCTTATTTTAATACTATTGTGTCGTGTATTTCTTTTAAGAGGGACAAAGGGGATTTGCCAGGAAGTATAATATTGAAGTATAATATTGTTGCAGAGGTTCTAACAGACCTAACGCTCACGCTTTGCTGCGCACAGAAGGGGAATGTCACACTGCTGATGTTGGAAGCTTGCTAACACAAGCTTGGATAGGATCTATCTAATAATATATCCTAATCCACATCCCTAACATTCCCACACACAGAAGTGAAAACTGTGGAGTTGAGGGAAGAGTTGGCTCTGAGGAGCAAAAGTTAAAAAGCAATCAATCAATCAATCAATCAAACAAACAAACAAACACATTGTCCTTGGCTGAAGGACAGACTAATAAGTTGAATTCAGAGAGATGGGTGGAAACAGAGAAATGTGTTCATGTAGATCAAGGTTTCCCAAACTTGGGTCTTCTGCTGTTTTTGGACTACAACTCCCATCATCCCTAGCTAGCAGGACAACCAGTGGTCAGGGATCATGGGAATTGTAGCCTGAAAACAGCTGGCGGCCCAAGTTCGGGAAACCCTATTGTAGATCATAACAGCACTAGAAGAGCCCCGCTGGATCAGGCCAATGGCCCTTTTGCTCCAGCATCCTGTGCTCAAAGGGCCAACAAGATGCCTGTGGGAAACTCTCAAGTGAAGGAGAGCTCTCTCCTCCTGTGGTTCCCAGCAGGTGGAATTCAGAAGTATACAGCCTCCGAGTGTGGAGGCAGAGCAGTTCGATCATATTTGAGATCAAGGAGGAAACAGCAGAAAGGCAGACAGCAAATATAGTAAGAACCGGTGGTGGGGGGGAGAGGATTGGAAGCATCAGCAGGGGGAAATGATAAAACAAGAGGGCAAGAAGACCAAAACAGATTAAACATACGCATCTGAATGCAATGAAAAGAAGAAGCTGCCTTGTACCAAGTCAGATCATGGGTCCATCTAGGTTAGTATTGTTTATCCTGACCTCCAGAGTTTTCAGACTGGAGTCTCCCTGACCTACTGGAGATACCAGGGATTGAATCTGGGGCTTTCTGCATGCTAACATCAAGACATAAATGCATGTCCCCCTTGCCTCCAGTTGGACTCTTCTAAGTGGATGCTCTAATGCACTCACCAGTATAGGGATTTCCATACACCAGGACTGAGTTTTCTGGTGACTGGGTTAGGACCCCAGGTGGATGATCCAGAATTTCAGGAAGGTGCACCATCAGTTCCTCATTCTCCCGCTTTAATCTCTGCAACGAAACAAATGGTAGGATGAGAAGCCAGGATCACCTGAAGTTACAGTTTGCAAGCAGCTTGAAGCAGTTCCTCAAATCTGAAATGCAGAAAGCCGTGGCTAAGAGTGGGGTCCAGATGTTCCTGGACTACAACTCCCATCAGCCCCAGCCAGCATGGCCAATATCAGGACTGATAGGATTTACAGTCCACCAGCATCTGAACATCCACAGGTTTTCTTCACGCTTGCACTAAAGGAAACCTGTTTCTTTCCTATTCCCCCTGCTTTTGTGTTATAATGCCAGACAATTAGTACCAATTCAGGGGAAGGGGATTGGCAATAATACTTTTGACTGGACAATGCCATTTTTGGTGTTTCAGAAGAAGTGGGAGGCAGGGTGGGAGTTAGGAACCCGTTGTTAATCCTGTGGTAGGGTTCAGGGAGAAAGGAATGCTCTCGGGCAGGGTGTGCAACAGCTTTGCTGTATTTTTATCATTGCTAATTTACTGATTGCTTCTCTTGTCATTCAGGGTCCTTCAAAGCAGCTTCACAAATAAGGCCACAAAAAGTTATAAGCCCATATACTCTCTTTATTGCCCCACTTGCTCAGCCATACTTATATTTGTCCTTTGGAACACACAGATAGTTTCAAAGAACCAAGAACATTCCAGTTTTTGAAAGCTTCCTTGCTTTGGTTTGGTTGCCTGGAAACACTGCTTGCTTGCTTTACATTTCCAGAGGAGTAAACCTGCTAGTATCTTACAGCAAACACAGCACAGAGACATAAAGTTGCCTGGACTACAGCATACGACATGTGATGGAGTGGATTGCAGCCCATGGAGGCTTATGCTATAATAAAATTGTTAAGTCTTTAAGGTGCTGCACACTTTGTTGTTGTTTTGATTTGCCACAGGAAACCAGGTGAGCAGTTTCTTACAAGCTTGTTTCCATAAATCATTATTTATTATTACTAATGTTATTTATTCAATTTATATACTACCCTTTATCAGAAGATCCCAGGGCAGTGTGCAACATTAAGAACATATTTTACGGAGCATAATAATAAAAACATAATAGAGAACATAATAATAAAATAATCATAATAACAGCCCCCCCACACACATTTAATGCGGGTGGCACTGTGGATTAAACCACAGAGCCTAGGGCTTGCCAATCAGAAGGTTGGCGGTTTGAATCCCCTTGACGGGGTGAGATTCCGTTGTTCGGTCTCTGCTCCTGCCAACCTAGCAGTTTGAAAGCACACAGTGCAAGTAGATAAATAGGTACCACTCTGGCAGGAAGGTAAACGGTGTTTCTGTGCTCTGCTCCGGTTCGCCAGTAGCGGCTTAGTCATGACCTGGAAGCTGTACGCCAGCTCCCTCGACCAGTAAAGCGAGATGAGTGCCACAACCCCAGAGTCATCTGCGACTGGACCTAGTGGTCAGGGGTCCCTTTACCTTTACCTAGATTTAACAGACCATAGATTATTAATGGCCAAAGGCCTGGGTAAAGAGGAATGGTTTTTTTTCATGGCACCCAAAGACATATAAGGATGGTGCCAGAGGAGCCTTTCTGGGGAGAGCATTCCACAGACAGGAGCCACCACCAAAAAGGACCGTTCTTGTGTTGCTACCCTCCAAAGTTCTTGGGGAGAGGGGACATAGAGAAAGGCCTTAGACAACAAGTGTGGGGTCTGGGTCAGTTTGTATGAAGAGAGGCAGCCCTTAAGGTATTGAGGTCCCGAGCTGTGTAAAGCTTTACAGGTCAACACTAGCACTTTGAACTGGCCCCAGAAACTAACTGGCATTCAGTGCAGTTAGGGATTTGCTTTCCCAGTGGCCTAGTACAAGGATTGCCAATTCTAGATAAGAACCACCTTGCTAGTTCAGACTTGAAGGTTCATCTATTCCGGTAGCCTGTTTCAGACAGCAACCAACCAGATGCATCTGGGGTACACATAAGCAGGGCTTGAAGGCAATAGCCCTCTCCCTGGCTTTTAACCCGATGCTGTGAGACTACAGCTTCTATCGTTGCTTCCCATTGGCAATCCTGGCTGGGGCTGATGAGAGTCCAGCAACAACTGGCTCTCCCTGACTTAAAAGAAAGCACATTTCTTTTCAGAGTGCTGCAGCATTTATGCATTCCTTCAGGGCCGTCTTAAGCATGTCGGGCGCGGAGATCGCTCCGGCGCCCCTTCCCCGCCCCGTTTCTTGCCGCGGCTGGTGGGCGGCCGCGCGGCTCTGCCGCGTGGCGCCCCCCTGCCAGCCCCGCGCCCCGCACCACCCAGCCTACTCCTAGAGCCGGCCCTGCATTCCTTCTCCAACTCCCATTTAACTAAACTTGCACCTTGTTCTCCTTTTCCATTTCGTTCATTTCCTTCTGCAGGATCTGATATGAAAGCGCTTCCTCTTCCAGTTTCTTCTCCAAATTTTGCTGGGTTGGGGGGCGGGTAAAAAAAATAAAGGTGATTTTTATTTGGAAAATGTCACCTATCATTTTCACACCACACTTCCCTGGAGGAGCTCAGGTCTCCCCACTCCCCGACTACCCCCAATATTATTGTTAAAACCACCCTATGAGCTAAGTTAGGCTCAGAGATGGTGACTAGCCCAAGCTCACCCATCAGTTTCATAGCTGATGAGAAATTTAAACCTGGTTCTCATCAGTCTAGGTTGAAAACTCTAACCACTATCCCAAGGTTGGAAACCCTTTTGCATAGCTCAAGGGCCACATCCCCTTCTGGGGAACCGTCCAAGGGCCACATGCCAGGGGTAGGGCACAGTCAGAGGCAAAAGTTGCCAGACTGACACATACAATGTACACATACAGTAGGCTAATTTGCACACACACACACCCGGCCCTCACTCTATCCTCCTTCCAGGCAAGCCAAAGGCATCTTCAACAGTTCAAGGACACATTCCAGTCAGGCAAAAACACTCAAGGAGGGATGGTGGGGTGTGTGTGGCCTGGGAAGGGGGTGTGATCTGGAAAAAGTGTCCCCGGGGGCCAGATAAAGGCTTGGAAAGCTGCATTTGGCCCTCAGATCTCAGGTTCTCCACCTCTGGAATACACTGAAAGTAAGTCTCATGGAAGAGTAGCAGCCTGCATGAAGAATGTCCAGATTAATATTGCAATCCTCTACTGTATTCATTTTCCACACTGAATTCAACAAGACTTGCTTCAGGGTAGACCTGCACAGCATTGTGCCTAAATTCATTGGGCAGGAGGCCCGGCAGCACAGAAGCTACCTGCTGGTTTTAAAGTCTGAACTTCAGAGAGCAAACCACTTCCTGCATGCTCTAAATAGTCCACCTCAAAGTGAGCTGCTTCCTGCTCAAGAAGTCTGAAACTCTCTCAAGACCTTTAATCATTTGCTTAGGCGGATAAAACTGTGCAGATCCACTATGCCTGTGCTCTTTCTTTTACCGTCTCCTAAACCACTGTAACAACAAGGAGGGGGGGGGGGAGAGGCAAGCTTACCTGTCTAAGCAAGGTGGCATTTAATTGATAATTCTCCTCCTTCAGCTGCTCCAGGTGCCTTGCTTTGTCTTGAACTGCCCCTTGCAGGTCTTCCACTTTGTTCTGTTGACTCTGCACTTGGGACTGAGATGGAAGCAGAGGCACACATGACTCCCCAAACGCAGATGACGACAGGAATGCTGGGCTGTCAGGCTTAAACTTAGCCCCATCAAGTTTTGTTAAGATTTCTAGCTTTATATTGTAGGTGAGTTAGGTCTGCTTGTGGCTATCGGCATCTCCAGCAATCATTTGTCTCGTGTGTGTGTGTGTGTGTGTGTGTGTGTGTGTGTGTGTTTTGCCCCTGGGCTTAAGACATACAGTGGTACCTTGGTTCTCAGACGTAATCCGCTCCAGAAGTCCGTTCCAAAACCAAAGCTTTCCAAAAGCAAGGCATGCTTTGCCATAGAAAGTAATGCAAAATGGATTAATCCATTCCAAACTTTTAAAAACAAGCCCTAAACCAGCAATTTAACATGAATTTTACTATGACCGTTGATCCATAAAATGAAGCAATGAACAATGTACTGCAGTCACACAATCAATCAATCAATCAATCAATCAATCAATCAGTAGCTGAACTGGGTTCCACAGAGTCACAAAAACGCAAAATAAATAGCAAAAACAGACAGACCTCAGCGTAACACTCAAAACAGAAGTGTGGCCCTCAAAACGGAGCATGTTCAGCTTCCAGAAAAAGTTTGCAAACCAGAACACTTCCTTCTAGGTTTGCAGTGTTTAGGTTCCAAGTTGTTTGAGTACCAAGGCGTTTGAGAACCAAGGTACCACTGTATTGCTGTCCAGTAGCTCATGAGTATTTCCTGTTGAATTAACCTCAGTCTAATGTTATGGGGGGCTAGTGTAATATTATGTACAGCTTTTCCCCATTGTGTAGGTGTTAGGTGTGCTTCTAATTCTTTGCCCCACTCACCGGTATAACTTATTCGGTTTTAGATCTAACTGCTTAGTGTGTCACATTCTAATGTGCACAAGTACTCCTTGCATTTTCCTGAGAATAAGGTATGTGCCATTTGCAAGTGTGTCTGCTGCACTCAGGGCCAACTCCCATCAACCCAAGCCAGCATGGCCAATGGTTAGGGATGATGCAAGCTGTAGCCCAATAACATCTGGAGGGCCAGAGGTAAACCCACACTCTAATCCAGGCTTCCTCAACCTCGGCCCTCCGGATGTTTTTGGCCTACAACTCCCATGATCCCTAGCTAGCAGGACCAGTGGTCAGGGATGATGGGAATTGTAGTCTCAAAACATCTGAAGGGCCGAGGTTGAGGAAGCCTGCTCTAATCTGAACGAAAACATGGCCTCAGTGTATGAATGAGATCAATTATAAATACTTGAACGTATCTGGCCATCTGATATTAAAGAACCATCTCATTTCCCGTTTTCCAAAGGACAACTGGGTTTTTAAGAAACCTTCTCAACTACCTATGTTCCCTTCCTGCACTATCCAGCAGCTCATAAATGCCAAGGGAACATGCAGGAGTTTCCCACCTGAAGTTGATCCACACAATTCAGGGCATTTCTCAGCTTCTTTTCCAGCTGCTCCTTTTCAGCCAACACCTTTTTGTTCTCTTCTTTGGCTCTGTTTGGGGACAGACACAGTGGATGAATTCTTGCAGTTGCATGCCCAGGCCCCCTAGCTCCCTGCCACAAGATACATCACCTTGATGCCTGCTAAATGCCAACCCACACCTGCGCTCTCAGAATCACCAAAAGGGTCAGTTTGTCCCCCTGCAGGTCCAAAGCTTTCAAGACCCTGCAGAGGTCTTGAAAGCAGTGTCCCTGCTTTGTGACTCATACCTGGCGTTAAAAGAGAGGTTGCACAGCCTGAATTTTGGCCACCCTCCTGTTACTCTCCTTACATGGAAACATGAGATTCTGTGGAGCCTGAATGGCTTCCAGTTGCTTGTTTTGCTATGTCAACTAAAGGAACATCAAACACAGAGAATTCTAATTCTAATTCTAAATAATTCCCTCTATATCTAGCATTCAGGCCTTGGGTGCCATTGCTTCTCTAGCCAAAACAGCCTCTGCAAGAGAGAGGTATCAGTAGTTTTGGGAGAATCTCAAGCTTTGCAGAACTACTAAAATATATATTGGGGAGGGAGAATAAAAACCTGAGGGAGGGGGTAAACTACACAGTCCAATGAGGTCTGAGCATGCTCAGCAGACACAGTATGCGAACTGTTGGGCAGGGTGGGTGGGGAAATAGTATGTCTGCTATCCTGAACATCAGCATTCCACAATGAAATATTGTTACAGGTCCCACTTGTTAAGAGCTTTAGACTGTCCTCAAGCCCCATTCTCCTCCCCTCATTCACCATCTGGCTTAACTTCTTAGTTCCCATACATTGTTGTAACTAAGCCTAAGTATGCATCTTACTATATAATAAAATGTTAAGACTGTTGTCAACCTGCAGTCATATGACCACCAATAGGCAGCTATGGCAACTCCAGCACAACAAGTTGATGATGATGATAATAATAATAATAATAATAATAATAATAATAATATACTACCCATCTGGCTGGGCTGCCCCAGCCACTCTGGGCGGCTCCCAACAAAATGTTAAAAACACAATAAAACATCAACTATTAAAACATCAAGCCCTGCTTATTCCCAAGTCCATACCTCCACCCTGTCACACTGAACTTAGGGTTCTCCATAAAGGCAGGGACTCCATAAAGTGCAATGAATCTTGATGGTGTTATGCAGACAAACCAATCAGTAATAAAATTACTGGCAGTTTGTTTGCTAATGTTAAGGAACAACTGGGGCCAGGAAAGAAAACGCTTTTGGATTTTGGAACTGCAAGACTATTGCCATTTAAGCCAACAAACTACAGTGGTGCCTCGCTAGACGAATTTAATTCGTTCCACGGGTCTTTTCTTATAACGAAAAATTCGTATAGCGAATCCCATAGGAATGCATTGAAATTTTTTTGAATTTTTTTTTGCCCATAGGAACGCATTAATTGAATTTCAATGCATTCCTATGGGAAACCGCGATTCGCTAGATGAATTTTTCATCAAACGAATTCGTCTAGCGAGGCAACCTCTGCACGAAAAATCATTTCGTTAAGCGGAAATTTCGTTAAGCAGGGTATTCGTTAAGTGAGGCACCACTGTACAGAAGAAGAAAAAGTGCACTCACTGGCACAGTTCTTCGTCGGTGGAGCTGTTCTGCGTTTCTAGAGCTGCAAACTTCTGTTTGAGAATATTCACTTCTACCTCGAGATTCTCTTTGCTGCTCCTTAAAGTATCCAAGTTCCTCTGCAGATCCTGAAGAGTCAGAGACAGGAAGGTAGAACTGGAGAATCAGAACCACCCAGTTTGCTCTCAGGGTCATAGGAAAACCGAACGTACCGTACTTCGCATTTACAAAGATGCAAATATACAAACTCCCACCGTTCACCCGGTCAATTCAAAACTTAAAGCTCATCTCCTCAAGATTCAAATGTTGCCTACCGTCCCTTCTACTCAACCGGCCTCTATATTTTTACCTCCTTTTCCTTTTGCAGTTTGATACTGTTTTCTGTAACTGCCGCCAACTCCGTCTGAGCAGAGGTCATCTGTAAAGCCTGCAGGTCCTGAGCTCTCTGGAGCTCCATGGTCCCAGTCTGCAACAAATGAACTTTATCCTCAAGCTCCTTTGCTTTTTCCTGGACACACAAACACAGGGCGGGGAGGTGAGAACAGAGACTGTAAAATCTAAATGCAGAGTTTAAATATTTATATGGGTACAACTGCAGCTTGAATGATTCCTGGAACCAAGGAATGAAGAAAGTTCCTGCTTTTTTCCAAAACACTTGGGACCAAGCTACACCTGACGTTAACTTCATCTTTGCAACTAACCATGCTGCTTCTTTTTTTTAAAGGAAAAATTGCATCATCTTGTGGGTGGTGGTGGAAAGAAGTGATTATAAGTGGGATAAGGAGCAGGCATGTGGGGGGAATTTAACCGTCTCCCCCTTTGCTGCTATGACAAGGAAATCTCTCATCTGAATCCGCTATCTACATGGGGTTATCTGTGTGGCAATAGGGCAGGCACCCCCAAACTTCAGCCCTCCAGGTGTTTTGGCCTACAACTCCCATGATCCCTAGCTAACAGGACCAGTGGTCGGGGAAGATGGGAACTGTAGTCCAAAACATCTGGAGGGCCGAAGTTTGGGGGTGCCTGCAATTGGGTTTTTTCTCCAAAGCACATACCTATTACAGAGGAGAAGAAGGGTTACATTCTGCCTCCATGCCTGCTCTGATCCCACTAGTCACCACTGCACCAAGGCGATGCAATTTGCAACTCTAAAAAACTTGCAGGACTAGATGCAAAGATGAAGTTAGCCTCATGTGTAGATTGCACCTTCTTCTTCCCCATCCTCATGTGCGTCAACACGAGCAAACGCCTTTGCTTTCTCACCAGCTTCTTGTAAGTTCTGCATCTTTTGGGTTGTATCCTGCTAAGTCATATTCAAAGAAGACCTACTGAAATCGGTGAAATTCGATTCGAGAGGCCATAGGTCCTCCATCTTTGGTCTACACTGACCGGCCACGGTTTTGCACATTTCTCAGGCAGGAATATTTCCTGGTCTAGGGATTGAACTTGAGACCTTTTATGTGCAAAACATTATTCCTTTCCACTCGGTCCCTGCCAAAATTACCTTTGATGCACTAAGCAATCAGGATTAACCATACACATTTATCAAAATATATTCCTACTCAGGAGTGTGGGGAGAGCTTCAGCTGGAGCAGTAGCCTTATGAGACACCGAAGAATCCACACAGGGGAGAAACCATATAAATGCATGGGATGGGGAAAGAGCTTCAGCTGGAGAAGAAAACTTAGGGTTTAATTACATTTACGTTTTGCCCTGCTCTTTCCAGGCACAGACCAGCACTTTAAAGCTCTGTGTCTGAGTGCTTTTTTTTCTTTCTTTCTTTTTTTTGCCCATGAAAAACCACTCTTTAAAGCTGAAATGCAACCAATGGCAATTCGGGGTTTCCATGGATTGCAGTTTGCTCCAATTCTGCTTTAAAGAGCGGGATTACGGGGGGAGAGCTCCAGGGCAAAAAGAAGAATGTGCAATTTAAAGTGTGCCTGGAAAGTGTGGAGGAAAGGTAAGAGTGGATAAGTCCTTACTTTACACAGCAAAAATGCACACACGGGAGAAGCCATTAAAATGCATGCGGTGTGGGAAAAGCTTTAAGGAGAAAAGCAGCCTCAGCTTACATCAACAAATACACACTGCAGCATGAACCATTTAAACGTGTGCTGTGTGGAAAGAACTTCAGTGTTAGCCTTACTTTGCAACTTCATACTAGACCCACTGGTGGAACTTATGTGGGCCGGTGCAAATTTATTTACTTATTAAATTTATATAACTTATTAAAAGATCTCAGGGCAGTTCACAGAATACTTAGCAATGCATTATTTAGTATTTACTTTTAACTACTGATTTTATGCATTGTGCTTTTTTAAAAAAGTTATTTTTAAACCTTGCCTTTCAGCGACCATTTTAATATATATTTTATGCTCTTTGTAAGCCACTTAAGAGGTCTTATTTACCATTCAGTGGTATACAAATGTTGTTAAAATAAATCTGCAAGTCCTTTATCGCGACAGCAGTTTCTGCGGAGATTGACTTGCAAGGAAGTCTATATAGAGTTCTTTGATCTGTGCAGAGACCCCAGGCTCAGGGACTGAGTGTGGCCCTCCAGAACACTCCATCTGGCCCTTGACACTCTCCCCAGGTCACACACCCCTCTTGCCCTGCTTCACAGTCTCCTTGCCTGGCAGGAATGCATGCTTGAACTCTGATAATGGTGTCTTACTTACTGAATAGAGGAAAGGGAAAGGAAAGCAACCCAGTGCACAAACTTACAATTTATATTAATTCTCCCGCCCACCAATGGCACCCATGCCCTACTTTTTGTGTGTGTGTATGTGTCCTACCTCTGCTGCCTTGAGTTTCTCCTGCATGTCCTCATTCTGGCTCCGAAGGCTTGTAAGGTTTTCCTTCAGTTTCTGGTTTTCCTGAAGCAAAGTTGTGTTTTGCTTCTCGATCTCCTCCACTTCTCCCTAGAAGAGCAATAGGGGAAAAAGAATGCAGTTTTTTTAAGCAAGGTGTTCTGGGAAGAAGGAGGAGGAGGAGGAGGAAGAGAGACCAGGATCCATCTTGGGCAGGCTGGCTGAAGGCTGGCTGCACTGCTGTGGGGGACAAGTCACTCTTGAAATAACCATGCTGTAAGATTTGGACTCCCTGTGGGTTAAACCACTGAGCCTAGGGCTTGCCGATTGGAAGGTCAGCGGTTCGAATCCCCGCGATGGGGTGAGCTCCCGCTGCTCAGTCCCTGCTCCTGCCAACCTTTGAGTTCAAAAGAATGTCAAAGTGCAAGTAGATAAATAGGTACCGCTCCGGCGGGAAGGTAAACGGTGTTTCCGTGCGCTGCTCTGGTTCGTCAGAAGCGGCTTAGTCATGCTGGCCACATGACCCAGAAGCTGTATGCCGGCTCCCTCGGCCAATAAAGCGAGATGAGCGCCACAACCCCAGAGTCGTCCGCGACTGGACCTAATGGTCAGGGGTCCCTTTACCTTTAAGATCTGGACTCCCTCCATGCAGACTGAAAGTGTAAATAGGTGAATAAAGCATATTTCTTAAAGCTACAAGAGTCTCTGCCATGTCTCAATTCTCCAAAGGAACACAAGACCCTGGGTGAGTGCCTGGAATCCCCTGGGCTCTTGCTATTGCTCAGCAGAGAGTGGGGGAGGCATCCAACTTTTGTAACATTGCTCATCAACAGGCAGCACTTGGGCCTCCTGGTCGCAGCTTTCCCCACTATTGTGCGCGAACCTCATGCAAAAGCCGTATTTTCTTTGCCTCTTTTGTCGGTGATGCGTATGTAGCCACCCATACCCAACTCTGCGACTAAAATAAATCAGCACGGCAAAGGCAAGTGGACCATAGCCAGGTTTAATTTCTTTCTCCCTTTTTGTTTTGTTTTTTTAAGGAGGTCGACAGATCACTCCCGGGCAAGTCAGCGTGTGACATAAGGAGGACTGAAAAAGGACCCTCCCGAGATCACAGCTGCTCCTGGTGTCAAATGCTTTGATTAAGTCAAGGCACTTGACACTGTGAGCAGATGTGCTCTCCGGGGGCTCCCTTCTTAAAACCTGGCCGACTTGGAAGAGGATGTGTCAGCAGAATTTGATCTTCTCCACAATCTGAAACGTTGGGAAGCTTTGTTGCTTTTGACTCTACCCTCTTCAGCCCAAAGGGGCTTTTTGGGGTGTTGTGTGTGACCATACCATACATTCAAAGCACGTAGCTTCCCCCTCAAGGATCCTGAGAACTGCAATTTGTTAAGGGTGCTAGGAACTGTAGTTCTTTGGGAGGGGGAACTACAGCAACCCAGGATTCTTTGCGGGCCACTGAATGCTTTCAATGTATGATGCATACGCTGCCTTGGCTTCTTAAATGCCTCTGTATTTCCCCATTCTGGCAGGGAAACCCCCTGCCTGAGAAAGCAGCTCTCTTGCAGCACCATCTCTCCCTGTTCCTCCTGATCCCTCTTCTTCCACAAAGGTAAAGAGGTAAAGGTACCCCTGACCATTAGGTCCAGTCACGGACGACTCTGGGGTTGGGCGCTCATCTCGCTCTATAGGCCGAGGGAGCCGGCGTTTTGTCCACAGACAGCTTCCGGGTCTTGTGGCCAGCATGACTAAGCCGCTTCTGGCGAACCAGAACAGCGTACGGAAACGCCATTTACCTTCCTGACAGAGCGGTACCTATTTATCTACTTGCACCTGACATGCTTTTGAACTGCTAGGTGGGCAGGAGCTGGGACCGAACAACGGGAGCTCACCCCCGCTGCGGGGATTCGAACTGCTGACCTTCCGATCGGCAAGCCCTAGGCTCGGTGGTTTAGACCACAGCGCCACCCGCGTCCCTTTCTTCCACGAAACATTTGCCTTAATCCAGGTGTGCCCAAACTTTTTTCAAAGAGGGCCAGATTTGATGAAGTGAACATGCGTGAGGGCCAACCAAAGTTGTTGACCAGCGGGCCGGATTAGGCCCCGAAATCGGACTTTGGAGATGCCTGCCTTAATCCCTTGGTGCCTTATCCAAAACAAAGCCTAGGTACACAGTAGCCACATTTATGCCTATTCAAACCCTCTCTGCCCCTCTCCCCATTTGTCCTCTTCAAAGACTGTAAGCTCTTTGGGGCAGGGCCCTTTTTTTTGCTCATTTGTATTTTTCAAGTGCCAGCTACGCTGGTGGCCTTGCGTCTCAAGTACAGAGGAAAATAGAACAATTGCAGCAGAGTACAGCGGCAAGGCAGGATTGCATTTCCCTATGGCTTCTCTTCTTGGCTGCTTCGCTGCCTTTTAAAGCAGCGCTGGAGATTGACTTATCTACATTAACTAAAAGGTAAAGGTAAAGGGACCCCTGACCATTAGGTCCAGTCGTGACCGACTCTGGGGTTGCGCGCTCATCTCGCATTATTGGCCGAGGGAGCCGGTGTATAGCTTCCAGGTCATGTGGCCAGCATGACAAAGCCACTTCTGGTGAACCAGAGCAGCACATGGAAACGCCGTTTACCTTCCCGCTGTAGCGGTTCCTATTTATCTACTCGCATTTTGACGTGCTTTCGAACTGCTAGGTTGGCAGGAGCTGGGACCAAGCAACGGGAGCTCACCCCGTCACAGGGATTCGAACCGCCGACCTTCTGATCAGCAAGCCCTAGGCTCAGTGGTTTAACCACAGCGCCACCTGGGTCCCACCTACATTAACTACTCACACATAAAACATAAAAAAGCAAAAAGTCCCCGGATAGGTTCGGGCTTCATCCTGGGATTTTCTACATACAAAGCCCTGTGCTTTTATCACATAGAGGAACCCATAGAGATCGTCACTAGAGGTTACTGCGAGTGCACAGTGTCACGGCTAAAAATTGGCCGCTGTTTCTTTAATGCTGGGGGAGCTGAGTCAGCATGAGTCAGCGGCCTGCGGTGACTCATGCAACCTTTCACCTAATTGTATTGTACCTGTATATATGTTAGTGGTGTTTGCTGGGGCTTTGTTGGTTGGTTGGTTAGTTGGTTGGTTGGTAGAAGCTGGTGGTGTTGATGTCTGTATAGTTAGTCGTTCTGCAGTTAAAGACTTTTAAGAATAAAAGCAGAATATACTCTGCAAGGACACTCTTTTCGTGGAGTCTTTTGTGCCAGGCAAAGCAGGTCAGAAGCTGTGCCATATTTTTCAAAACACTGACACACAGATCTCACCTTTAGGATAGCATGGTGCACTCCTTTCCCTGCTCTGAAAATTAGCCTACCGCACGACGCAGTGTGAGCCACATGCAGTGTACAGTGAGGCATCCTGTTCAGACTACACATAGTGACAAAGGCAGAAGGAGGGAACAAACATGGAGCCATAATGGGTTGGCCGAGGCTTGGGAAAGTCGCAAATGAGCCACTACATAGCACAGGGCACACATGAAGGAAGCGAACCTGCGTGGTAACCACCAACATGTCATCCTCGGTCTCTGCACGGAACTGGAAGGGGACGCTGGCTCCACGGACGAGGCCGTCCTGGTCCACGTAACAAAACTGGTAATATTCATCGTCCTTTGGCAGGTAGTAGGCTGAAAGAGCAACAAAAAAAAAAGCATGCAAAGCTAACATAGGAGGTTGACTTCTACCTGGTCAGACTTATTGTACTGCAGTTGAGATTATTTTATTTTTTTAGCATGCAAACAATGCCTATTTCAAGAAATAACACCACCTAACTCCTTCCCTTCCTACCACGGACCTTTAAAGAGCACCTCCTGAAGTTCGTCGTCGCTGCTGTCGGGGTTCCTTGGCAAAGGCGCCCACACAAACGTGAAGTATTCGCGAGCGGTCTTCCACCCCACCTGCAACATGAAAAATATTTGAGTGGGATCCTTCAACGAACCGAGAAGCAGGCCGGGAGTAGTGGGAGTTTAACAAGCTGTCTCTTCATGCTCTAATCCAGTGCACTAAAAGCAGCCTGTTCTAAAACAAGGGACATATTTACACAGCAGGTTTACACAATAGCGTAGCTAGGAGGCAGGGCACCCCCGGCGGCGCTTACCTTTGGGGGTGGCCTGCTGGAGCCCAAGGTGGCGTGCAAGTCCAGGTGCCCCAGAGCCCGGCATGCCGCTCCCTAAAGCAGCATGGCCCAGGGTGCTTGCCGCTGGGTTTACAGGACAAATATACCATGTGTCCACACAGAAGAAGAAAGTCCAACTAAAGATTTTAAGGACATCATCCTTAAACCAGTTTATTAACAACAACAACAACAACACCAACAACACCAACAGCAGCTTCTTCTCCTCTCTCACTCTGTTGCGATCTCAAACAAAAGAATTCACAGCTCCCCCCCAGCAGATTATAATTCCCAGGATTGCTTGGGTGGAGCCATAACAGTGAAAATGGTACAAAGCTGATGTTTCTAGTATACACACTTGCAAAGTTATGCACACTTAGCTCCAACAAATGCATCATTCTGCTTCCTTCTAGGAAAGGAAAGCATTCACACACACACACACACACACACACACACACACACACATGATTTAATTTCTTAATAGCACCTAAAGGTTTTAAATTCTTTTTAAGGAAAAATGTGCATAATCTACCATCCAAGATCTAAGCTCTCCCGGTGTAGAATACCTTCCTGATTACGGCTCACAAACCGATCATAACCTCATCCTGCCTCAGCCAATCAGCTATTATCTCGCCTCCTTCCCTGCTCTGACTTTCCTCAGCTTTCTGGAAGAACTCCATCCAGAGAACAGTATCTCCTCTGAAGCTTTATAACCCTGCAAGAGATTGCAATTTATCATAAGCCAGTTCCAATGTCCACGTTGCGCCACAAATGATAGCAGACCTACCCTGAATATGCCCACCCAGTCCTTCCGGCGTGGGGTGATGTGCCGAGAAATGTTGTAACGGCAAGTTATATCCGCTCCAGGGACATAGTATTTGTCTATGTCTGTGAAGATGACCTGATTGAAGGCACGGCAGTCTAGCAGGACGGCAGAAGTGGGAGGTTCCTCCGAATTGTTACATAATGCAGCTTCCATCCTGGATTCTGTATAAAGGACAATGAGGGGAAAACAGAAATGGGAAAAAAGAAAACAAAAAAGAAAACCAAGGACAGTTAAAAACAACCACAGCTAATTTTGACCTCAGGGTGTCATGTCAACTGTATCTTAACAACAAGATATTCACGGCACTGGAGGAATTTTGCCCAATAAAACATTGCTGGCATTGAACACAGGAGCAAAGGAAAGGGAAAGGGAACGTTAACCGTACACTAGGAAAAACACTATCGCCCAAACCCCATCCTTTTTCTTGTAAGGGACCAACTACAATGTTGGGAATCTGTCACGGTGTCCCGTTGCACCAGAAATGGTTTAGTCATGCTGGCCACATGACCCGGAAAGCTGTCTGTGGACAAACGCCGGCTCCCTCAGCCTGAAAACAAGATGAGCGCCGCAACCACATAGTCACCTTTGACCGGACTTTTTTTTTTTACCCAGCTGCCCCTCGCCCTACATGGGCCTGAGAGACCCCCTGTTCCCCTCACAGAGCTACAATTCCCAGAGTTCCCTGGGAAGAGGGATTGTTTGCTAAGTCACTCTGGGAATTGTAGCTCCGTGAGGGGAACAGGGGGTCTGCTAAATACAGTTCCATCCTCAGCAACTCGCCTGGGCTGCCTGCCAGCTGCTTTCTGTCCCCACACTGCAGTTGGCATGGCCGTCTACTGGCGGCCACGTGAACTGCAGTGTGACCACAATTTTTCTCACGGAAATGTAGCGTGCGTGAGCGCACTTCTTTTGTTATTATTATTCTCTTCCTCCACAGATAAGACTGAAGGCTCGTATTTGAGCATAGCTGCCCGCATACCCAACAAGTCTAACATGCACACGGCACATATCTGGGGGCTGGCAATATCAACATGCAGGGTGGATTTGATTTAAATCAATCTGATTTAAATCACGATTTAAATCACGATTTAAATCACTAGTCAGTAAGGCTTGATTTAAATCATAGTTTTCTACATAAAGACTAATTCTTCCTGGTATAACTTTAATATGCAAGTAGATGAAGATTTTTAGAATAACAACTTTTCATATTAGTTTTTTATCCCCAGTTTAATGGGTTATTCATATTTGGACAACTTTACTGTTGTACTTAGGAAGGAGAAAAATAATCATTACCTTAATAATAACAATTTAAATAGATTTATTCAACTGAAACAATAACATTACAGCATATGTTATTTGCTTAAACAAACATCCATGTTTATTAACTAATTTGGCTAAACAAAATAATATATTTTAAGAAACTTAGACTGTCAGCCCAGCCTACACATGAAAAACTTAAATACTGTCCACTCCAAACAATCAGAAAAATATTGTTTCTATTCTATTCACTGAACTTCTTGAAACTTAGCACTGAAGGGGTTGTTTCTGTATTCATAGGTTCGTAGAACAATAGGATTAAGGTCTTTTTCTCAACTCTGTTCATGTTATAACATTTTTGCTGTGAAGAAGAGGCATGTGATCTCTGTTGAGTCAAATTCAGTTTTGTGAACTGCAAAAGTAAACCAAGCATCTGTGATAATATCTTGTAGGGTTAGGGTTAGGGTTAGAAAATGCCCAATAATCTTACAAAAACCTCTGGAAGAGCATGACATTGTGAATGGATTAATGGAATTTATTTACCCAAAAAAATAAACATATACCTTATTCTACATAATTAAAAAACTAATCTTTATTTCATGATGGAATAACCTTTGGATGGTAATATATTTTCCTCAAAAAGCATTTTATTTAAAAAAATCCAATTTAAATCAAAAAAATCGATTTAAATCAAAAAAATCCGATTTAAATAAAAAAATCCGATTTTTTTGATTTTTTTAAAAAAAAATCATTGATTTTTATCCACCCTGTCAACATGGGAACTGCCCTCATGACTCACCAGACTGATGTACATTTCATTCAGATGTTACCGGAGCAGGATTGGGTGTGGAGCGGGATTGGATGAAACAGCAATATAGCCACATGAGTTGGCCTTAAGTTTCTTTTATAGTTAAAGATGGAAAGACTGATAGTAGTGAAATGTCGGACAACGGCAAACATGAGCATGCCAACTTTGTTATTTCATCATGCCATTGGCTGACCTGAGCAAACAGGGCAAGCCCGTGGACAAACAATAAATTAAATAGAGTTATCTATAATGGGCACCAGTGTACTCTCCAAAGTCCAACTTGTTGAATAGTGAGGTGTTCTGTGGAAATGGTTATTCCCACAAGACCAGGTGAAACAGTCTCCTCAGGTAGCAGACTTAAAAGCATCATTATAGCAGCGAAGTGGAAACGGATAAATTTGCCCCACAGTGAAGAATCAACTGGGGATATCTTCATCTGGGCTCCCAGAGGAGAATTATCCTGGTGGGTTACAAGCTATTCCTCCTTTACACTAATTGAAATCTTCAGTTCCCCAAACACCACTAATTGTTTTGTCTAAAATAGTATCACAGACAACAAGGAGCACATTCAAGGGAACCCCCAAAATTTGCAGAAGTACAGAAAAAAAATCATTCTGGGGGGGGGGGGGGAGCAAGGGAATCAAAATGAGCCAAATTACCCCTGAACATCCCAATGAGGACTGATTGAATATGCTCAGAGGGCACCGAATGCTGAAGCATCAGGAGTGGGGGAAATGGAAAACCCAAGAGAAATGGAACAGAATTTCTAAGAAGAAGACACAGCTGATTGCTACTGTTAAATGCTCTACACGACAACATTACGATGCAGGCCTTATTTCCCCTCTCTATTTCCTGGCTTCAGGGCCAATGTTTATTTAGCCAAAATGGCACCACTCATGCACTGTCCCTCCCCAGGTGAGGAGGCTTTCCTCCTCTAAGCAGCCCCCGCTCCAAGAAGGGGGGGGATTTTGAAAGTGCAAATCAAGCCAGTTGATAGCTGAGCCATAATTCCAAAGGTTCCCCCCCCCTCTTCTCACGGCGCCTAATAAATGTTCTGTTGCACTTGCAGACCTTCCTTGTGTTAATTAGCAGAAAGGGAGCGTCTTTGGTGCACACCAGCTAAAATGCTGACTCAAGCCAGGGTAGCCAAGATGGGGCCTTACAGGTATTGTTGAACTACAACCCCCATCGTCCATGCTGGCTGGGGCACATGGGGGCTGGAGTCCAACAACATCTATAGGCTACCATGTTGACGACTTCTGTCTTGGGCCGATCCAAAATAAAATATTCTCTCTGGTGCTTCAGGAGCAACCTGATCGGGTCCTGGGCCAGTCACCAGAGAGGAGGAGCTCTCTCCCCAGACAGCCTTCCTGCTTTCCCAATTCCAGGAAAGCAGAAGCACGGGTTCCCTGGCTGATCCTCATAGCAGCGGAAGAGCAGCAAGACATGACCGCTCCAGATAACAGGGAGCATACAGGGTGAAGGAAATTGGTGGGGATGCCAGCAGCCAAATATGCACGATTTGTTTTTGATGCTCCGCTTGCTTGCACCACAATCATGCCAAGCCGGTCTTGATGACACCAATATTTAAATACTTAAAAAGGCAGGGGGGGATTATTTCGGAACACTCACAGATCCCAAGTTGCACAGCACAGATCCATGCAAAAAACATTGCCTTTACTTTTAAACGGGATAGGGATGTTTCTTAAGCTAACGTTTACAGAAAGAGAATACTGGAAGCTCTGAACAGAGGAAGGGGATCTGCTTAAGATCTCCAGATCCCCGAGATCACTTCCCCCACCGCTCCAACAAAGGCAACATTCCAGATAAGGCAACTTCACTAATCTTTCCAGAAATCTATTCCACCTACAAGTTCCCTGGTGTCTGGTGTTAGGATTTGGAGTTATTTATAGCAGAAATCCGAATAAACCGAGCCTGAAGGCGATATGCTTAGGGGACATTCTGTTCCACAAATCTGGGGATGAAGGGAAGTCCCCCATCTCAATTCGATGTGGCCTCAAGTTGTAACGCTGCTCCTTTCCCCTGCACACCCTGGAAAAATCCCCTAATAAAAGTCACAGGCAGCTGTCGACAGAAGCAGCCCTATGAGGAAAACATCTCCTCACATAGCCCTACAGTGTGGCAGACCTTGAGTATCATCAAGGGCAGCAGAAGGGCAGATGAACTGATTTGACCCACAGAGGACAACTCAATGGACATTCTCCACCACAAGCTCTGCTGAAATTAACACAGGATGTGATAGAGTGCAGTAGTCCTGCTGCACAATTCCATTTCATTACAATAGGAGCTGTGCTACTGGATTGCATCCTCGTGTAGGTATGTGTGCAAGGTTAACGTGTGGGCTGGTGCTGGTGGCGGGAGGGGGAAACAGCACTGACGACCTCTTTGCATCTTTAGAACTCCTGCTTCCTCACCCTAAGGGAGGGGTAGACAATGTGGTGCCCTCTAGTTGTAGAATTCCAACTCCCATCAGTCCCAGCTAGCATGGCCACTGCCCAAGGATAATGGGAATTGCATTCCAATGTCTGGAAGGCACCATGTTGGCTATCCTTGCCTGAAGAAAAGCTGCCTCCATGAACAGTCCTTAGGACAAGGCAAGGCTGTAAGCCATGGGTAGGCAATAGGGTGGTGACTTTTTCATTTCCCCCCCCCCTCAAAAATTATTTCCTGTAGCACAAATGGATGAACTTTTGCCTATTAATGACTAAAATGAGGTATATTCCATTCAAATACTTAAAAAGGTTACACACAAACCATTTTTAATTTTTTTGTATGCAGTTTTACCATTTCATAAAATTGTATTAACAATTCTATATATATTTCGTATCAAATTTGGACACAACACCACATTCCACAATGGGGAGTGTTCTTAGCAACAGAGGGCATACAAATGTCACACCCGCGCAAGGTAAAAGCCTCTCTTTGGGACCTCAAAACTCAGCCAGCAGACCCTGCCGGGCATGCTGGGAAAAGAACCTACAGGAGAGGTAGCAAAACATCGTCCTCTAGCGGCGTCTATACTGTTACTGCAGCTAAAAAAAGCTTCCTTGTGTGTTTGATGACCCTATATAACAGGCATCCCCAAACTTCGGCCCTCCAGATGTTTTGGACTACAATCCCCATCTTCCCTGGCCACTGGTCCTGTTAGCTAGGGATCATGGGAGTTGTAGGCTAAAACATCTGGAGGGCCGCAGTTTGGGGATGCCTGCTATATAATGTTGTATATATGTGACTCTAAAGTTGGGTTCAATTTTATATCTGCTTACAGTGACTTCAAAAATGGTCAAAAAACTGATAAAAAAATTTAAAATCATTTTGTGCGTGAGGTTTTTTAATCAAATCTCTTTGAAAGTAAGATTTTATCTAATCTTTAATGAAAGCCCATCAAATTATGATTGTAAAAATGCCATCACCCTAGTAGGCAAACTAAGGGCCGGGGGCCGTATCCAGCCCTATCACCTTCTAAATCCGGCCCATGGACGGTCCGGGAATCAGTGTGTTTTTACATGAGTAGAATGTGTCCTTTTACAGTGGTACCTCGGGTTACAAACACCTCAGGTTGCAAACACTTCGGGTTACACACTCCGCTAACCTGGAAGTAGCACCTCGGGTTAAGAACTGTACCTCAGGATGAGGACAGAAATCGTGCAGTGGCGGCATGGCGGCAGCGGGAGGCCCCATTAGCTAAAGTGGTGCCTCAGGTTAAGAAATGGTTTCAGGTTAAGAATGGACCTCTGGAACGAATTAAGTTCGTAACCAGAGGTACTACTGTATTTAAAATGCATCTCTGGGTTATTTGTGGGGCATAGGAATATGTTCATTTCCCCCCAAAAAAATATAGTCCTGGAAGACATGTGTTGCCAAATAAGTCATTTCCTCATCAAGGTTGTTGTTGTTTCCTGTGCATTGCTCCTGTGCTCCAGTAAGCATTTGTTGGCTTAGCCAGGGGAGCCAGCATGGTCTAACAAGTATAGAGTGTCAGGCTAGGACCTGGGAGACACAGGTTCAAATCCTGCTCAACTAAAAAACTCGCTAGGTTGAGTTGCTGCTTCTCAGCCTTGCCTACTTCACAGGGTTGTTGAGAGGATAAAAATGCGGAGGAGTGGCATATACATTACCCTGAGCTCCACGTAGTAAATAGATAATAAAAAGAGAAGCAGAACAAAATAGAAAAAGGAGACGAGATACAGCACCCATCCTGCCCACACCTGTCTCTTGCTGAACAGTCTCTAGATCTCTTCCTTCTACTATGCCAGGACTTGAGAGCTCTCTGCAAGAGAGATTCAGATGCGTAACATTACTCAGTACAAAGCAAAGCCAGCCCTTCTTTATGTGCTGCTCATTTCCATCCTCTTCTGAATAGGCAAACTTTGAGATAAACAGGGCCAACGGTCAGCTCTGCTGTTTCCTGGAATTGAGAAAGCATTTAATAGCATAGCCTGCCTAGAGCAGAACCACAATAGCCTGCAGCTTTCACTTTCCATGTGTCACTGAGGAGCCACACCCTACACGAGTTCCAGCAATTGTCTTTGCTGTAGGGTGTAAGAGACACACCTGCCACCTACCTGTGCCATAAGGCCGTCAAATGCCGAGTCCAAGTCAAGTGGCAGAGCTTGGCAGAAGACAGCTGCGTACTTGTTTAATGCTCCAAGTGTGCCATAACAGCAGAATGGCGGGCACGGAAATGAAGCCAGTGAAGCTTTTTCCCATCCATGCCAGGAAAAGCTTCACTGGCCCAGTTTCTGAACAGCTGTGCTTCAATATTTATAGAGCTATTGGGTGTTCAGTAAGGCAGAGAGATGCTGACTGACTGATCACTGAATGAGCTGCATGCCTGAGAGTGGGAATTTGAAACTAGGTCTCCCTGGTCCTAAACCAACACTTTACCCTCTAGGTCACACAAGCTACACTATTTGTTGGGGCTCCTCTTAAAGGCACAGGAGCAGATCCACTGAAAGACCTTAGCGATCTTGCTGTAGAACAGGCATCCCCAAACTCAGCCCTCCAGATGTTTTGGGACTACAACTCCCATCATCCCTAGCTAGCAGGACCAGTGGTCAGGGATGATGGGAATTGTAGTCCCAAAACACCTGGAGGGCCGAGTTTGGAGGTGCCTGCTGTAGAATAAAGCATGGATTGTGAAGTAACGTAGCTTACATATATCCAGACAGCTAGGGGGGGTCAATCCAGAACTAGCATAGAGAAGCCAAAGCATCAGTTGCATATTGCTGTGCTGGCACATCAAGAGGCCACACAAGGAATTCCAATCAATCAACTGCTTTGCAAAACCAAAAATTCAGACATCTGAATAACCTGAGCCAGCAAGGGACGTGCCTGGAGGACAGGCTGTTCCACCAATTTGGGATGTGTGGAAAGTCCCCATCTCAATTCAACTTGGCCTCTAGTTGTCATGTTTTGCATTTTCCTGCACAACCAGAAGAAAATCCCCTACTAACAGTCACAGGCTCCTGCGGGCACCAGCAGCCCTATGAAGATGACTTCTCATGTAGCCCCATGGTGCAGCAGATTTTGGAGATCATCAAAGGCAGCAGAGTGGAAGATAGAGCAATCTGCCCCAGGGAGTCCTGCAGAATCCTTGCTAGAACCAGCAATCAGAGGACTCAGCCTTGTAAATATGCCCACAAAAATTATTAGCCTACAAGGCTGTTTTTATTACTAGTCTTCCAGTAAACTGCATCTCCATGTTGGCTTCAGAGGAAGGAAAGCCACCATCTTCCATGGCCAGCATGGAAACATAGGCTGTTGGATTCCATTTATGGCTAGCAGGTGAATTGCCAAATATAAGGTTGGCTCCACCTATATCTAAAGCAACCTTGACAAGCATTTAAGCTTCCAACAGCTTCGCTTTCAGTAGCTGATTTCATTGCTCGAGTATTCTTAGAAATCTCATTTTGAATGGTGTTTGGGGATTTATTTGGATGTTAGTCTATAGATGGGGAAACAGAAACAAGTTCTTAGGTCAGCCAGCAAACAGCCCAAATGCTCTCTTTTCCCAAGCTGCCAAGTGGGCTTCCCCACGCTTTGCCTGCGTGACCTGCTGAAATAAAGCACGCCGATTGTTTTGGTCAACAGGACGTCATTGCGAGCACAGGCCAAGGATAAAGGAACATGAAAGGGGGGAAAGTAAACAAAGAGGTCTAGAAAGGGAATAAAGGCTATGAGAGAGGCAGTGGCTTCAGTCTAGAAAGAATCCAGAGGATGCAAGTAGTTGGGGGGTGGGAAGGAGAAATCCACAACAGTGCAAGCTGAAAATATGTTTGCTAGTACTGTAGTGCTTAATAGCATCACTGCTAACTTGCAAGCATCTACAGTGGTCTTATTTAGCTACATTAGTATCAAGCCTTTATTATCATGCTCTACGGCAGGCATGTCAAACATGCAGCCCTCCAGATGTTTTGGACTACAATTCCCATCTTCCCCAACCACTGGTCCTGCTAGCTAGGGATCATGGGAGTTGTAGGCCAAAACATCTGGAGGGCCGCATGTTTGACATGCCTGCTCTACGGTATTCAAAAGTACTTCAAACAATCCCAGCCACCCTTACAAAAAAGGTTAGTTCTGTCATATACATATTGCAGGTGCGCAGGGTAGAATAAAAGCTACAAGAGAGTGGCTTGCCTAATACCACTTAGCGAACTCATGGAAGAGGTTAGATTTTACCCAGTGAACTTAAGCACTACATTATAGGAAGTAACTTAGGCAGTATATGAATGATCAATGAAAGTGCCGTAGCTTCATAATTGTTAAATTGTAGGTGGAAAGAATGTGGAGGGCAGAGACTTGCTTTGCTAAATATGAAAAATGTTTTATGTAATCACGAGTTACTATACTGGCCGTTGGTCCTGTGTGTTCTGAGATTTGATATGTGGGATTAAGCCCAGGTCTGTGTGTCCTGTGCTGACTAACAACTGACTAACAAGGAAAGAACATGAACGAACACACACACACACACACACACACACACACACACACACACACACACATGTATGTGCTGCTTCTGAATTCACAGCCCTCCTCATAATGCTTCATATATTTTCTTGCAGTAAAACAACAGTACTGCAAGACAGGCAAGACTGAGGGTTGATGCTGATACATGGCAGCTTGCAAGGCCATCTAGAGTTTACAACGGAAAAGATGTTTGACCCTGGACTTTCCAACTCATATGCTTATTCACGACGCCACACTGCCTCTTACACATTCTTGTTTCTGTTTCTTTTCAAGTTGCTTCCAGATTACCAGCTCCAGCACAACAAATGTACTGCTGCAGTAACACACCACCCCAATGCTTCTGTTGGCGGACGTTACGTATTTCCTGTGCTAGATGCCTATTTTTTTTTTAATAAGGGGGGGGGGGCGAACAAACTTCTTTCCCCAGAAAGCATTTCCTTTTAAGTTTGCAACTTGAAGCTCGGCATGCAAGTTACACAAAGGTTATCAACACACTGTTTAAACATGTCACAAGCTGTTCTGTAACGCGACAGAACCAACACGAATATTCCATTCCAAACGCCTAAACCATGTTGTGACTGTAATAATGTATTTAATGCCTTACAGCAGGGATTGGCAGCGTGGTGCCTTTCAGATGTCAGGGAACACCACCGGCCCCAGCCAGCATGGCCAATGGCCAGAAATGATTGGAGTTATAGGGTACCACATTGCTACCCCTTGCTTTGGAGGCTGGATACCACTCACTGACAATTTAGTGCATGCCCTTATTTCTTCTCACAGAACTGAACAGTGTGAAATTCACTCTTATGGGGAAAAGAACGTCATGCTGGGCAGCCTAGACCTCAAGGAAAGAGGATTTCTAACACGGCTAAGATACTTACAAGCCCCTTTTCACCACCCATCATAATGATTTTGCAGCTAACGTTTTCCAACACAACCTCACTTTAATACAAACAAACAATCTTGTTACCCCAACCCACAACTTCTTTTATCCTAAATAATTAGAATGGGAAGTAGAGGTACAACACATGCTTCTACAGTGTGGATCTGTTCAGTGTCACTCAGAATAGTGACATGTTTTTGTAGGCTGAAGCTCCCATCAGCCACTGTCAGGGCTGGTGAGGGTTGCAGTCCACAACATCTAGAACAGAGCTTTCCAAACTGTGTGTCGCGACACGTTAGTGTGTCGGCTGCAGTGTGTTGCGCAAACGCTCCCCACGCTTCTCCCGGGACTGGAAAGGGCTTAGTTTAACTTCCAGCTTGCTAGTAAAACTGAATTAGTGTATTGCAAAATGATGCCTGTCTAAAAAGCATGTCACTGACATGAAAAGTTTGGAAAGCTCTCATCTAGAAGCAGCCTGATCAAGTGAAAGACTGCTTCCTCTGTGTACTGGCAAAGCAAAGCACAAGGCAGGAGCATGACATAAGATCGCAACCGGCTGCCATCACCGCCTGACCTCCTTCCTGCACTTAGCACCACCACTCTTCCTCAATGTGCGACACACTTTATAAAATAAATCAAACTAACCCTTTCCTGGTCACAGTCGGCAAAGGGCGCCACTGAGTTGTTGCTAAGAGTCGGGGTAACTCTTAACTGCCTACTCACCCTTCCAAGTGGAGAAGAAGCCAAACAGCCCCCTTCCTAGCGATGCGAGAATCTACAGGACAGATCAGTTGCTACTTCCCACTAAAACGGAGAAGGTGACGCTGATTAGCAAAGGGGAGAAACTTGATACTCTCAGTCATCGGACAGCCCCTAGCCTGGAAACTTACAGCTGAAAGCACCACCCTTTGCAAGTAATGCTGGGAAGTGTAGTTCTGTGAAGCAGCGGAGAGAGCTCTTCAACGCCTGAAGCCCTTTGCGAACCGTGCTTTAGTATTCAATTGGTGCAAAAGGCAATTCAGCTTATACCTGGATAGTCCTGAGAGTGTCACGGATGAATATTGGTAGTGTGGGGCAGAAAGGAGAAGGAACCAGTTTAAAACTAGGTGCCCACCTTCACAAATGTAAGGTGCTTCCCAAATGACACTGAGCGAACAGTTGTGGGAAAGTGCCTTACACCCAGTGCTCCATCTAGTTCAGTACTGTTGACACTGGCTGGCAGCAGCTCTCCAAGGTTTCAGAAAGGGAGCCTCTCCTTGCCTTACCCAGAGATGTCGGATGCTCTACCAATGAACTATGACCAAGCCTGCAACTAGATAGCACATTTATCTGGAACGCAGTGCGATTTACTTCTGAATAAAGGTGCACAAGATTACTCTCCTTAAGACATTTATGAAGCTGAATAGACATTTAATTAAAAATAAATCTAATTTAATTAAGTGGGATTTCCTTCCCAAGTACATATGAACGGGTTCTGGTGAAAATGCCCAACGGCATACAGCTTTTCATTGGCTTTATAAATGTGAAGAATTCTAATGAGGTTTTTATAGGCCAGTCTTAATTACATTTATTCAAAAGTAAGTTCCACTGAGTTTAATACACAGATTAAAAAACATAAATGGAAAAAGGCATTAACTCATTGTCTCTATAGTCAATTTATGGGGTTCCATTGGCAAATGCATTTTTATATCTTCCCCCAACCCCACCCCTCGGTGAAAGTGAGGGCAGGCCATAGAAATCATTGAAGAAATCTAAGATTTTAATATAGCTGTGATTACATAGCAGTGTGATCTCCCAAGAAAAGAAAGGTACAGGAAAGAGAGGAGCTGCTGCTTTTCCTCACTTGGGAATGGTTTGGTGTGAAATATGAACAGCAAAATCCTATGAATATCTACTGAGAAGTAAATGCAACTGAATTCAGCAGTAAATGGAAGTGGAACTTACTCCCAGGTAAATGTGTACAGGTTTACAACCTACATTATTTTTTAAAGCCCTAAGTTTTAAATAGTAGCCATGCCTGTGCAAATTTCACAGCCAATTCAGTCCATTTCCCACCATATACAGTAGTAGCAGGTTGTGGGAGTAGAGGCTGTTAACACAGTGGCAATGTAGAGCTATGTTAATAACACAGGTTGGTACTGAAGCTAAGTGATTTACAACAACCCGGCGGCACTGTCAGCCTTGTTATATCCTTATTGCAGGTTGGGGGCGGGGTGTCAGGATGAGGCAGAATACAGTGGTACCTTGGTTTACAACCATAATCCGTTCCGGAGGTCCGTTTGTAAACCAAAGCAGGTTGTAACCCAAGGCGTGATTTCACTAATGGGGCCTCCCAAAAAATTTTTTGTTCATAACCCCCCCCCCCCAAAGGGTTGTAATCCAAAAAAGGTTGCAAACCGGGACACACACTTCCGGGTTTGACATGTTTATAATCCAAAACGTATGCAAACCAAGGTACCACAAGGTACAACAACTCTGCAAAACAGTCCAGCTTTAACACTACAGATCAAAGTACTACAAGTCAAAAATCACCCATACAGAATACCAGTCAAGCTGCAGCAAAGGTCAGTCTCCTTATATTGCACTCCCAGGCTTGCACCCTGCCAAAATTCAGCTTTCAGTTGCACAAAGAAACCAACCTTGTGTTTCATGACCTTGTGTGCAGTCACATTGCAGCTTAAAATGTCCAACTTTTTTAAAAAACAAAACAAAACCCACATTTTCTGTATTTATTCCTAAAGGCAGTTCTTATTTCTGTCCTGGAGAAGAAAAAAGAAATGTTCCAGAGCTGGCCCACCCATGAGGCGTACCGAGGCAGTTGTCTCAGGTGGGGACAGCTGGGAAGGGTGGCAAAGCCCTGCCCCGAGGAGCTTCTCACCTCCTGCATTTGTTGCCTGCCTTCTCCACTCTGGCCTCCTTTTTTCTCCCCCACTGTCTTCAGCATACTAGGGCTTTCATGGGCTGCCACCAGTCGCCTCAGACAACTGCAGTGGAGAGCGAAGGTGGCAGGTGTACCATGCTCTGTTTTGTCTCAGGTGGCAAAACATCCTGAGCCACCCCTGAAACATTCTATTGGAAGTGGAAACCAGACCTGTGTCTCAGTCTAGTAATTACAAGCCTATAGTTAAATGGGACTTACTTTCTCATAATTATGCTTATGATTGCAGCACAGTCTTACAGACATCCACTTTAAAGTAAGACATGCAGAATTCAGGATTGTAGCCCCCCGTGTCACCTGTGGAAACAACTTCTAAACTATAGATCTACCTTGGGCAGCCATTCTCAAGAAAGGAGTTAACATTAACTGTTTCCAAAGAAGATAGGTTAATGCCTCCTCCTGCTGGTAGGTGAGTGGACCAACATATCAATCAATAAGACAACTATGGGAATTTAAATCTATGCCAAATAAAGTAGGCCTGATAAGGCATTCCTAGCAAACCAAGTCCACCTGCCCTACACCTGATGTCATAGGTGAGGTATGGGGAAGGTACCTAAGTAGCTACAAAGGGATTAGGAGCATAAAGGGAGTTCCTGGTTGCTCTTTTGCTGGAGCAAGGTATATCAACCGATGGGGTAAGTGGAGAGTTCATCTTGCTGCTCCAGGAGGTTTGTACAGAAACCACTGCTGAAACAATACTTTCAGAACTATATACAAGATGATGACGGATTTTTCTTTTGGAGATAGCATGTTTTGACTGCTCTTTAAAGTAACATGGCAAATCTAGTTGCCAACCAGGGTAATATGCAGTACGTTGGGTGTCTCCATGGTAGGGATGGAGCTGCAGAAGAGGAGAGTCAGCTTAAACAGAAAATAATATTTTCAAATGAATTTACATTTTCAAAACCTGTTTACACGCTGAGCTCAGGTAGACTTAAGGGAAACAATAGGCTTAATTACCTTCCTCCCAAGGTGAGGGGAGAGGAACTACCTAACCAAGCCTGGCAGGGAAGCCTACTCTATGGTGCTAACCCCTTCCTGCCTTAATTACCTAAGCACAGTGCTTTTCTTCTAGAAAAAAGGTGCCGGTACTCACCATGAAGTTGTTACTGTATAGTTAAGTGCCACCGTTTTAACCAGTGCTTTTCTTCTAGAAAATAAGGTGCTGGCACTGTGTGCCCTTGAGGAACCCCCCCTGCGAAAAAAGCACTGCTTTAGGTTCCGATCCTAGCCATGGCTACTCAGATTAATACAGTAATTCCCAATAAATTCAATGGGGCTTATTCCAAAATAAAAGGGGTTGCAGTCTAAGACTGCGAACCTATCTGGGAAGCAAATCCCGCTGGAGACTATGGGGTTTACTAGACAACCTTGCTCGGGCATATATCACTATCTCCTTGATAACTGTCTGCAGCAAACAGTGATCCTCGTGTGAATGGGCCGCCACGGATGCAACACCACCGATAAAGCGTCCGTATCGACTCACACGCAATTCTCTTCAGTGGAGTCAGCGCTCCACATTCACCAGAGCGTAAGTTAGAAAGAACTGAAGAGATCAAGCCCGCGTGCACGTTGGAGGGTATCAGCCCTAAGTGTGCACTCGTTAGGAACCCACAACCAATTCTCAGCAACGGAACACCCAGCAAAGCAGACACGTGACGTGCCTGGATCTGTACAGACAATACGGGCACGAGCAGTTTCTTTCACGTCACGAACTGAGGCGCGCCGCCCTCCGCCCCTCCCCGATATCACGTGACTCGAGCGCTTCGCCGCCGCGCAGCCTGTCAAGAAAGAACAAAGCACGTGACTCAACCCTCTCTGGTCTCCTTCCTCTGACGCGCTCGGTGGAACGCTCCCGGGAGCAGGGGGTGGAGGAGAAGGGGAGGGTTTTGCGGCTGGCTAATGGGGGACCCGCGATCCTTCGGAGTTGCCCAATCCGCACGCAGAGAGGCGCGAGCGTGAGGGTCCGGGAGCCAATAGCGGGCGGCGGTGAGGCTCCGTCTCCCGTGAGCCACCGGGGCCCCGCCGGGCAGCGTTCCTTGCGTCGCGGCGGCCAATAGGAGCGGAGGACGCTGTGGTACATTGGCAAGGTGAGCGAGGGCGGGAGGGGCTTGGCTGGGTCCAGTCAGGAGAGCCGCGACTTTGAGGTTCAGTGCAGCCCTTCTTCGTCCCCGAAGGTGAGTCTGTGCAGGGAAGCGGGGAGGGTGCCCTCCTGGTCCTGGGGCCTCCCGTGAGGGCGAGGCGGCTGCACGGGGAGCAAGTGGAGCAGGGAGGCCCCGGTGTTCGGGTTTGTTCCCACGAACACGCCGTTCGCGGCTCCCTTAATCTCGAAGGCCCGTTTGAATTGGGAACAGCAGTTAAAAGGCGTCCCGTCGGAATCCTTGTTGCGAGTGAATCACTCGCGGCTTCTTAGGGGCGCCTTTTGACGGCTGACCGACCGGTAGGTTGTTGCAGTCACAGAATTGTAGAATTGAAAAGGGACCGCGAGGGCCATCTAGTCCGACCCCTTGTAATAATGCAGGAATCGTTCGCGCAACGTGGGGCTCGAAGCCACGACCCTGAGGATGGAATGGAAGAGTCTCGTTGAGCTTGCCCCCCTCCAGCTCATTGGCCTGCTTGCTGACGGACATGTTAGACTAGATGGTGGACCAAGTCCCTACTGTGGGCTAGAAACTCCAGGGCGAGATGGCTTCTAGTGCAACCGGCCTGTTAGTTGCCGGTTTTGTCTGCTTGGGAATGCTTTTTTGGAAGGCAGGGCGAAGGCATAAGGAAATCTTGTTGAGCTGAACGGGGGTGTTTTTGTGCGGGTTAAGAAGAGTAGACAGCAGGTGTGCAGAGGGCAACTAGCGTGAAGAGAACCGGCCAATGTCTTCTTCAGTGTGGGCAGTTAAGGAAGGTGTAGATGTTGGAGGCTGTCATTGGGATGCCACCCACAAAATGGGAAAGGATTTGCGAAGCTGGTAGATTTGGGATGGGGTTGTTTTCAGGGGGACAGCTGCAGCTTTGAAATACAACCCCAGGGTCGGTCACAACTGGACCTAATGGTCAGGGGTCCCTTTACCTTTTCTGCAAGTCCTGTTACCTAATTGTGCTTTTTCGTGGCTCCTAGCTAACAGAGGTATGCAGTTTCTCTTAAACACCCTTCTTTCAATCAATTACAAAGTCAAATGCCATTTTTGAGTGCCTAATTGCTGTAAGACGCAATGTTGTGTTGGACAAACAAAGCTAAGATTGTCATCTTCCTGTGACAGGTTTCATGTCTGTCACCTTATCTGTGGTGTCTGTCCATAGTTGGAGGTCACTGATGCACAGTTACAATCTATCTGGTTCCTCCTTGCTCTTTGTGACCTGGACTCTCCTTTAAGAGTGTTCAAGGCCATTTTGTCCTCCTCCTTTAATTCTGGACTTAGTTTGCAAAATCTTAATAAGAAGCTATACCTGAAACAGATAAGGAAATGTACTCCATTTTGTCCACACACTGGGCTTTCCCTCTTAGCTGTGAGAGTATTCAGTGGGTGTTTGTGTAAAATGTGACTTTCCCCCTTTATTCAGGATCATCAGAATGCAGACTCCAGTAGCTCTCCTGGCTTCGCCAGCTCTGGTAAGGAATTTTTGGGTTGCAAGTGCCTTAGTGTATCTTGGATTACTTTAGTATGTTACACTCCTCATATTACTCATCGTTACAACGGGTAAAATCTCTGTTTAATATCTCTCTTTAAAGAGGAAAAACTAAGAGTGACCTGTTTGATATGTCATTTGAACTCAGTCAACAATAGTTTCTGAAGGGTATGTTAAACCAGACTTACAAATAAGTTAATAAAAGTTACAAGCCAACAAATCCTTAGTCTTCCTGCCCATGCATTCCTATAATAGTCCTCGGTAATTCGGACTCTGTAAGGGGAACCAGCAAATGGCTTTTTACCTATTTACCATATTTTTATTTGGACAGTTCATATGCCAGAATTCATATACATGAGAATGAATTTATGACAGGTATGAGGGAACTTGTGATCCTCCAGATATTTTTGGACAACAGCTCCCATCATCCCTGACCATTGGCCATGCTGACTAGGGCTGATGTGAGTTGATCAGCAAGACTTGTTCAGTTCATTTTATATCAATTCGTGTGGACCCCCAAAGCAGATTATTGTTTTTTTAAAAAAATTGGACAAAAATATTTGAGTGTACAAGTCATGATACAAATAGTATTAGGAAGACTACTGCCCGTGTCTAGAGTCTCTAGCTAGGTTTAATAGGCAGCAATGAATACTTTCCCTCTTGCACATATGCCGTGTTTCTCCAAAAATAAGACACCGTCTTATATTTTTCCTCCAAAAACACACCATGGCTTATTTTCAGGGGATGTCTTTTTTTAAAAAATCAACCATGCATAAATATTGTACTTTTGCACCAAGCACCCTGGGGGTGAAAGCAATTGCATGTAATTAAAGCTTGCAACAACCATGCATAAATATTGTACTTTTGCACCAAGCACCCTGGAAGTGAAAGCAATTGCATCCAATTAAAGCTTGCATCAACCATGCATAAATATTGTACTTTTGCATCAAGCACCCTGGGGGTGAAAGCAATTGCATGCAATTAAAGCTTGCATCAACCGGGGCTCGGAGCGGCGCGTGCTGCAGCTCTTGGCGGTCCCGCCGTGATGGGGCTTGGAGCGGCGCCCGCCGCGGCTCTTGCCAGGTCCCACCGGGTCGGGGCTCCACGTGGCGCACGCTGCTGGCCGTTTTGGCAGGGCAGCAGCATCCGGCGCCGACAGGCACCGTCCTCTTCCATGGTGCCATCCAGACCTGCTCCCACCACTACGGCTTATTTTGGGGGTATGTCTTACATTTAGTCAACACATGAAAATCCTGCCATGGCTTATTTTATAGGTACGTCTTATTTTTAGGAGAAACACGGTATGTCCTTTCCAATATGAGAGAAGCTGTGTATTCAAGCCAGATCTAGAACAGGCACAGGCAAAACTTGGCTCTCCAGATGTTTTGGTACTACAACACCCATGATCCTTAGCTAACAGGGCCAGTGGTCAGGAATGATGGGAATTGTAGTTCCAAAACATCTAGAGAGCCAAGGTTGCCTATGCCTGATCTAGAATCTCCTGCCACAGAGAATTTACATTAGATGATGAATAGGCATACCTGTCTTGAAAGAGAACTGCCTTCTGATCAGCGCAAAAGTGCCTCATCACCAGTTGGGTATAGAATAAATCTTGCAAGTATCTAATATCAAGATAAATCCTTAAAATCTACCATTTGAAGGATCAAGTGGGATAGCTAGGAAATACATTTCGCTATGATGCTGAAGAGCCACTGTCAGTCACAACAGATTGCATTGGTCTCTGAATAGAGCAGTTCTTTATATCCTGATATGAATTTAATGTTTTTCTTTCCAGTTCCGCTGCTGTTCTCGAGCTCTAACCAGGCCAGCTTCCCTGTCTATATTGAGCAGGCCAGAGACTCAGACTCTGCAGGTAAGAATAAACAGCATGACTCTTCATTGCTATCTTCAGTTTTTGTTTGTACCTCGATTTTATTTACAAAAAGGAGCAAAACAAATGGTTAACAGCATCATACAGTGATACCAAACTACAGCCAAACAATAAAACTCTATGCTAAATAGAAACTGTTTTCTATTAATTATAACTCTATACATTATTTTCTCATGATGTAGGAACAGTATTAACTTCTTTCAAACTCAAAGGTTAGCACTAGCTGCCTCTTACATTACATTGACTGCTTAGCTTCATCAGAGTATCTAGAAGAGGAACTGATGCTGCCATGCGTAATTAAACCAGTTTCACCCTTTGAAAAAGTGTAGTAGTGCTGGTGTAAGAAGTCTCTTCCCTTGTGACCTAGAAAAGGTGTGGGGAATCTGTGGCTCTCCAAAAGTTGCTAAAATTCAACTCCCATCATGTTTTGCCACTGGCCTTGATGCAAGTTGGAGTTCAGCAACAACTGGAGCATCAAAGGTTCCCTGCACTTGGCCTAGTGCAGGCTTCATCAGACTCGGCCCTCCAGATGTTTTGAGACTACAATTCCCATCATCCCGGACCACTGGTCCTGCTAGCTAGGGATCATGGAAGTTGTAGTCCCAAAACATCTGGAGGGCTGAGTTTGCGTATGCCTGGTCTATGGGATTCAAGGCTTGAGAAACAGCATCATTTCGTATATCCCATTGTAGTCTTTCTCAACTTGATGCTGGGCAGACATTAAACAGACATTAAACAGGAACTGGCCAGGAATAACAAGCAGCTGCGTGAAGCTAATAAACAACTAAGTGAAGAAAGTGATAGGAACTGCTTGGATATTGAATTTGGAGAAGAGACAGTATTGGATTATGCAGAGGAACAAGAAGAGCAACTACCAACTTCAGACAATGCCACAAGTAATAAGGAACCTAAGTGTTGCAAAGAAGAGGAGGAAGAAGATTGGAATGCGCCACAAGTGGGAGATGTGGAACAGGATTTAGATGTGGACCAAGGGCTCCTCGAGGGAGAACCAGAGGATATTGTTGCTCTCCTAGTGAAAGAGGGAGGGCAATGTACACTCTGGGAAAGTGGGAAGGTAGATGGAGGATTTGGGAAACAGGTGGAAAAGGGAAGAAACAGCAAAGCTGTCTTTAAAAAGTCAGATTTCGGGAAAGGGTGGGAGTGGGTTAAAATTTTAAATGCTTGATGTTAGGATGGATTGATTGGAAAGATCCGATACTGGAATGAATTACGGAATTCGCTGAGCCACCTGGGAAATCTAGATCCAGGAGAGGGGCGGATGAAATTGTTTTTAGTTTAAAGTTATTATGAGAGAAGTTGTAATATTATAAATTGTGAATCATTGTTGGTAAAAATTATAACCTAAGGAGAGAAATAATTGCAAGATTAGATATTGGAATTTTTTTTAGAGATATGAATTGTTTGAATGTTAATAATATAAATTGTGGGTTTATAGATTGATATTGAATTGAAAGGTATAGAGAATTGTAATAAGAAAAAAAAAGAGAATTGTAATAAGAGGTTTAAAATAATGTGAAAACTGCTTAAAGGTTAATTTTAATAGGGACCCAATGAGGGGAGATCTGAGGAAGTCCACAATGTGATGAAAAAGTTAAGAGTAATATTCTCCTCCCCCCCTCTTCTTTTGTCTTTTTTGTATTTTTGCTGCTGTTGTTTTTGTGCTTTTTTATGTGTTGGTGAACTATTTTGTATGGGTGGATTATTAATGTGAATTGATTGTTTTTGTTCCTTTTATAAAATTAATAAATATATCCCCCCCCAAAAGGGATCATGGAAGTTGTAGGCCAAAAACATCTGGAGGGCTGAGTTTGAGGAAGCCTGGCCAGTGTGAGCAATACTGGAATAAATCCTGCAGAAGCTCTTCTACACCGTCAGCATAATATAAGGGACATTTTTTTTCTGGCAGAAGCTACTGTCTTGTTGCTTCTTTTAGAGTCCATGTTAATACTTTAAAAATTCAAAAGCAAGCAGTACTTCAAAATCATTATGTCCTTCATTTAAAAAAGCATGCTGTTACACAGTGTTGAAAAACTAACTTGTCAGTGTTTGTTTCAACTGGTCACCCTCCTTGCTCATTTTAAAACACCTTTTAGATAGGAAATTGCATAAATGTAATCCTTCATGAAACTTTCGTTGCTATTCTAACATTTACATTGAGTAGTTTTCCCCAGAATTCCCTTTTGCTCCTACTGGATTGGGGAATATTAAGAATTGGTATTCTTTGTGTGTGTGGTAGGCATATCTCTGTTTGTACATCAAACAGATTTTCAGAATCTGCATATTTGTTGTTGTTACATCTCTTAACTGGATTACAAGGGAGGTCATTTCACACACACCCTTAAGGTTTCAATACAGTGACTGAACAACAGTTATGTCTGCTAGAGACCTGCATTTCTGTTCCAGCCAATGACCTGGCAGATAATAATAATTTATTATTTATACCCCGCCCATCTGGCTGGGTTTCCCCAGCCACTCTGGGTGGCTTCCAACAGAAATATTAAAATACATTAATTTCTTAAAGATTAAAAGCTTCCCTAAACAGGGCTGCCTTCAGATGTCCTCTAAAAGTCTGGTAGTTATTTTTCTTTTTGACATCTGGTGGGAGGGCGTTCCACGCCCTAGGCCACTACCGAGAAGGCCCTCTGCCTAGTTCCCTGTAACTTGGCTTCTTGCAGCGAGGGAACCGCCAGAAGGCCCTCGGCACTGGACCTCAGAGCGATGGAGGTGGAGACGCTCCTTCAGGTATATAGGCAGACACACCTAAGTGGCATTATTTGCTGTTCTCTCTCCCCACTCCCCCACTGCCAATGCTTAGAAAACTAGTAGTCTGTGTCCAAGGCCATTGCCTCTCCCCTTCTTTCTTCTCTACCCTGTCTTTGGTATGGCCTGCCCCTGCCCTGGAGGTGAGCAGAAGGCAGTCTTTGATCTGTTTGGCAAGGATTCCTGACTCTTTTAACAATATCAGCAATTATAAAAAGCCCCACCCACATTAGCTTACTAGGGAAAGAATTATTTTCTGAAAGAAATGGCAAGCTTGGTTCTCGTACGGATCACAAATCCATCGGTTGAGCCAGCCCTGTTCTTCATTCTTAGTGATCCACCCAGCTGAGCCGCTATTTCCCACCTGCCCCCAGTGGAGGCCCTCGTTGGCTTCAAAGCTTCTAATAAAGAAACAAAGTAGGTGCTGCCAGCCTGGTGTCTACCCAGCCATTGTTTGGGAACATCTGGATTAAACGCTGTTGGGAAGAGAAAATGATTTGGAGGCTTAAACTGACTGATATAAATCATGCTAATTACTTGCTTCCTCCACAGCCTTTTGGAGTTTTGAATCGTCAGCTGGCTCATCGGGAATTCCAAACCAGTGCTGTCTCCCGTGATATTGATACTGCTGCTAAATTCATCGGTGCTGGTGCTGCTACTGTGGGGGTAGCTGGTTCAGGAGCTGGGATTGGGACAGTGTTTGGCAGTTTAATCATTGGTTATGCCAGGTAAGTTAGCTTGCGGAAAGCATTTCTGCTTTGTTTCAGCAGGCAGTTTAGATTTTTGTGTGAAGACTTTTACCACAAATGCATTCCTCTTGGGAGAAGCAGGTTTTTTTAAGGCAGCTGACAGTGATTGGAAACCCCAGCTAGGGAAAGCTGCAATAGAAAGGAATTGGTGGAATCTGCATGGAATTTTCTTGTCAAGTGTCTTGCTGATGAGAAAAATACCTTTTTCGAACCAATAGTGTCAAAGGTGTCACTGTTAAAAAGATCATAACCAAAGCTACCTTTAATGTAAGAATCAGCTTGTATTGTACACACAGTGCTCATACCTGGGTTATTGTCTCTCCATTCTCGATGTAAATTTTTGTGTGCTAAAGAAGCAATTATTGTCTATGTATGGATTGAAGAATATTTTTTCTCTTTAAATGTTCCTGCTTGTTGAAGTATGTCCGTGGTTCGAAAGTATGTGAGCACATAAATGTTTTTATTCAGTCAAAGTATCTTCACAGATTTTGGAACATACAGTAGTATGATTTATTAGAATGTACCCATGTATTTAAAAATTTAAATTAAGGGATGCTTCCCCCCAGTCTTCTGTCTTGCCTCTCCTTCCTTCAACTCTATGAACCACAAATTACTAATGACGAGGCTTGAAATATGTGGTTCTTTGTAAAGCATATTTCCATGGTTGGATACCTTTAAGAACAATCAAAACATCTTTAAGTGAGATGTGGTGGATATATCTACGACTGGTAGTTAACAAAGCTTTCCCTGTGTTCACTCTGAGGTTCTACAAATACATTTTTAAGAGTGGGCTTTGGGAAGCCTATTGCAGATTTTTTTTTTTTGAAAAGCCAATGGGATTTTACCTTACAGATTTCTCTTCTGTTCTACCTACAGGAACCCATCCCTCAAGCAGCAGCTGTTTTCTTACGCTATCCTGGGTTTTGCCCTCTCAGAGGCCATGGGGCTCTTCTGTTTGATGGTGGCATTCCTCATTTTGTTTGCCATGTGAAAGCCTTGGAGCTACGCTGCAGCTGCTGTCTGTCTGTGTCCTCTCCAGTTTGAGCCTGCCTCCCTTTCCAGGGTGTTAACAGATTTAAACAAACTTTCTCAAAATAAATAAGATTCAAGTTTTTTGTTTTGTGCTTTTCATCCTAACAGCTTGCTCGTAATTCTTAAATATACACATATTGAGAAGGGGAAGAAAAATTATATGTGCCAAATCAATCTGGCCTTTTGTAATATACAATAAAATACAGTTGGCTAAAAAGTCAGTGCCACTATTAGCCCCCATACACTAAGAAATATTGTAGGAAGAGAACAGTTCTACAACCTGCTTGAAGGATACAATTGGAATGTCATCAGGCCCACAATTCCATAAAGAGTTTGCCTAAGGAACAGGAAGGATGATCTATACTACTAAAGCAAATTTACTGCCCTTAGCAACTGGAAAGGGTATGAAAGCCCAGGACATTTAAATACATGGTTACAAAAATTAAAAAAGCTTATCTGCACCCTGAGACTAGTAAATTCTAATCCCTCATAAAGTTGGCATGCCAATGAGTATCTCATATTTGAAGACTCTTTAGATTTACAGTTGTACCTTGGTTTTCTAACGGCTTAGTTCTCGAATGTTTTGGCTCCTGAATGCCGCAAACCTGGAAGTGAATGTTCCGGTTTGCTAACATTCTTTTGGAACCTGAACATCCAACACAGATTCCACGGCTTGCAATTGGCTGCAGGAACTTCCTGCAGCCAATTGGAAGCCACTCCTTGGTATGTTTTGGAAGTTGAATGGACTTCCAGAACGGATTCTGTTTGACTTCTGAGGTACGACTATTTCTAGTCAGGACAATAATCCACTTTAACAAACTAGGCATATTTAAAAACCATGCAACAATGGGGATCCGCAGCAGAATGCTGCATATCCAGCTCCCAATAGCAATGTTAACACTGCCATTTTGAAATACTGTTTGATTCAGGGAAGATTCAGAAGAGACCAGGGTGGGGGGTGGGAACCATCTTTCAGAAATGTTAATCTACGCTGCCATATAGTGTTAAAGGACTCATTTCAGTCTCGTTTTTAGCCCCAAAATTCTGTGTTTTGTGACAAAACATGGATGTTACAGAAAAAGGGGGCTTTTATCCCTGTTCAAAACCTCCCCATATAAAGACAGGGAAGTCTGAACCTTAGGACACCTAACCCTATATTTCCATTCGAGGAGTCCTGGCAAGTACCAAATGTGCAAGTTATGTTATCTATCTATCTATCTATCTATCTATCTATCTATCTATCTATCTATCTCCTATGGCCTGATTCCGTATAAGCCCATTTCCTGTTCCTCGTTCAGTCTGTTTGAAATAATTTTTAAAGTTATTCTCAAGGTCATAGGTTGGAGCCCCTACCTTCAGCAAAAAAACAACAAAAAACAACTGCATTGCAGGGTGTTGGACTAGATTACCCTCGTGGTCCCTTCCAACTCCGCAATTCTATGATTTCTTAAGTAAAGCTACAACGAACATACTTTATTTAGTGCGAGGGGTTCCGTTTGAACTTTGCTAACCCTTGGTTCGTTAAAGGGCAGAACTTCGGTGACCTTCAGAGCTTTCCTGGACTTGGTAAGATTTCCCTTAAATGGTGCAGATATTTAACTCACAACAACAGAACGTCATCCTAAAAGGGGGTCCTTTTCCTTCAGGGGTTTTAAACCCAGGCACCCCGCCACTAAACACACCCACAGCCACACCCGGTGCTTCCCCAAGTTCCTGACTACATGGGCGCCCCTTTGGATACCGACGTTTCCGGGAGCGCTCTAGGGCGTTCTATGGTGGAGCAAGGATACGCTCTAGGGAACGGAGGACGTGCAGTCTCTATGGTGAATGGCGGTTGAGAGAGATCTACGTTAGAGGGACGTGAAGAGGTTGGGAGGGTTGGCGGTTGTGGGAGGTGATGGGTGTCGGGGGTGGGAACCCGAGGGGAAAAGGGCAGGGAGCGAGGGGCGGGGCTGTACCTCGATCACAGGGAATTTCCGAGGAGGGCCTAGTTAGTTGCTGCTGCGCATGCGCGAGAGACAGCTTCGATCCTTGAACACGCGCGAGAAAAAAAAGTCGCGTGGAAACTGCTTTTGAGTAAAAATGGGTATAAGGCTGGATGAGTGGCGCGTTTGAGACGAGGGGGCGGAGAAATAACGTTGATCTCTCCCTGAAAAGGAAAACTCTTCGGCCAGTTCCGGTGTGACGTAATGGCGTGACGTCTGGAAGAGGAACTTATGTGGGCGGGGCCTAGAGCTTTCTTGTGCCCCACCCCTAGAAAGCAGATTTTCCAATGTTGCTCCTAGATCCAAGAATTTAGGAGGCCAACATGAATTAACGCAAAATGGCAGATAAAGTGGGCGGAGTTGAGCCTTTGCCTCCCGCTTTTGCTACAGTGCTTTGGATTAACCATGCCCAGTCCATCCAAAGTCTGTGCAAAAGAAGCTATACCACAAGAGTGGGATTTATTCCCCTGGAAAGGACCTTGCGCTTTTAACTGCGTAATCTTATGCACGGATGTATTGAGTTCAACGGGGATTACCCGCAAGAAAATGTAGGTTGAACTGCAGCCTAAAAAGCCTCGTCCCCGGCTGCAATTGAACAGATGGCAATTCAGTGATGAAAAGATTTGCCTGCTGAATTTCTGCCCAGCACCTCAGTGGTAAAGGGTTGTATAACTTACGAGCTAAGATCCCTTGTGTTGCAGTTCTTTATTTGTCGCAATTTCCAGCCCCCTTCCCCCAATTAAAGACTGACCGTTGTCAGCGATAAGACAGTCTCTGCATACAATGTAAAAGGCACAAAGCGAAAAGAGATTGATCGGGGGAAAGCAAAATCGAGCACTATCTCTTAGTTAAAACAAAATTTTAAAATCCATCCAGTAGCACCTTAGAGACCAACTAAGTTTGTCATAGGTATGAGCATGCACACGAAAGCTCATAGTTATGACAAACTTAGTTGGTCTCTAAGGTGCTACTGGAAGGATTTTTTAATTTTGTTTTGACTACGTCAGACCAACACGGCTACCTACCTGTAACTATCTCTTAGTTACTTTGCGAGAGAACAGCTGTATTGGAAAGATTTCAAGGGGGAGGAGCATGGTCTGTCAGCATAACAGAGGGGTGGGTGGGAAATCCCTTCTCTCAACCTCTCCTGCAGCCTCATGGAATGGCTGCTGTCAGGGTGGATTTGATTTAAATCAAACTGATTTAAATCACGATTTAAATCACTAGTCAGTAAGGCTTGATTTAAATCATAGTTGATTTAAATCATAAAGACTAATTCTTGCTGGTATAACTTTATTATGCAAGTAGATGAAGATTTTGAGAATAACAACTTTTCATATTAGTTTTGTTATCCCCAGTTTAATAGGTTAATCATTCATATTTGGACAACTTTACTGTTGTACTTAGGAAGGAAAAAAATAATCATTACCTTAATAATAACAATTTAAATAGATTTCTTCAACTGAAACAATAACATTTCAGCAAATGTTATTTGCTTAAACAAACATCCATGTTTGTTAACTAATTTGGCTAAACAAAAACAAAATATATATATTTTAAGAAACTTAGACTGTCAGCCCAGCCTACACATGAAAAACTTAAACACTGTCCACTCCAAACAATCAGAAAAATATTGTTTCTATTCTATTCACTGAACTTCTTGAAACTTAGCACTGAAGGGGTTGTTTCTGTATTCATAGGTTTGTAGAACAATAGGATTAAGGTCTTTTTCTCAACTCTGTTCATGTTATAACATTTTTGCTGTGAAGAAGAGGCATGTGATCTCTGTTGAGTCAAATTCAGTTTTGAGAACTGCAAAAGTAAACCAAGCACCTGTGATAATATCTTGTAGGCAGAGAAACTGCCCAATAATCTTACAAAAACCTCTGGAAGAGCATGACATTGTGAATGGATTAATGGAATTTATTTACCCCCAAAATTAAACATATACAACCTTATACTACAAAATTAAAAAACTAATCTTTATTTCATGATGGAATAACCTTTGGATGGTAATATGTTTTCCTCAAAAAGCATTTTATTAAAAAAATCCAATTTAAATCAAAAAAATCGATTTAAATCAAAAAAATCCGATTTAAATCAAAAAAATCCGATTTTTTTGATTTTTTTTTTTAAAAATCATTGATTTTTATCCACCCTGGCTGCTGTAGTAATCAACAGCCGAGAGAGGAGCTTGATGGAGATTTGAAAACATCCCACCCTTCAACACCATCACCCCCGGAGTAGAAAGCAAGCAGCGCGTGCTGGACAAGGGCAGGGCTTCAGTGCGTCTGAAAAGCCATGAGGCTGTACCTGTTGAATTGCTGCCTGCCGTGCAGCTCTTTTGAAGCCCTGGAGATTTTTGAAATCTCTAACTGCCCTTAGATCTGCGGGTATAGGGGCGACATACAAAAACACCAACCCCTGAATAAATAAACAGACAGACAGACAGACAGACAGACACCTAAGACTTAAAATCCAAAAGGCGGCATCGAATAATTGCTTATTCGAGTTTTCGAATGTCCTGCATAGGGAGGATTCTCATGGGCGCCGGAAGTGGGGGCTTTCGATATGCTACCCCTTTGGTTCACGGGTGTTTCTGTTTCCCGTCTGGGCGCTCTGGGACTCCGGCACTCTGTGGCCGCCGTGCGGCGCCGTCGACTGTGGGCGGCGCTTAGAGGTCCGCTCTGCCCGCCCGTCGCTGGCGTCGGAGGTCCCGGAAGCGTAGCCGGGGCTGTTGGCGATGATGGCGGAGAGTCCGGCTGCCGAGGAGGCGGCTGCGGCCGCGGTGCTGGCGGCGCCGCTGGCGAGCGCAGGGCCGGGAGCTGGAGCGGGCGGCGGCGGCGGCGGCGGGCCCGGGGTCTTCCTGCCGGCCGAGCTCTTGGCGGTGGCGGGGCTCGGGTCGGCCGGGGCCGCATCCGGAGCGGGTGCGGGAGTCGGGTCTGGCGGGGCCTCGGTCCCCGGGATCCCCAGCTCGGCCGCTGCGGCCGCCGCGGCCGGGGTGCTCCTCTCGCACTCGGCCTTCTGGGACCCCACCACCAGCGGCGACTGGGACGGCGAGAGGCCGAGCCCTGCTTGCCTGCTCCGCATCAAACGGTGAGGGACTTTCCACTCCCCGGACGAGGATGGAGGCAAATGCCAGAACCTCCCGCTTTCCAGATTTCTGGCCCGGAAGGTGTGGGTGGGTTAGGAAGGGGTAGTGTTCCTGAGCGTGTGCAGAGTGCGTAGTACGCGCGTTAATTCCCCGGGCATCTCATCCTGCCGGTACATACGGTACTTCTGAGGGCGGAATGCGGCAGGGAGAGTTTTCCTTCTCCATCAACTCGCCCAGGAAAGATTAACTGCCCTACTTTCTTGGCAGCGATTCAGCGTCTGCAAGGAATTCCCCATAAGCGAGGGTGGGGGACCGGAGGCCCTCTGGATGTTGTTGTAACTCCCATCGGCCCCAGCCAGCATGGCCGGTGGTTAGGGATGATGGGAGTTGTAGTCCAACAACTGGTGGGACGTGGCCGGTATGCAGGTGCAGTAGTGGAGGGGAGCTGCACCTGTTGCATTTCCATATGGCTTGTAGCTCTTAAAGGGAGTGGTGGTGTGTATCGGTTAAGCAAGAGTTTGGGG